>NC_092118.1:17243794-17584627 GCF_045679555.1 Salvelinus alpinus
TTCACCTGTGGTCTTTGCTGTAATGTGCTGCTCTCTCTGTCTGTCTGCAGTGCAGTGGGCAGTGGACAGGCGCTAGTTTGATCCACAAAGCTGTTCTTGGAAGTGGCTTAGGGTGAGCAGTGGGGTGTTTGTGGCACAGCATTTTGTCAGGAATGGCAGCCCTCTTGGAAAGGCTTGTCAGAATGGAGCATTGACATTACTCTGTCACTGATGACACCAGAGCTTTTCTCTCAGGGGCACCAGGTCTGTATGGCCACAGCGCTGTCTGGGTGGATTGGGTTTCATGTCATTTGGGGTATCAACAAAACCCTCGTGGTTCGGTCACTTGATCTGTGGGTGCAGACCTGTCCCTAAATGGGACAACTGTGTGGTTACAGGACCAGTGACTGACAATCAGACACTGGGCTATAAAGTCTACAGTACAACAGTTACTGTCACAGTTGCACAGGTGATTATGATTAGGACCATAAACCTTAAAGGAATAGAGCTGGTATGTGTCTGGAGACAAATCAAAATGGCAGTCATACTGTATTTCCAAAGTCCAGTTTTCAATTTTGAAAATCACATTGAGCCACTTAAGACAGCAGATTTTTTCAGTGTAATCTGCCAGCTCAAGATTTGTGTCCCTAGCCTCATCTTGATACATGACAAACAAACATGTTCATGAAACAGTATAAACAACATCGTTGCAGCCTGAGTGTACAACTGCAGATACTCTGGTCTTCAGGAAATGAAGAGAATGATGGAACAGCTGGGAATTAAAACTGAATTAAATAATTCACAAACTGACTAGTAATAAGGGTAATAAGATGATCTCTGACAGTACAATTCACTCAGCAGACAGTCTCTGCATTAGATAAACACTAACCTGATGTCATTCTCTACCCTGTCTCTATGTTGTCCTCAGAGAGGACAGTACGGGGCCTGGTGTTGACCCTAAAGGTCATAAGTGAAAATAGCATATTGTCTCGGAGGCAATGTAACGTGATCAGTTGTCAGTATTTATGTGGGTCACAAGTGCTCAAGGATCTGCTTACCAGAGTAATTTCAAAAGGAGATTGCAGTATAAGTGCAGCACAATTTGTCAATATGTCATGGTGGTTGTTTTGCCTTGCCTCAAGGTAACTCTGCTAAGCAAATAAATCAATATATGCTAATAGATCTAATATTAGCTAACACATTATGCTAATAGTTCTCTGTTAATACTAGGTGAACATGCAAAGCAATGCTTTTAGCAGAGGGATGTCATGACAGTGAGGTGTTGTGATGACAAAGCAGATATGAGTTCTGAGTGAATAGAAATGCTGGAATTGGCAGCGATTTTTGGGGACGAATTAGCTCCACCTCCTACAATAACAAAACTCCAATCTAACACTTACAAAACTAAGTGTATACATATCTGTACAGTGTTTATACTAGCTGCTACACTACTGCTGGTGTTTTTACAGACATGCCGAGACAATTCCCTAAGATCACGCTAAGTGAGGTGGATGAGGAGACACGTCTACTGGCTGAGAAGGTGTACGCGTCAGCGCTGAAGGAGGAGGACACTAAGGATGCCCTGTCCATGTTCACCGTCCCTGAGGACTGTCCCATCGGCCTGCACCAGGCCAAGGAGAGGGAGCTGCTCAAAGAGCTGGCAGAGCAGCATTCAGAAGAGAGTGCCAAGAGGTGAGTCTGGCCCTCAACAATACAAGGCCTCATGGAATCGAACCTAGCTGATCAATTAAGTACTGAATTCATAAGAATGTTTGGTTTCCAGGAAGAAGAGTTTCAAGATGATCCGTTCGCAGTCTGCGTCCTTGCAGGGCCTGCAGATCCCTGTGACTGCAGAGTGGGCCCGTTCTGTGGTTACCCCATTCCTCTCACCCTCCTCCACCTGCTCCTCACTTCCAGAGAACTGCCCCGAGTACCAGAGGGTCACCATCAGTGGAGACTACTGTGCTGGTGTAAGTTCTCCGAGCAGGTGGCATACAGTTCATACTCAACTCATACAGTATTTCACTGCATACTGAGTGAAATTGGACAGTAATGATTGTGTTTTGCTTTTCGTGTATTGATGTGAATAATGATGTGTTTACTGTATATTTATGTTTTTGGTTCATCTGTAAAAGAGAACTTGGACTCAGCATGACTCCCTGTCAAAATAAAAGTTAGATAAACATTTTAAATAATAAAAGTGGTACTTTGGTATGACTTTAAATTCCCAGGTGGTTAAGAATAATCTTGTGTGTCAGAGTCCACAGGATGAAATGGAAAGCCATGTGATAAGACTAGTAATGACAGCTCTCTCCCCAGATCACAGTAGAGGACTATGAACAGGCAGCAAAAACCCTGATGAAAGCCCTGTTCATTAGGGAGAAGTACTCCAGACTGGCCTACCATCGCTTTCCCCGGACCGTCGCTCAGTTCCTCCGCAGCGCTGAGAACCACACGTGGAAGGAAGAGGACGAGGTTCTACCAGGTATACACTGAGTGTACAAAACATTAAGAACACCTCCCTTTTGCCCTCAGAACAGCCTCAATTTGTCGGGGCATGGGCTCCACAAGCTGTTGAAAGTGTTCCACAGGGATGCTGGCCCATGTTGACTCCAATAATTCCTACAGCTGTGACAAGTTGGCTGGATGTCCCTTGGGTGGTGATGCACACAGGAAACTGTTGAGTGTGAAAACCCAAGCAGCGTTGCAGTTCTTGACACAAACCGGTGCGCCTGTCACCTATGACCATACCCCGTCCAAAGACATTTAAATATTGTGTCTTGTCCATTCACCCTCGGAATGGCACACATACACAATCCATGTCTCAATTGTCTCAAGGCTTAAAAATCCTTCTTTAACTTATCTCCTCCCCTTCATCTACACTGATTGAAGTGGATTTAACAAGTGACATCAATAAGGGATCATAGCTTTCACCTGGATTCACCTGCTCAGTCTATGTCATGGAAAGAGCAGGTGTTCATAATGTTTTGTACACTCAGTGTATACTCAAACAGTGCCCATAAATTAACTATATGTCCATAATGTGTTCTTAACGTCCTGTACAAGTAGAGCCCATTGTATTAGAGTCTATGTCAGTCATACTGGTCTCCCCACAGATGTCTGCCCTTGCCCCAGGGAGGGGGAGGACCCTTACAACATTGAGAATATCCCAGACAACCTGAGCTATGAGCTGCAGATGAAAGATGGCATAGTGTATGTGTATGAGAACGCAGAGGCTCTAAGTCAGAACAGGCCCCGCAGCCTGCCCTACCCTGACCTGGAGACCTTTGCCATAGACCTCAGCCATGTGCTGGCCATGATCATTGATGGACCCACGTGAGTGACCACCACTTCCTGAACTCACCACTGTGTAATGGAGCTTTATTTTTGTCTCTGCATAACTAACGTGCTTTACAGGAAGACCTATTGTCACAGACGCCTGAACTTCCTGGGCTCAAAGTTCTACCTGCATGAAATGCTCAATGAGATGGCTGAGTTAAAGGAACTGAAGGGTGTTCCACACAGAGACTTCTACAATGTCAGAAAGGCAAGTTTCCAACACTTGAATGTGAAAGCTAAATTTGTCATGTAAAAAGTGAAAGTCCACCGTTTAGATCTGATGTGGCTACTTTCCCAGAGGCTTTGTGATAAAAAGCCACAATCAAACTGTGACGTCTCTCTTTCCCCAGGTGGACACACACATCCATGCAGCCGCCTGCATGTCCCAGAAGCACCTTCTGAACTTCATCCAGACCACCTACAAGACGGAGGCAGACCGTTTAGTGTTGGAGAAGGGCGGGCGGAAGCTGACCCTCAGAGAGGTGTTTGAACACCTCAACATGGACCCCTATGACCTCACTGTGGACTCCCTGGATGTACACGCTGTAAGACCCTCCCTCTCTCTATCTATTTCTCCTGCCATCATGCAATACCCTTACAAAGAAAAACAAATGAAAAAATCATGGGGAAAACATAGTTTTCAGACACGTGGGAAGTTCCACATCTTATTTTCCATGTATTTTTCCCTCATGTGAAAATATATAACACTATTACTCTATTAGGTGTTTAAAGCGGCAATTCTTAATTGAAACATGAACAAAGGGGTCTCCCCACCACCGTTTCAGTAAAAAGCTACGGTTTGGGGCTGGAGAAATGCAACCACTCTCAAATCCTTACCCTACGCTACGGATGCAAGGACTGTCCATCCATGATACACTACATGACCAAAAGTATGTGAACACTTGCTCTTTGAACATCTCATTCTAAAATCATATGCAGTAATTTGGAGTTGGTCCTCCCTTTGCTGCTATAACAGCCTCCACTCTTCTGGGAAGGCTTCCACTAGATGTCGGAACATTGAATCGTCTACAATGTCATTGTATGCTGTACCATTAAGCTTTCCCTTCACTGGAACTAAGTGGCCTAGCCCGAACCATGAAAAACAGCCCCAGACCATTATTCCTCCTCCACCAAACTTTACAGTTGGCACTATGCATTGGGGCAGGTAGCATTCTCCTGGCATCCGCCAAACCCAGATTCGTCCGCCGGACTGTCAGATGGTGAAGTGTGATTCATCACTCCAGAGAACTAATTTCCACTGCTCCAGAGTCCAATGGCAGCGAGCTATACACCACTCCAGCCGACGCTTTACATTGCGCATGGTGATCTTAGGCTTGTGTGCGGGTGCTCTGCCATGGAAACCCATTTCATGAAGCTCCCGACGAACAGTTCTTGTGCTGACGTTGTTTTCAGAGGCAGTTTGGAACTCGGTAGTTGTAACCAAGGACAGACAAACTCTGGAGTGTTGCAACCGAGGACAGACGATTTTTAAGCGCTACGCACTTCAGCCCTCGGCGGTCATGAGGCAAAATATTTTATATTCTTCAAGAATCAATTGGTAAATATCATTAATTTATAAGTCCAAAAATGGATGTGGTCACTAAGGATTTCCCCTTTAATAACAGGTAGTGACTTTCATACAGCAGAACTACACTGAGTGTACAAAACATTAAGAACACCTGCTCTTTCCATGACATAGACTGATCAGGTGAATCCAGGTGAAATCTATGATCCCTTATTGATGTCACTTGTTAAATCCACTTCAATCAGGGTAGATAAAGGGGAGGAGACAGGTTAAATAATCATTTTTAAGCCTTGAGACAATTGAGCCATTGATTGTGTACAGTATGTGTGCTATTCAGAGGGTGAAAGTGCAAGAAAAAAGATTTAAGTGACTTTGAACGGGGTATGGTTGTAGGTGCCAGGCGCACTGGTTTGTGTCAAAAACTACAATGCTGCTAGGTTTATCACGCTCAACAGTGTCCCGTGTGTATCAAGACTGATCAACCACCCAAAAGACATCCAGCCAACTGTGGGAAGCATTGGAGTCAACATTGGCCAGCATCCCTGTGGAACACTTACGACACCTGGTAGAGTTCATGCCCCAATTTACATTTACATTTAAGTCATTTAGCAGACGCTCTTATCCAGAGCGACTTACAGATTGGTGCATTCACCTTATGATATCCAGTGGAACAACCACTTTACAATAGTGCATCTAACTCAATTGAGGCTGTTCTGAGGGCAAAAGGGGGTTGCAACTCAGTATTAGGAAGGTGTTCTTAATGTTTTGTACACTCAGTGTATGTCGCCATTTGAACGTGAACCATTAACATGCCCTTAAAAGAGAAATCATTTTGTCCACTGCTCTGTGAATGTCCCACATAATTTCTCCCTTGTAAATAATTTAGGATTTTTAGATGCTGTCACCATAATTCCATAGGTGGAAACATTGCTTCTGCAACATGTTAACGGAATAACATTATTTAAACCCCACGTGAACTTTCCACATGTGAAACTGCACATTTTATTTTTTATCATGTGGAAGTTTTCACATACAGTGCCTTCGGGAATTATTCAGAACCCTTTACTTTTTTCATATTTTGTTACGTTACAGCTTTATTCTAAAATTGATTAAATAGTTTTTTTCCTCATCAATCTACACACAATACCCCATAATGACAAACCAAAAACATGTACTTATGTGAAATATCACATTTACATAAGTATTCAGACCCTTTACTTAATACTTTGTTGAAGCACCTTTGGCAGTGATTACAGTATTGAGTCTTCTTGGGTAAGACACCACAAGCTTGGCACACCTGTATTTGGGGAGTTTCTCCCAGTCTTTTCTGCTGATCCTCTCAAGCTCTGTCAGGTTGGATGGGGAGGACAATGACCCTAAGCACACAGCCAAGACAGCGCAGGAGTGGCTTCGGGGCAAGTCTCTCCAGAGATGTTCGATCGGGTTCAAGTCCGGGCTCTGGCTGGGCCACTCAAGGACATTCAGAGACTTGTCCCGAAGCCACTCCTGCATTGTCTTGGCTGTGTGCTTAGGCTCGTTGTCCTGTTGGAAGGTGAACCTTCGCCCCAGTCTGAGGTCCAGAGCGCTCTGGAGGAGGTTTTCATCAAGGATCTCTCTATACTTTGCTCCATTCACCTTTTCCTCAATCCTGACTAGTCTATTAGTCCCTGCCGCTGAAAAACATCCCCACAGCATGATGCTGCCACCACCATGCATCACCGTAGGTATTGGTATTGGCCAGGTGATGAGCGGTGCCTGGTTTCCTCCAGACGTGACGCTTGGCATTCAGGCCAAAGAGTTCAATCTTGGTTTCATCAGACCAGAGCATTTTGTTTCTCATGGTCTGAGAGTCTTGAAGTGCCTTTTGGAAAACTCCAAGCCGGCTGTTATGTGCCTTTTACTGAGGAGTGGCTTCCGTCTGGCCACTCTACCATAAAGGTCTGATTGGTGGAGTGCTGCAGAGATGGTTGTCCTTCTGGAAAGTTCTCCCATCTCCACAGAGGAACTCTAGAGCTCTGTCAGAGTGACCATTGGGTTCTTGGTCACCTCCTTGACCAAGGCCTTTAGTCCCCCAATTGCTCAGTTTGGCTGGGCAGCCAGCTCTTGGAAGTCTTGGTGGTTCCAAACTTCCATGTAAGAATGATGGCCACTGTGTTCTTGGGGACCTTCAATGCTGCAGAAATGTTTTGGTACCCTTCCCCAGATCTGTGCCTCGACACAATCCTGTCTCGGAGCTCTACGGACAATTCCTTTGACCTCATGGCTTTGTTTTTGCTCTGACATGCACGGTCAACTGTGGGACCTTATATTGACAGGTGTGTGCCTTTCAAAATCATGTCCAATCAATTGAATTTCCCACAGGTGGACTCCAATCAAGTTGTAGAAACATCTCAAGGATGATCAATGGAAACAGGATGCACCTGAGCTCAACTTCGAGTCTCATAGCAAAAGGTCTGAATACTTATGTAAATATTTTTTTTGTATTTTGTATTTTTTTTTGTATTTAATGTTTAAAAAAACAGTTTTTGCTTTGCCATTATGGGGTATTCTGTGTAGATTGTTGAGTTTTTAAAATGTTATTTAATCCATTTTAGAATAAGGCTGTAACGTAACAAAATGTTGGAAAAATCAAGGGGTCTGAATACTTTCCGAAGGCACTGTATGAAACTGCAAATGTGATTTTCACATGATTGAATTCCACATGTGAACTTGCATTTCCACATGGGAAAGTGAGCTTTTCACATGTGAAATTGCATATCCGATTTTCACCTGGAACTTTCACAAGTGAAACCGCAATTCACATGTGAGGTGAAAACATGTTACTCTCCTCACATGTTACAAGGTGGTGTTGACTTGTGAACTCTTAATTGAATACATGTGAAAATATGGTCACATATGTGAAATTTAAGTTCAACATGTGAAAACAGAAAATGCTTGTTAGACACATGTTTTTTTTAAAGAGTATATCATCCATACTGTACAGGAACAGCTGTTATTCCATAAAACACATATTTATTGTGTAACCATAGCTGTTCAGTTATATCTATAGCTAGAGACACATTTCAGTTTTGGAGATCTGTTAGCACCATTCATAAGCTAATATTAGATCTGTGTGTGTGTCTCACCCCACAGGGCAGACAAACCTTTCACAGATTCGATAAGTTCAACTCCAAGTACAACCCAGTGGGGGCCAGTGAACTCAGAGAAATCTACCTGAAAACAGACAACCTCATAGATGGAGAGTACTTTGCACGCATTATCAAGGTATAGTTAATTCATACAGAAAACATCCTGATTCTCTGAAATTGATAACACATGTTATGTTGCACAAGCTATCATTACTATGCACCAACAACATGTGCAGCAACACATTTGAGGATGTGTTACTCTGATGGATGGGAGGTGACAGAGAGCCCGAATAATGGTGTTGTTTGGAGATGAGAGAACTTCACAATTATTTGATCTTTCTACCCGTCTTGCCCTTGACAGGAAGTGTCCCATGACCTAGAGGAGAGTAAGTACCAGCATGCTGAGCCTCGTCTGTCCATCTACGGACGCTCTGCAGACGAATGGGACAGCCTCTCCAAGTGGTTCATCCAGCACAAAGTGCACTCTACCAACATGCAGTGGATCATCCAAGTCCCCAGGATCTAGTAAGTGCTGCTGCCTGAGTGACAGCTGAAGGCAAAGAGTTACATTTCACTTTCAACTGGAGAAGGTATGTAACATGGCTACTTTAAAAGATAATACTCTTTTTATGAGATGTTTGTCATGCTTAAAAATCTTTCACTTCTTTCAGTGATATTTTCAAGTCAAAAAAGTTGATCACTAACTTTGCCAAGATGTTGGAGAACATATTCCTTCCTCTGTTTGAGGCTACAGTCAAGCCACAGAGGCATAAAGAGCTACATGTATTTCTCAAATATGTGAGTATAATTCATTTGGATTTTCCTGCAAAAACTATCCTGATAGTGTCAACCATTCACCATTCAACCCCTACTCTTCCTGTGCAGGTGACAGGTTTTGACAGTGTGGATGATGAGTCCAAGCACAGTGACCACATGTTCTCCTACAAGAGCCCCAAGCCTGAGCAGTGGACAGCAGATGAAAACCCTCCCTACAGCTACTACCTCTTCCACATGTACGCCAACATCATGGTGCTCAACAATCTGAGGAAGTACGTACCTGTTGATATCTGCCCCTCTCAGGCCTCTGGTAATGGACCCAAACCATTACATCTCATTCAAGAGAAACATAGAGTTCCAACTCTCCTTCTGCTGATGCTGCTGAGGGGAAAATGTAGGTGTTACACCCATTGTTCAGTTGCTATTATTCATTGAATTTACAGTAAGGCACTTCAGAATGAGGTCAACCAAGGGGAGCAGAACACGTGTCTGGTTGCAGTCATGCTACGTTACTGCACAGTGTAATGCACCAAGGCATCTATAAATAAATTCCCTATGATAATACAAAGGAATAGAATTACAGACTTGAATTACTGGCACATATGGTCAAGGGGCTCCTCCAAGGTCACTGAAGATGCTACTGTAGGTCCTACATAATGCACTTGTGTAGCTCTGTTTGTGTATGTGTAACGCATGTGTGTGTGTGTGTGTGTGTGTGTGTGTGTGTGTGTGTGTGTGTGTGTGTGTGTGTGTGTGTGTGTGTGTGTGTGTGTGTGTGTGTGTGTGTGTGTGTGTGTGTGTGTGTGTGTGTGTGTGTGTGTGTGTGTGTGTGTGTGTGTGTGAATATGACCACTGAATATTTCCCTGGGTCTCTTCCAGAGAGCGAGGCTTGAGCACCTTCCAGTTCCGTCCACACTGCGGGGAGGCTGGATCCATCACCCACCTGGTCTCTGCTTTCCTCACAGCTGACAACATCTCCCATGGCCTCAACCTCAAGAAGGTAATTTACTACTAGACTGAATCCTGCATCAACTGTCCTCAACACACTCCAGCCTACACACATTTATTTGCCATCAATGGACTAATATAATTCCTCAACTCCCCAGCATGTTTGAATGGAGCACTCTCATGCTGATCTCCCATGTGATACAGTAGGTGCTACTCACATGAATAGTGGATGTCATGAGATGACCCTAAAGAAATGCAAAGCTATCTAATATTCTCACATGAAAGCACGCTGTATAAATGCAAGCCATTGTACTGTATTACAGTAACAGTGTTCAGCCCTTCAGGGCTTCCTGTTTGCTTCATTTTCCTGTCTTTCTGTGGGCCTAACCAGCACACAGACAAGGAAAGGCCCTGTCTACCAGGCCTGCTCAATGCAAATACAGCCACTGAAAATAACTGAGCCAGCCACAGGGACAGGAGCTAGCTTTCAACTTTTGACACATTTTAACATCTACCGTGTCTGCTGAACAGTAAGCAGAGACCCTGTACGCTGAGCAGGTGACAGCGAGGTGTGTGTGAGTCTGTGTGTATGTACTGAGTGTGTCTGTCTCTCTCTGCCACAGAGCCCTGTCCTACAGTACCTGTACTACCTGGCCCAGGTGCCCATTGCCATGTCTCCTCTGAGCAATAACAGCTTGTTCCTGGAATATTCCAAAAACCCTCTCAGGGAATTCCTACACAAGGGGCTGTGCGTGTCTCTATCAACAGATGATCCTATGCAGTTCCACTATACCAAGGTAAACTGTTGGAGAAAATAGTAGCTCAAATCAGCTCCAGCTGAGTGTTCCATAGCTGTATTGTAGGACAGTACTTGATGACAGTGTGTCCTGTCTGTAGGAGGCACTGATGGAGGAGTATGCCATCGCGGCCCAGCTGTGGAAGCTCAGCACCTGTGATGTGTGTGAGATTGCCAGGAACAGTGTGCTGCAGAGTGGCCTGTCTCACCAGGTAGAGCCCTGGGCACTGATATCTACCCTCTTAGAAAAAAGGGTTCCAAAAGGGCTCTTCGCTGGCCTCACAGGAGAACCCTTTTTGTTCCAGGTAGAATACTTTTTGGTTCCAGGTAGAAACCCAAAAGTGTTCTACCAGGAACCAAAAAAGGTACTTCAAAGGGTTCTCCTATGGTGACACCCAATGAACCCTTTTACGTTCTAGATAGCACCTTTTTTATAGAGTGTATAATAGCATGAATGCAAAATAACATTGAATATCCTTCCCCTGTCCCCCATCTAATGGAGTGGTTATACTTAAGGAGCTTACATGATATACAATCTCTGGTAATACTGCATAACTCATTTTGTGCAGGAGAAGAAGCACTTTATTGGGGCCAACTACTTGAAGGATGGACCTGAGGGGAACGACATTCGGCGGACCAATGTGGCTCAGATCCGCATGGCCTACCGCCACGAGACCCTGTGCAATGAGCTCAGCTTCCTTGTGGATGCAGTGAAGACTGAAGCGGCCATTGGCACACAACCAGAGTGACCACAACAACATGGGACTTAGCTCAATTCATGCATGTAAGCTCTCAACCATCACAACGATATCTCTTGCGTTCATGGGAGAAAAAGCCCAATGGTTTGAATGGATAAGTGTGTCTCTTGTTTCTCTTGCTGCATGTGTGCTACTGTGAAAGCAGATAACAAGGGGTGCCATTGCAGTTAAAGAGATTCTCCAGTACTTTTGTATACTTTTTGCCAGTAGTTCTGAAAGTAGTGCTCAAGAGCCAAAAGTGGTCCCCGAAAATGGTGTACTATGTCACATACTGTATGTGCAGATATATGCATCATGACATTGCTCTCTCTCTCTCTCTCGCTCTGCTGTGGGTGCATCATGTGCATCTTGCTAGCTGTCAAATGGCGAGGGGCTGAAGCTCATTGGTTGAATTCGAATCCTAAGTGGCTGGCCCACATGGAGGAATATGTAGGCCAAGCACAGCTTCCAGAATAGTAGTTGCTTTCAAACTAGGCATTTCATGTATAACTGAGGTAAGGTAGATAGATGTATGAACTACACATTGACACATCCAAAGCGGGAGGTTTAATAAATACTTATTAGTCGCCAAAGTTCCGGAGCATGTCTTTAACAGTATAAAAATAGTTTGGAGCGGTAGCAGTAGAAGCCAACTACATCTTAGTGTCTAAATGATGTAGGTCCACAGTACAAAGGTTTCCTTCTGCAGTGCAGCAACATCCTCTGCACTAAGGCTGGCTCACTCTGCAGAGCACTTACTCACAGTTCAGTAATATTACAACATATTTGTGGTTTCAAGTGCAATGTCTGGGAGAAAAAACACTGGCCACTTCTATTTTGATGTCCAACACTCACTGTATCATGCCTTAGTGATGGGCGGTCCCAGCTGTTGACAGAACCTGACAGAGTGTTTTTCTCTGGAGCTGGAACACTGCTTTAGCTGTGATGAATGAAGTCTGGTACATTTCCACTGTCCCTTTCCATGTGTGCTTGTTTTTACAGGATGTCATGCAGTAGGTTCCAAGGAAGACACTGAAGTCAGTTGTGGGACACTGTAGGTACAATACACTGTACTTGTATGCACTGTATAATATTTGCTTGACATATTTGTGTGAATGTTTTGTTTCAATTTGAATGAAAACAGGCATTTATATTGGTCAAGAGTATGCTATATTTAATTTGAATGCACTGTATCTATAACGTACTGTACTGTATCTATAAAGCAACATTGAGTCAATTGAATTGTGAACGTTTGGACAAGAGAGAAAAATGAGAAAGCATATCTTCTTCTCTAGTTGCACTGAGATACAAGATGTCCAAAGATGTTATACTGCTCTATCTCGCCTCTTGCTCATTAATGGTTGACAGAATGCTGTAAAATAGCCTGTTTTTAATTATGGTACTTTTGTTATCAATAAAGATATTTAATCATGGATTATTCCGTTTTTGTTGTTGTCATGCAGCAATTTAAAACTGTGAGATGATGGAATATATTGTTTATTAGAACATTAACCCAAATCTCATGGCATTAGTCTGCCACATTTCCAAAAAAGGATAAGAAATAGCTGCAAGGCAGGGGATACAAAAGTTTGAATTTATTCCATCAATTCAAGATTGGCATTAGTTTAAAAACATGGTTTAAAATGCAGTAGTTAGCAGTGGCCCTGGCATACTGACTAACCTTTTCTGAAGTCGTAAAATCAATTATATGTATAGCAGAAAATAACAAACCATTTTCAATTCAGCTACTATACTAGTCCTAGTCTCAACTCATCCACGTTGCAGCAATAATTGCATTGATGACATCGCCATCTAGTGGTTAAAATATAGGACGCTCTCTAGAATAATCTATTGTGAACATGAACAACAAAACAACAAGGAGACATAAAATTACTTTTTAAAGCAAAATTGGAAAGGCATCCCATGCTATAAATAAATGCATTTGAATAACATTAATGCACACTTTATACAAACTACTAAACAACATAACTTCCATAAGCAGGAACACAACTTTAAAAAAGGAACACAACTTTAAAAAAGCAGCCAGACCTTATCTTTGGTCGTACATAATCTAAAGCATCAAGGTTCTGTCTCTGATGCTGAATCTGCGTTGGTCTCATCACTGATGTTCACACTGATGTCATTGGCTGTCTCTTTGCACACATCCTCCTCAGGCTCAGCCTTAGCTTCAGTCTCAGTCTGGGCTTCCTTTGTGTCCTTCATACAGGTGTGTGCTGCACACTCCTTTGTCTCAATGTACTCTTTCTGCTGCTCCCCATCCCAGCAGGGGAGAATAGTCTTGAGGCCATTGTTCCTTTTTAAAGAGGGAAAATAAAATGTGACTTGCAGGCTGAACATTAGTTAACACAGCATCAACTTACATCCCTAAAGTCACTCTGCCTCTGCTATAAATCTAATGTGTGCATGACCATGTCAACAGGTATATGTTATAGTAATTGTGCTTAATGAATTACCTTGATCTAAATAATGGTTTTAAATTCAAGGGATCTTACATATCTAGTTTTTTCCCCCTTTACAATGAAAAGGTAGCAAAAACACTTACGTTCTAAAGTACAAGAGAATGGCCATTGCGGTCAGAAGTAGAACAATGGTCGAGGTGATAAGTATTGCGCTGCTCATGGACTGGGGTAGTTTTACCTCTACCTCCTCTGGGCTATCAGAAAAACCACTGAGAGAGAGAAGAGAGGAGCGAGAATGAGAGGTGGGCCCGGCGGACTGTGTGGAGGGGACAAGATGAATGATGGCTGGAGAGAGGGAGGTAGAGGGGGATGAGGCCGCTCCTGAAGGAGAAGGATGTGCTCCCTCCTGTTGCTTCGGTGTGGTCAAAGCGGTATCAGCTGTGGTATCCTCCAATTGTATCACTGTGGTGTCCTCCAATTGTATCACTGTGGTAAGTAAATGAGAGTAAGTTAGCAATGTATTCACATTCAATTAAATTAATAAATTGATATCCAGCATTAACATCACAGTAGCTGTTTGCCAAAAATTTGAATTTCACTCAATTCCTAAAACTTGGTCACACCACCCCAGGGACAGTTCAGGAAGTTAATGTAGGATGTTTTTCACACTCAAATGTTCCCTTTTCCTCTCACGTTCTTACAATTGTTAGTCTCACAAAGGAAATTAAAGTATGTGATTTGACTTTCTGAAAAAATGCCAATTACCTCAGAGTTTAGGGTCAACAGAAAGGCACAGAGCAATTAGCCTATGTATTCATGAATATACAGCTCCAATATATCCACAGATGATGATGCAATCTCTATTGCCCTCCATACTGCCCTTTCCCACCTGGACAAAAGGAACACCTCTGTGAGAATGCTGTTCATTGACTACAGCTCAGCATTCAACACCATAGTACCCTCAAAGCTCATCAATAAGCTGAGCCTGGAACTAAACATCTCCCTCTGCAACTGGATCCTGAACTTCCTGACAGGCCGCCCCCAGGTGGTAAGGGTAAGTAACAACACATCCGCCACGCTGATCCTCAACACGAGGGCCCCTCAGGGGTGCATGCTCGTTCCCCTCCTGTACTCCCTGTTCACTCATGACTGCACGGTCAGGCACGACTCCAACACCATCATTACATTTGCTGATGACACACCAGTGATAGGCCTGATCACCGACAACGACGAGACAGCTTATAGGGAGGAGGTCAGAGACCTGGCCGTGTGGTGCCAGGACAACAACCTCTCCCTCAAAGTGATCAAGACAAAGGAGACGATTGTGGACTACAGGAAAAGGAGGACCGAGCACGCCCCCATTCTCATCGACGGGGCTGCAGTGGAGCAGGATGAGAGCTTCAAGTTCCTTGGTGTCCACATCACCAACAAACTATCATGGTCCAAGCACACCAAGACAGCCGTCTTGGGGGCACAACAAAACCTATTCCCCCTCAGGAGACTGAAAAGATTTGGCATGGGCCCTCAGATCCCCAAAAGGTTCTACAGCTGCACCATTGAGAGCATCCTGACTGGTTGCATCACTGCCTGGTATGGCAACTGCTCGGCCTCCGACCGCAAGGCACTACAGAGGGTTGTGCGTTCGGCCCAGTACATCACTGGGGCCAAGTTTCCTGCAAATTTCCCCTCCCCCCCCCGCTCCCCCTCTTTACACCACTGCTACTCTCTGTTGTCATCTATGCATAGTCACTTTAATAACTCTACCTACATGTACATACTACCTCAACTAGCTGGTGCCCCCGCACATTGACTCTGTATCGGTTCCCACCTGTATATAGTCTCGCTATTGTTATTTTACTGCTGCTCTTTAATTACTTGTTACTTTTATCTCTTATTCTTAGCCGTATTTATTTTAAACTGCATTGTTGGTTAGGGGCTCGTAAGTAAGCATTTCACTGTAAGGTGTTGTATTCAGTGCATGTGACTAATACAATTTGATTTGATTTGATTTGCACTGAGATTAAGATTTTTTTAAATCCTTTACTGTACCTGAAGCATTGAAGCAGAACACATCAAAAAGTTTGGTGACAGAGGCTCTCCATTTGATGACACCGGTCTGATTTTGACCACAGGTTTTACTGGCCTCAAGACGAGGGATCACTGCAAAATGTTCATCAATCCACCCAAATCTAGAGACACAGCCGATTTAAAATGGATTCATTAATTCTCAGAGGTTATCTATTATGAAAAGGATCACTAGCATACAAAGCAGAATCTAATCTAAAAGCCATTTTACCTGCATGTTTCCAAGCCCAGTCTCTGAGCCTCCTCAACCTGGGAATTGGAGGCCATGGTTACACCCAGAGACCAGCACACCTCCCTGGCCTCAGAGGCATTGAAGGCATAGGCAAACTGGTTGAGGTTATTTGTGTAGCTGACCAGAAACACCCCAGCTATTTGTCTCTCTGGGAAAGCTGGTGATAAGGGAATTGAAGATAAGTTTATGTACATGTTTGCTGGTTTTAAAACATTATCAATATTTCACTGTTCTTATTTCTAATTAGTCAAGTTTATCAATTTGAAAATCCAATAATAAATCAGAATATTTTAACCTAATGATTTATTTTATTTTAGATAATTTAGTGAAAGTATCACTTAATACATTTGCATGCCTTGTATTATTTAATATATTCTTATATCAACGTGCATCACTAATCATTAATGAAGATAACAAAATCACTTCAAAATGATGTTCAAAATAATTCTACAAAAGCACAATGCATATTTGAGAACTGATTTTGATTAGTGAAAGAAGGCAACATCTTTGAGCTTTGAGACACATGCAGTATAAAAATAATAAATACAAAAATAATTATCTTACCATTGATTTTGCTAGGATCAACGTGTAGACCAGAGAATGACAGTGTGAGAGGCAGCAGTAGTGAGAGGATCCAAACCTGCATCATGGTTACCAATGGTCAGAGACACAGGACTGGGAGCTACTGGGATGTGTTCCACTGTGTGTTCCACTGTGTGTCTGTGAGCCAAATGAAGGGGTTAGTGAGAGGTGATTCTCTTCAGATCAGAAGGGTGGGTTCATGAAGTGTACAAAGCTGTTGAATAAGTGACCAGTCAGACGAGGTGGTGACAAGGCCACGGAACCACCGGGAACAGGAAGCAGGAAGTACGTTGTACAGCCCATTCAGTATGAGCACTTTAGGATCCAACCAGGTCCAAGAATACAATAAATGTAGCAAGACATTAACATAACATGGTGCAGAAGCATCGGAAGTGTGGCATAAACTGCTGAAGTAGTGGATTTTTTTTTAAAGAGGTTAATTAATTGAGAATAAGATGAACAGCTCTTACTCATAATACTGTGTAATAACACATTATGCTTGAAAAGACAGATGGAGGATTCCATCCAAACTGATCGTCAGGACTCCTTTACGAACTTCAGGAAAACATTTCTGAGATGATCATTTCTGATTTGACCTCAAGGATCCCTTCTGTTAAAACAACTAACATTAAAACATTGAACCTTAGTAAACGAATAGATAGGCACGTCAGATTGGGAGTCTGCCTAAAAACACGTATGGAAACAGAATAAGCATGAATCAAACAAGCTAGTACTTAAGTTGTATTCTTTCGAGAGAGTACAGGAGGAGTGTTTGGCACAGATAGATGTTGGGAAAATTGTTTCTTTTTTATTGACTTTGGCACCTCACACAATGATTTCCTCCATCTGCCCATTGCTCAGTCATTAACAAGCTCATGATCCCTGGCATCCTCTGATATGACTCTGACACACAGCAAAATCCCACTTCCAGCAAAACACCTCACCCCAACCTAGTACAGCAGGAAATGACGCAGGCAGAACTGAAAAATAAGCAAAAGTTGTTTTTTGCCGTATGAGAAGAGTCAGTGACATTTAAACGTCCCAAAAGAATGGACATCTAAAGAGGACATCTATATTTTCTTTTGTGACATTAATTTAATATTAAAATAGAGAGAATCACTCAAGCAGCCTTGACACACTGCAGCTACAGCTTATTGGAGCCAAGTAGATTACATAAGTGGTTTCCTGAGAGATATGAAAGATCTTTCATTTTCATAAGTGTAGGGCGGAAGGGAACAAGCACTGTGTTGAAAAATACAATTACTGTGTCACTCATTCCACCGAGGTTAGCATGAGAATTCTGCCAATACACCTGTTTGCTTCATGTAAACTACACCTGTTTGTCTGACATACATTATTCACTATGGAAATGAATGCTGGGAGTTTTAAGGCACCTTTATTTCAAGGCGAAGATGACACAACAGAAAATCCTGGCACACAAGTGCGAAGAAGATAAAACATTTCTCATGCTGTCTAAAAGTGCTCTCGTACATGAAGGAAATCTTTTAGTGCTCGGAGGACGCAAACCAACACAGTAACAACACATACAAACAAGAACCATCAGCTGCTAAATATTGCACTTGAGGAACTACTTTGGAATGTGCTTGTATTATAGATTTTTCCAAAAAGTATCTGCTTAAATACCACAAATATAGATATTTTACTAAATATTTTCAAAAAATTAAAAAACATATCTCTTTAAATATCTCTGTAAATCTCTTCAGGGGATGTCCGCTTACTGGACCTGAGAGAATGAACATAAAAGTAACAGAGTGGTAGATTAATGTACATTAGTCTAATGTCTACTGTGACATTTGTCTTAGGGAACTCATCAGGAATCATCCATCTTCACCCAAGGGGCCACATTCAGTCCTCCAGGATGACATTTAGAATAGGACAAGGAATAATAACAATACATTGTGAATATATACAGTGAGGTCCAAAAGTATTTGGACAATGACAAATATATATTTTTTGGGGCTCTGTACTTCAAAACTTTGGATTTGACATGATAAAGACTATAAAGTGCAAACTGTCAGCTTTAGTTTGAGGGTATTTTCATCCATATCGGGTGAATCGTTTAAAAATGACAGGACTTTTTGTGCAAGGTCCCCCCATTTTAGGGAACCAAAACTATTTGTACCAATTCACTTCTATGTGTATTAAAGTAGCCAAAAGTGTAGTATATGGTCCCATATTCATAGTACACAATGATTACATCAAGCTTGTGAATACAAACTTGTTGAATGCATTTGCAGTTTGTGTGTCAGATTATTTTGCGCCAAAGAGAAATGAATGGTAAATAATGTATTGTGTATTTTGGAGTCACTTTTATTGTAAATAAGAATAGAACATGTTTCTAAACCCTATTTAAATTCATGTGGATGCTACCATGATAATTATGAATGAATCGGGAATAATGATTCATTCCCCTCCAAAATGCTAACCCTCCCTGTTCATTCTGTTCATTGTGTCATTCAGGATTATCCGTAATCATGGTAGCATCCACATTAAAGTAGAAGTGTTCAGAAAAAGATGATATTCTTATTTACAACTCCATGACACAATACATTATTTACCATTCACAACCAAAACAAACTGTGAATGCATCCAACAGGTTAGTAGAGTCACAAGGCAAATATGACATTTTAAACTTCTTTAATACACATATAAGTGAATTTGTTCAAATACTTTTGGCTCCCTGAAATGGGGGGACTACATACAAAAAGTGCTGTATTTTCTAAACAGTTCACCTGATATGGATGGAAAGGCCCTCATATTAAAGCTGACAGTCTGCATTTTCACCTAATAGTCATTGTATCATTTCAAATCCGAAGTCCTGGATCTCACTGTAGATAAGAACATATTTCATCACACTATTATACTTGGCCCCCTAAGCAACAATCATACATCACCATCAGAAACATTCAGGCGGCTTTCCTAACACAACATAAATATGCCTTGATAAAGTTTATGATCATTTGAAGGCTTACCCTCTGAAACCAATAAAAAACTAAATAAATGCTCCCAAAGATTCACCCCCCCCCCCCCCCAAACCCTAGATCTTCAAAAGCCTATATTCAAGTTCAGCTCTTGATGTATCATGGGAAAAAGAGTCTATGGACTGAGAGAAGTATGAGACAGACTCGTTGTTATTCTGGAGTGGGATTCTTTGGCTGTACTCCTACATTCAGTCCAAAGATCTTCTTCTTGCCCTGAACCATGGCTTTTTCTGCCGACATGTCTCCATGGTTGTTATAGCGATCACTAAAGTATGTGAAAACACTGACGGCCAGGAACGTGATCAGGAACAATGTCAAAACAATCCAGAGAAGTCGGTTACGGCGGAAAATCTTGGGGCAAAGCCGGTCAAGGACAACTAGGACCTCTTCAACCTTACTGTAAAGGCGAAATTGAGAGGGGATTCAGAACAATTCAAGCTATACACCCAGTCATTGTACAGTGGCTAGTAAAACTACATCATCATTTATTTTCAATTGATCTACATGAAGTGAAAATTACCTGTTGAACTTTTCTTTTCTGCTGACTTCTTTTCTTTCTTCCTTCTTTTCTGGATTTTTCTCTACCTTCCCCTCCTCCTCCTCCTCCTCCTCCTCCTCCTCCACCTCCTCCACCTCTTTGACTTCTTTACTTCTCTTCAGTCCCTCTTGGTAGCTGTATTTGGAACATTACACTTGTTTTCTCATTAAAGGCACATACGCTGAACGTAGAGGAAGTATCATAAGGCAGCAGGGGCACATTACATATAAACTACTTCACTTTATTGCAATGCTGACTGTACTGAATGTACTGTAATATTATGTTGATTCTTCATACTATTATGTACTGACACTATTATGTCAGTACAGCCACTCCTCTGTCAGCGTGCACAGGGTGTGTGACTGTGGGTATGTGTGTGGGTGGTCAGGGTGAGCGGGTACATAGAAAAGGGCCTCACCCTTTATTGTAGGCCTCCTCCTCGATCTTTGCCTTGATCTCTGATCTGATCTCCTCTAGGTTGATGGAGGGCTTGGCTGGGGCAGATGGCTCAGCTTCCTGCTCTGCCACACTCTTTCCACTGCATTGTTTCATTGCGGAAAGAACACAGAACATTTTACCAACAGATATTGTGATGAGAGAGAGGAGTGCATCATGGTCATTAGGCTTTCCATCATAACACTGTGGCCTTGTGTTAATGGACAGGCTGGAACGCAGTTGAATGGCAGCGTGCGTGGATGGCACCATCACTGCCAGGCAAGCTTGCGTAAAAACCAAAAGTACAAAGGAAAAATGTGTACATGGGGACTCTTAAAACGTCCCTGGCTTTTACTGAGCAGACACTTGATACAATTGTTATTGTCTCTCTCGCTCTGAGAGATCCTGAGATTTTGGCATGGGGCAAACTAAAACAGCACACCACTTGAATGCTCTCTCACTCAGACTCCCCTTATTACTAAGCCAGGGATGGAGTCTCTGGCCTGGCTTTTGTCAAGCTCCCCAGCCCAAATGTTTAGATTACATCTCAGAATATCCCATCAGCCAGTTGCAGTTGGGTTTTTATGGAATGTTGCACAGTTATTTTGGGTGCATAGACAATCTGGGAGTTGCATAAGGGTTGTGCAGTTATCTGCTGTATATGGCCCCTGGTATCCGGATGGCAATGATTAATCAAGCTACTTCCTGAAGGTCAAGTACACAAGGCAAAGATTCTGAAACAGCACAAGATGTCTTCTGATAAGGGTGTACATATATTAAGGCCCCGCATCGCCAATTGTTTCACGGTGCTGTGAACTGATCTTGGGAACCAGGCAACACAGGCAAGGAGATAGATTGTGCTGAGAACAGTATGTACAGTATATTCATGGGTATGCATTAGGCGAACATTATGACAGAGGATGGAGGAACATACCTCTCAGCTATAGCTGGCTGTGTAGTCTCAGTGGGAAAGTTGCTTTTCATACTGTTGGCTTCACACTGTAATTAACAAGATCAAACAACATGCATGTCGACGAAGCAGACTGATAATATCCTGTCTATTTAAGTTTACCACTTAATGATGTGGTCAGGTTGACAGGCTGAGAAGGCTGTGATTGGGTAGAAACATACCAGGACAGGAAGTGCTTGGCCCATGGTGAGTTGGGGGCTGGGTCCCATGGCAACGCTGGGGCCGGGACCTGCCATGACCGGGGTCTGACCAGGGATGTTCAGGAGGTTAAATTTGGGGACCACCGCAACACTGACCCTCCGCCTGGGCAAAGCCTGATAAGGAACAATTGGAAGGGAGAGAGAGAGGGTGAGAGAAAGAGGGGAGAAGAAAAGAGAGGGAGAGTTCAGTTGAGAGTTCAGTTGGGGGGATTATCCTTAAAAAGTGTCACCCTGATATAACCAGTCAAACCCAGTGGAAACACTCTGTTCAACACTACAGCACCAACCTTTCCCAGGGTCAGGGACATGGACCTGGATGGCCGTGGGACTCCATCATCTAGCCAAAGAACACAGGAGAACGTAGTTTAAGTCAATCCACATTTTGCAACAACTTGCCCTTCATGCACTGGAGAGAAAGGGTTTGTGCAGGTGTACCTCCAGTGTCTATGGATCCTCCATAGCAGCGACTAGAGTTCTGGTTGGCCAGCTTCTTGAACTCCATCAGCTCAGCGTGGTCCTTCTCATAGGTCCTCTTCAGATTCTCCACATACTGCATCATCACCTCTGTGGCCTTGTTCATACGTTTCTCCTGTCACACACAGGGTTCCAAAAGGGTTCTTCGGCTGTCCCCATAGGAGAACCCTTTTGGGTTCCATGTAAAACCTTTACTTGGAACCCAAAAGGGTTCTACCTGGAACCTAAAAGGGTTCTTTAAACTGTTCTCCTATAGGGACAGACAAAGAACCCTTTTAGGTTCTAGATAGCACCTTTTGTTCTACGAGTGCAGCAACAGGAGTGTCATTACTGTCTATGGGCTGGAGAGTTAACCATACAGTCACAGCAGAGAGAGAGGGAGAGAATATCATTTTGAGAGGGACTCCAACACTGTGGAAAGCCATCATCATGTCAGGTCTGGGGTCAGGTCTGGGGTCAGGTCTCGTACAGCAGCAATGATGTTAGTCTATAAATCACAACGGACATATCCCTGAGTCCTTCCCTAGTCATTTATTGGAGTTGGCTTTGGTGTGAACGATAACCTGAGGGAAGCATAACAGGCTAAATCTTTCACAAACATATCTTATTTGAAAAAATAAAATTCTCATGGCAGTGGAGCATGGAAAAGTGTTTTCACATTCACTCAATGTTTTCTTCTCTCATTCAGGGGTTTCCTCGAATCATTAAGGTACTCTGTGGAGGGCCCATCCTATCCTATCCTATGCCTGGGTTCCAGTACCTGTCTGACTGCTCCAACCATCTCAGCTCTGCTGGAGAGCCTGGTGGCCAGACGGTGCAGTACTGCTACTGTCTCTATGAGGCACTGGTAGGACTCCCGCTGCTCCATGTTACTCCACTGTGGTGCCGTGCACTGAGGAGGCAACAGCAACAAAACAAAGGGCCTTGATAAATGAAAGTGAATCAACAAATTTCATATCCTGTGTTATCATGGCCTACTAAAGGCTGACCTTCAGAGAGCCTTTGAATTCTTCTAGTTCCTTCTCCGTGTTTTCCTCGGTCAGGGTCCGCTCCCGCTCCGCCTGTTTGAGCCGTGTCTCCAGAGTGTAGTTGTCATTCCGGAATGCCAGCGAAAGTTGAACAAACGCGTTCTGTGGGGAGGATATGACTGTGTTTAATGTTCATGAAACGGTCACCAGGGACACATTAGATACCATTATTAAGGACTGAGACACGCCAACGCACTGGACCACCACACAAAGTAGATCAGAGGGGTCAGGTCAATTATTGGGCTGCCCAAGAAAACATGAATACAGTATGGGACTGAATAAACACATGGAACACTGAAGATCCTTGATAACATGTTAACATAACATAACTGTTATGCTAGCAATGTACAGTATGTGCTAATGCAAAGCACAACTACACCAGCTGGCTACCCAGCTACCATGTAGAACTACACCAGCTGGCCACCCAGCTATCACTGGCTAGTTGGCTACCCATCAACTAGCCAGTGTGTTGACAGTGCTGCTTGCTACCAGGCCTGAGATGAGCCTATAATGTGCAGTGATGCTGACAGATGACCTCCTGGTGTCATGCTGTCATGATCAAAGGGTCTCTGCTGCAGCATTCCAAACATCGTCCCAGAGTACTGAGGCAAGTGTTGAGAGGAAATCGGTGACCTCGAATGTCCTAGTGCACAACATGTATCCCCCTGGGTGGGACAGGCGTCTGGGCAGGCGGGGCTAAAGCCTAGTCCAAGTGCTCTGCACTCAAACAACACAGCCATGTTTGCATTTTCTCCTTAGAGACAGGAAATTGAGGTTCCCATTAGTCTCAATCATTGGTAGAGACTAGGGGCTTCCTGTACATTACATTCATGAGGCCACAGACATGGGGAGAACATGCACTATAAAACTGGTTACTACTGTATAATACCCTCTCCAGAGTAGATACTAACCTCAACTTCTTTTTCCGTGAGTGGAGGTGCACTGCAATATAATCAGAGAGGAAATATAGGTTCAGTATGTAAGTAGAAAGACCAAAATATATGGTAAAAGGTCATTCCCTGTCAGTCTAAATACTGTGATACCCACCAGCCTGGTAGCCCCCTGTGCAGTTTGAGTTTCCTCAGCATGATGTCTGAGATGTTGGGCATGGCATCTGACTTCTCTTTAGCCTCCTCATCAGTAGGAGACCCTGCAGGGGGCAGAAGAGAGGGACCTGGCCACCCACACACCCACACACACACACACACACACACACACACACACACACACACACACACACACACACACACACACACACACACACACACACACACACACACACACACACACACACACACACACACACACACACACACACACACATACTTAGATAGTTACAACGTGGCTATCTGGTCTCAATGGGAAAACCTAATTTATTTAAATAATCAGATTACTATTTTGATAATCGACCTACTTCTGAACAACATTGTACTGCAATTTTCTTGGATCACAAACTATTTCACTGATGTCTTTTCAATATTAGCTGACCGGGTTCTCTCATGTTAGCTGACCGGGTTCTCTCACTCACACCATCTGCTGGTGCAAACTTAAAATAACATTTCAGGTTGCCAATAAATTGCAGCTCTGTGGCAAACTTAGAACAGAAAATCTCTCGGGGTCAGTAAGGACTCGCATCCTGTGACGTAGCTGGGAGCCTTGACTCCTTTCCCCCTCACTAGATAAAAGTCTACTGTCCACTCCAATGGTCTGTTACACAGCACTACACACAGCACTGTCTCCTCTCCAGGTCAGACACGGGGAAACCCAGTACCTCTTTCCTGTTCAGCTGTTTCACTCAAGTCTGCCAACTTTGACCCCACAATGCTTTGGTTCCGCATCAGCTTGTGCTCCTGTATACAGAAGAACAGTGCAAATTTGGATTTTTAAGAGCTTTCATGTTGTAATAACTGTGTCGTACAAAGATGTTTACGAGACCAAAACATTACAAGAACAAAACATTCTCTCTCATGATTTTAGCATTTACCAAAAGGCTCTTAAATCCCCCAAAACATGCAATAAATGTCACATTAATGCTATCAGGTGAAACTCAAGGGATGAGTCCCGGTAGTTAAAAGGCTCCCATCGTACCTCTCTTATTTTGGACAGCTTCTGCACGTTGACAGGCTGTACAGGGAAGTCCTTGTACCCAGAGGACATGAGCAGGGCATCCCGGGTCTTGTCTTGAAAGGAGAAGGTTTCCTCGTTTGTAGAGGGGAGACTTGGTGCCCCATTTCTGGCGTTGAGAGTTCCAACAGTGTCCCAGGACACAGCTCTCATTAGGGGAGGAAAGGCCCCGATGGTCTTGATCTCTGCTGTGCAGGGGGCCTGCTGAGTGGGGGGCCGAGGGACAGGCTTGGCCACCCCAGTGGCAGGGGCCTGGTTGGGGGCTCGGGCCAGAACCTCCTCTGGCTTATTGACTAGTACTGGTGCTGGGCAATTCTTAGCAGCTACCCGGGGGTCAAAGTTCTCCTTCTGGCCCCCACTGGGCTCCCTGGGGGGTGGGGGAACAGAGTATCGAGGAGCCAGGGTGCCTGAGGACACCTTACGCTTCTCATTGGGCTTCCAGTCCACCAACCTCCTGGTGCTCTAAAAACAGCAATATCACAATTCTTTAAACACTGTCAATTCAGGAGAAACTAATTGGAATTTCGTGGAGAGGGGGCGCAAGAATGTCAACATTTACAATTTTCTACCTTAAATGAATTATTGTATCCAACATAGCTATGAGCATAGCTATTCTGGAGTGTAAACTCATGAGTGTTTTTACTAACTACGTATTGCATTTTCATGTATGACTAACTGTTCCAGGGTGCCACTTGAGAATGAGAGTGGTGGTGAGAGTGCTATGCTACCTCATGCTCCGGTGTACTGGTATCAGCCTGCTCCCTCGCAGACAGAACCTCCAATCGCTGCCAGAGAGGAACACAAAACAACACACATCAATCAACATACTGTTAAAACACCATTACTGAGTGCATCAGACAAATATAATTCCAATTGGTCTTACCAGGCTGACAGGCGACGAGGGGGCATAGTTCACCTCTGTGGCTACAGCTGAAAGAAAAAGGTTTACAAAAAAAGCTGTATAATTAAATGTATTTTTATGCAGGGATTTTCATGCTCTCCAGCAAAGAGAGTGAATATTCTCTAACAGACAGAAAGATGGACGTACCTATTTGAGGGGCTGTGATAAGAGAGCTGCTTCTGGACGGCACAGGTGAGGAGGATGGTGTGTGGTTAGGAGAAAGACCTGTGGATAAAACATACACATGTGTTTTATGTTTGAACAATGAAAGTACAGTATACTGCATCAGCATCGCATTCCAGATAACAACGCAACATAAAAACTATAGGTATTGGGATTTAATTTGATATCTGCTACTGTAGTCTGTTACGTGATGGAAGACTGGACTTATCTGACGTGCATTCAGAATGCTGCAAGACGAAGGCATGAGGGCACGTACGTGATGTTCAGATAACTCCGGAAGTCAAGATAGAAACATACAGCAATTACAGTGACTCACTTACTAAATTCAGCTAGCAGACCTGAGGGTTTGTTGGCTGCTCACTGTATTTCATAACCAGCGTTAAGAGTCAAAATATTGTTCAACCAAATCTACACTCCACCAGCTGATTAAATCTCTTCTGTGTAGATAGTGGTCTTAAAATGAATAGCTTAATACTTACATACTGTACACTGTATACTGTACAGTAAGACTTACCGTAAAGTACTTTTATATTTCCCTGTTTCACTTGTATACCAGTCTGTAAACCAGTGAGTGTCTCTCACCTGTGGGGGATTCAGAGAGGCTGCAGGTGGACTTTCGGCCCCTGCGGCTCAGGAAGCGGTCGCTGACTTTCTTGGCCTCCTGCAGTAGCACCAGGTTCTTCTGACGGTCCTCCTCCGAGAGCTGCAGCTCAGGCAGATGGTCTTTCACCAGGTCTATCACATTGCCTGTACTGTCTGAGAAGGATACACATGTACACGCACGCACGCACCCACCCACGCACCCACGCACCCACGCACCCACGCACCCACGCACCCACGCACACACACACACACACACACACACACACACACACACACACACCAGAGTCGTAATTAAAACACAAACAGAGACAATAAGAGACAAATGGCAACAACCAATAGTCTTCTCTCTGAGCTCAGCACAGAGCAACAAGCCAACATCAATAGTAATCAAAGCAGAAGCATCCAGGCGCTGAGAGCTTTGGCTCTGCTTTTCTAAGGACAAAGGGCCCCAGTTCTCTATGCTGTCAGACACTGATGACCAAACTTATACATTTCAATAGATGGAATTAAATTAGCCATACAATGTTGTGAAGAAAAACAATGGACTCATAAGTTTTGTTAACATGAGTGTCACGCCCTGACCGTAGATTGCTTTGTATGTTTCTATTTTTTGTTTGGTCAGGGTGTGATGTGGGTGGGCATTCTATGTTTGTATGTCTATGTTTTCTATTTCTATGTGTTTGGCCTGGTATGGTTCCCAATCAGAGGCAGCTGTCTATCGTTGTCTCTGATTGGGAGCCATATTTAGGTAGCCTGTTTTCCCACTGTTAGTTGTGGGTGGTTATTTTCTGTTTAGTGTTTGTTGCACCTGTCAGAACTGTTCCGGTTATTCCTTTTGATATTTTGTATTTAGTGTTCAGTTATCGAATAAATAATATAAACACGTATCACACTGCACCTTGGTCCTCACCTTCTTCCTCTGAATGCCGTTACAATGAGGCTATATTTAGCCTTTAAGTATTTGACTGTACCCACCGACTGTAGTGATGGGTCCTGCCAGGGAGTTTCGGGACAAGCGAGGTCTGGGACTGTGTGGTCTGGGAAAGAGAAACGTTTCAAATTAACAGACGCCATGTTCTTACGACACAGTCTATATTTACATTTACTCTAAACACTTGAAGAAGGATGGATTTTATTTTCTAGAAATATCTCGATGCTGGCTTGGTTAAAGTGGATCATTTTTCAAGAGGTGGTTTGCTCTCAATCCATCTTGATATGAACAGTCCTGTTCTCAAGATGAAATAACACATGTACCTGGTCTGTTCCAGAGGGCGACCGTCTGCTTGGACCACGGTCACAGTCGC
The DNA here is from genome assembly GCF_045679555.1 of Salvelinus alpinus. Lineage (NCBI taxonomy): Eukaryota > Metazoa > Chordata > Actinopteri > Salmoniformes > Salmonidae > Salvelinus > Salvelinus alpinus. The sequence continues at coordinate 17,272,105 of NC_092118.1, forward strand.
TTGCTTTGGGAAGACAATGGTGGGAGCAGGCATCGCCACGGTAACTGCTCTACTTTCAACTGGTGTATACTAGATAGAAAAATATGTGAAAAACAAAAGGTTTAAAATAAGTTAGGAGAGGTGTAACTTTAGTTATGCAGCAAGACCAGAACTAGACTGCATGAAAAAGGTTTTGAGTGGACTTTTGAGGGACCGGGATAACAGAAATGGGATCCTGCCATAGACAATCTAATATTGTCTCTCAAATAGAAGGCAAATTCATAGATATGGATATTGTTACTGCATGACGTAAATTGGGGGACATTTTCATTTAAATCTTTCGAAACATTAAATCATGCAAAACAAAGATTACAGAGACATTTGAGTAAACATGTCACCAAATGGCTTGTGTCACTGCAAAGGCATCAAAACTTTCTCATGCTTGACCCTTTAACCTTCCTGCTTATGTACACATCTATAAAATCTTGTGTACACACTTTCACAGAGATGTTTGGTGACTTGGTTCCCCAAACTGGAGACTTGCTGTTTTCGTAAACTTTTAATGTTGATATTAATGTGAAGACAGAGCCAAACATACACCTTAATGTCTCTCTAGACCCTCCCTGATGTTGACCATGGCTGGGACTGTATGGGGGACGTGGTGGAATCAGCAGGGGGGAAAAGACACTTCAACTTCAAGGCACAACCATTTCAAAGCACTTTTAAGGGAAAAAGAAATAAACTTGTGGTCCTCTGTTATCGGTGGGTATTTCAGTGAGGCACTTAGCTCTGTTGACTATCAGGTGGTCCCTGGTTTCCAGCAGCAGCATTTTTAGCTCAGCAGCACAATGTCAACAGCCTGAACCCCTGAACATCAGAAACTCTAGACGTCCCTCTGGACTAAACACCCTGAACTCACTGGACCTCAGCATCCCAGGAGAGTGGAAGGACAGAATGAACACTCACTTGAACCATGGGATCTGTAACTAAGTTAACCATGTTAAGTATATTTCCAACATTAAAGGCCATTCATTTTTTATTTATATCCTAGTATCTAGTTCTATCCTGAGAGAAAAGTATGCAAATAAACAGGGAGGCATTAAATGATACTTCACTGAGACCTTTGTCCTGGAAGAAAATGCTAATAAATGATATCCCTATAACAGTCTAAAACTGCTGAAAGGTCAGGGCTATGGTTTAATAAAGGAGGATCATTTTATACGGTTGCCATAGCCCCAGGTTAGATTACAGAGGCTCATTGCATACCTCAGTGAAGTCTTATCTAGGCCGTGGTTATGACTGACTGGAACGGATGACAATGTACTCCTAGGAGGAGTAACTCAGTGGTTCTGGTGAGGCAGCCATCCGCTCAACACAAATCTGTTGTGTCTCTACAGTGTAAACCAAACAGCTGTATATAGCTCCTGACTGTACACAGGCAGCTTTCAGAAAGCCTCTACTTTTTGTCTCAAAGAGTTTCAATGGCATGTTTTCTGGGAGACGTACTGGACTAGGCAAAGCCACATTCAGAGACTCATAAAACATCCAATCTATCCACTGCTCTGTACAAGTCTACTCAACTAAATTAACATTAGGGTGGGGAGTCACACAGGATCTGAACAGGTGACAGAACAAAACAACGAGGGACAGTTCAATCTTCAGAGTAGAGCCAAGATCTAGAGGGGTCTGGACACACTGTGCTAACCTGTCTTGACCACCAGCGCAGTGCAAATTACCTCATCAACACAAAAAACAGGGTAATAAGAGGCGCTGGAAAAAAGTTTGTGATCTGGACAGAAGAGGAAAGAACATCCTGCTCATGATTTTGCTGGGATTAATTACATATTTTCATTGCTGAGCAAAGCTTTGTTCCTGAGTCAAAAATAGAAGTGTGTGAAAAGCAGGGAGTCATTGGTACTAAAGATACACACATCCATAACACACTAACATGTATTAGCAATGAATATGTGAGCAACACTATGAGCATAGATATGAGTGAAGCCTAATGCTCATATTGCTCATATGCTATTGTTGCTCACATATTCATTGCAAATCCGTATAGCTTGCCAACACTGAACCTAAGGTTCCAGGTTCAGTATTAATGACCTAGTGCCATGTATAGCTCTGAGTGCAACATACCACAGCTTTAGAGTGAAGGTTTAACGTAATGGATAGGTACTCACTGTGCTGGGTGAGCTGGAGGAACTGTCGAGCTCCTCAGGGGAATCCTCCTCTTCTTCAGGGAGGACGGGCATTACGGGGGGCTGTGGGGCACGGGGTCGTGTCAGGGGGAAAAAAAAGGGGCTCTCAGCTGGAGTGGGTTGGGTAGGGGATTCCTCCAACTGCTGTTCAGTCTGAACCCAGGGAAAGCAGTACAACTCGTGGCCCCCTCCTTCCTGGAACCAGAATTATATGCATGCAAGCAGGAAGTCACACAGCCACAACTGAGAATACACAGCCTCTGATAGCTTCTAACTATAAGGGAAACCACAAAGAAGCATGACACTTCCTCGAATAGGATAAGTGTATAGAACATTTGCCTATGAATGGGTGTGCCAACTGGTGGTGGCTAAGTCTGTTTGAACTTTGATGTTGGATGACAAAACCTATGATATCATAAGGAAAGGGCCTTGTAGACATACATTCAAAGTATGTAAATAGTATTCTGGTCATCTCCATGTAAAAGGACAAACATGTGAAGTTTATAGGAGCATATCACAGTTGATGTCAAATGAAAGCTAAGTCTATATTTTTGGGACATGAAGGCATAGATTTTTCAATCATTTTCAATTCTAAAAATGTGGCATAAGTAAGGTTTTGATTTGTGGGTAAATAGATGGAAAAGGTGTCTTAGAAAACACCTACCAGAAAAGGTCTTAAAAGGTTTCAGAAATACATCAAACCCCAATGATGTTGATGTAAAGACCCCTGCTAACTAATATCAACACTTATATTTCGTTTTGGAGAAATGATTTTCCTTCTGTAAGTTTAAGAAATATTGCCTAGTGTCTTGTCATTCTGTTACCAAAAACCCACATATCTATAAGATAGTTTCTCATTTCTCTCCCTTATGAGGGAGGATAATGAAATTTCACAGAAATAACAAGTAAAGGTAGTCCTAGCAATTGGTTATAGTGTTTCTATTGATAAAAATGTTGTTTAAGAATTATTAAGTGATTAAAATGATTTTCCATTGTGACGAATTCAATTGCAGTCATTATGTTGCAGATTTTTCAATCACTCTGTTACCAATCATAGTAGTCACAAACCACAGTTGCAGTACAGCACAGTACAGTACAGTAGAGCACAGTAGAGTACATTGTAATAGACTGGACTCTACTGTACTTTTCTTTACTGTACTGTACTGTGCTCTACTGTACTGAACTATACTTTACTCTATTTGTATTTTCTTTACTGTACTGTACTATACTATACTGAATTCTACTCTACTGTACTGTGCTGTACTGTGCTGTACTGTGCTGTACGATGTCCAAACTTGTGAAACATAGATGTCTATGACTGGTACAGATTTGGTCCGGTCTGGACCAATAATAGCCAGTGTGTAGAATAATACCAAAACATGCAAAGGAGGATATTACATTTTTCTACCTTTGTGCACCTATTCAGGATGTATCACCATGAATATAAATTACATTCATAATTGCATTTCTGTATAGTCCAGATTAAGCACCCATGATGTGATTTCTGTTACCATCATTCTACTACCGGGTGTTGATCCATTACCGGGTGTTGATCCGCCAAAATATACTGAACAAAAATATAAACGTAACAGGTAAAGTGTTGGTCCCATGTTTCATGAAATAAAAGATCCCAGAAATGTTCCATACATACAACATTTTTATTTCTCTCAAATGTTGTGCACAAATGTGTTTACATCCCTGTTAGTGAGCATTTCTCCTTTGCCAAGATAATTCATCCACCTGACAGATGTGGCATATCAAGAAGCTGATTAAACAGCATGATCATTACACAGGTGTACCTTGTGCTGAGGACAATACATGTGCAGTTTTGTCACACAACACAATGCCACAGATGTCTCAAGTTTTGAGGGACCATGCAAAAAGATACATGCTGACTGCAGGAATGTCCACCAGAGCTGTTGCTAGAGAATTTCATGTTAATTTCTCTACCATAAGCCACCTCTAACGTTGTTTTAGAGAATTTGGTAGTACGTCCAACCGGCCTCACAACCGCAGACCACATGCCAGTCCAGGACTTCCACATCTGGCTTCTTCACCTGCGGGATTGTCTGAGAGCAGCCACCCGGACAGCTGAAGAAATTGTGGGTTTGTATAACCGAAGAATTTCTGCACAAACTGTCAGAAACCGTCTCAGGGAAGTTCATCTGCGTGTGTTGTCCTCACCAGGCTGTTGACCTGACTGCAGTTCGGCATCGTATCCGACTTCAGCGGGCAAATGCTCAACTTCGATGGCCACTGGCACACTGAAGAAGTGTGCTCTTCACGGATGAATCCCGATTTCAACTGTACCGAGTAGATGGCAGACAGCGTGTATGGCGTCGTGTGGGCGAGCGGTTTGCTGAACAGAGTGTCCCATGGTGGCGGTGGGGTTATTGTATGGGGAGGCATACGCTACGGGCAACAAACACAATTGCATTTTATCGACGGCAATTTGAATGCAAAGAGGTACCATGACTTTTTTTTAAGGTATCTGTGATGACAGATACATATCTGTATTCCCAGTCATTTTAAATCCATAGATTAGAGCAGTGTTTCCCAACCCTGGTCCTTCAGTACCCCCAACAGCACACAGTTTCGTTGTAGCCCTTGACAAACACACCTTATTCAACTCACTGAGGGCTTGATGATTAGTTGACAAGTTGAATCAGGTGTGCTTGTCCAGAGTTACAATAAACATGTGTATTTTTGAGGGTCAGGGTTGGGAAACACTGGATTAGAGCCTAATGAATTTATTTCAATTGACAGATTTTCTTTTATGAACTGTAATTCAGTAAAATCTTTGAAATTGTTGCATGTTGCGTTTTTATTTTTGTTCCGTTTCAATTTTTTTCAAACTCAAGGTGCCATATCAAGCTAACACCCCATTCTTTCTGCAGACATCTTTGAATTATTTTTGAGTTTTTGGAAAATGTGGTCAATTAAAAAAATAAGGGAGATTTTACTGTCATTCTGTTACCAAACTTTGCATCTGCACTGTTCATCCAGTAAATGTGTTTTAGCAAAATTTTCAGTGGCAATTGTTAAAAGTAGACTTCTGTGTATAGGGGTACGGTTTGTTAAAGGCTCAGTGCAGTCAAAAAGTCGATTTTCTGTGTTTTGATATATATTTCCACACAATGAGGTTGGCCTAATACTGTGAAATTATGAAAATGATAATAATACTCTTTCAGTGTAAGAGCTGTTTGAAAAGACTGTCTGTACTTTCAGTCTGTTTTGTTGGGATGGAGTTTTGGCCTACATCACTAGGCTGTAAATGTGTTAATATTAGACCAATAAGAAAGAGAGTTCCAAACCTCTCTGCCAATGACAGCTAGTTTTCAGTTTTCCCCTCCCCACTCAGACAACTCCCAGAATGTCCTAGCAAAATTCTTGCTTGAGAAATTGCTCTTGCTAAGAAGCTGTTTTTTGTTTTCTTTTTGACCATTTTGAATTAAAAGAATCACAGTAGCTAGGTTTCCATCCAATGTGCGACAGATTTTCATGCGAATTATCAAAAATCTGCATAAAACAATATGATCATTTTCCAGCAGAGATGTGTTTCCATCAAACAGACTTTTTGCGGATAAAAGGCTGTGCACAATGACTTAGTGCACATAAAAAAGACTTTTGCACATGTGGTTTAACCAACACCTCGCAGATACAGTGCGGGTAGGCTACCTACATTATGAGATTATTATGGATAAGAGCGTTATTATTTGTATTTGTCAAATGGCAGCCAAGCATCGATCATCATGACACCAGAATAAGACCCTCAATATTTATTGGAAAGGAGCATCAAACTCATCACCTTGCACATTAATCACCCTGTGAAGTTCCTCATAACTTATTTAATCTGTAGTTTAATAAACTGCATGCTTTCCAGAGTCATGGTGGGAAGACAACACAACATATCATCACTTGACTCCAAGTTTACTTCGATATGATGGTTATTATATCAATATTTGCTCATACATTTCCACCGCCATTTTTCCGATAATTAATTTTACCCACACAAAAAGATCTCACCATGTCAAACGAACAAATTATTTGTCGGTATTTATAAAATTGTACCGGCATTTTATGTTTCCATCAGCCCGGTTGTGACTTTTTTTCATGCGTTAGGTAACTCATCCGCATGAAATGGTTGGATGGAAACGTGGTTAGTAAGGTACTTAATTGTTATTAAGTAATGATTTGATATTGAGGTAGAAACGGCTGCATTGGGCCTTTAAACATTTTAAAGTGAAAGAGAGAGTCTCAGCGTCACTCTGTTACAATGGAATCACCCTTCTCTCAAATAACTTGGTTATGATGCAATGAATTATCATTGCAATATTCCAGATGCAGCACAACTCTCTAGCGGCATATTACTGTAATAACGTATCAGACAAACCACCACACAGACATGTCAGCTGCTTCTCTCTACTGTTAGACCTGACTAGCAAGTCCTGGAGCTTCCAGAACAGTGCATAAACAAATGTGACCTTTCTCTCCCCAGAGGCGGGGGTGGATGAGCCAAGTTAATCTGGGAGAACGGGAATCCCAGAGGAACGCATTCTTCCAGCTATTAAAGTTAGATATATTTAATTCTGAGAATGAACAAAGAAAAACAAGATACTGTTGTCTTGTAACGAATCTAAACATCTACGACAGGCAAATCAAACGTGGAGACAGCGAGGTAGCACAATGGAGGATGAAAGGTTAGCAGTGTTGCAATTAAATCGTCATAGAGCAAGGTTATCTTGAACTACCTTATTTACACGAAAACGAGCATATCTAACCACACAATCACAATCTGATTCTAAAGGGGAAACAAATACAATTATTTATCCTATCCATTTCAACATGCCTATGGAAATAATACTCTGGGAAAATGTCATACAGCAGAGCCAGAATCATCCAATCAGACATGCCATCAGTCAGAGCTCTGTCGGGGTTGACGGAGGTCACATTCTAACTGGAGTCTCCCTCTCTGAGCCTAATGGTCTTTGCCAGGGCTCACTACAGAACCCCCTGCTCCATTCTAACCCCGCCCAGCCCCCCCCCCCCCCCATCCTGCCCTGCCTCTCTAACCATCAGCCAACCCGTGCCCCCCACAGCCAGCAGACAAGCACCACTCACTCTGTTCCTGGGTATGGGAGGGGGTGTTTGTGTAGGAAACCATGGCCTTGGAAGGATGTGTACACCTTAAATGGGTAAAATAACTTGCTTATGTTTCTGCCTCTGCCCATTTAGAATAGTGTGTGAGTGTTATTTTTTAACCACAATGATTTGGGAATCACTCGAGTATTTAATCATAAAAGAGGCTATCCTCATTAAAGATATAATTGAAAAGTATTCAGTCCTAACTTACCTTATCTGAGCCTGTTATTAAAACAGTCGGTAGATCTCGAGAATGGAAACTCCCACAATGCTCTAGATCACACCCAATATCTGTTGGTTGTAATGCGTTGCTCCTCCCACGATCTTCTGGTTCAGAGGCTTTACTACCAGCACTGTCTCCTGGGTTTGATGGCTGACTTCTCCCACAGTCTCCAGGCGGCAATGCTTGGCCACTCCCACAGTCGCGGGCCTCTGACTGACAGTAGTCACGGCAACTGGGATCCTCCGATCTGAGACTGATCAAACACATCAACACACTGTTCTTTATCCATAATCAACAGTTAAATCTCTCCAAAATCATATCAAACACAATTATAACCCGTATATCAGCTTGAATATTTGTGATAACTTCCACTGCTTCCTGCTCTGTGAAATACCACCACCTCCTCATTTTAAATCCAGACAGGTGGGCCTTTCCTAACAAACTTTATGCAATCTTCTGACAGTTCCCGCTTCCTCCTAGGAACAGACTGAGTGCCCTTGTATATTATTGGGGCGCTGGTGTGTGACCATGTAAACACTGGCATCCCTGCACAGTCTCACCTTAGCCTAGCTCTTCAGTGTGGGGGGATGTTAATCTAAACACATGCAATATCCTCTTCCTGTAAAAGAGAGAGAATATAAACACGAACCCTGCTACATTCTCCTCAGTGTGAGCGGCAGCGTGACTGACACAGGCAGACTGAGGGGGTGTTTTCGGTGGGACGGTAAGAGGAGGTGCACACTCGTACTGGATGAAGACTTGTGATGGAGACACTGGGGGCGTTTGTGTCTCTGACACTGGGATGGAACCTACGAGAGGGAGGAACCAACACGGTCAGACAGGGAGGTCCCAGTCACACTAACAACATGGTGTAGGCAGAGTAGCAGACGTGTGAAAACAAAACACATTAAACAAGCAGATGGACAGGAGATAGGAACAGAAATGACAGGCAAATGAATGGTAGCACTGTATGACCTGCCAAAAGGAAGTGGAAGAAATGTGAGGTGCACATGAGCATTTCGCTGCACCTATTATACCTGCTGTAAACTGTGTATGTGACGAATATATTGGATTTTGATTTGAAGATGACAGTGGATCTATTACCTAAATATGCAGGTGCAGGACCATCACTGCTGGTACTTTTGTGCTTTTGGTCTGGGACAAAGTCAGGACATTGGACTTGGCTTGGTTTGTTGTCATCAGTGCAGGGTGGCTCTGAATCGTCACAGCTCTGACAGAGAGAAAACAACATATTCCATTAATCCATTCATGAACTATGCTGTGTCATCCACACTCATCATCTCCTAGTCCCTACCTATGTTTAGTGTTTCATGGGGCTGTTAGCCGTATCAGATATAGCCGATTTTGACATTAAAAAAAGAAAAAATAGAGAGAGAGAATGCATCAATGGATTTTTCTGACATGCCGCCAATGAGGGATTCAGTGTTATGTGTTTAGTATTCAGTAAGCAGAAGGAAAAAACAATAAGCTGTAGAACATAACACATTCACCCTCTTATCTTTGCTCATAAGTAATCCAGAGTGCACATTTCATTGAGGAATGGCTTCCTGAGTCCTGAGTCCAGACACAGTACAGTAACAGTGTATGCTGGTAAATGTCATGACAAACATGGCTAACGTGGCTAGAGGATGCTGGGAACGTGAGGCTAATAGACCCATCTCTCACAAGGGAGGAAGTAGACTGTTTAGCGTTCTTCTAGGAACAAGAGGGATATTTAGACCAGGCCTCAGCAAGATGAAAGTACTTATGTTCTTATTGTCTAATTGTTTTTTATAGAGTTAAAAAGCACATTGTCCACACCCAGGACCAGCAAATGTGAGCTAGAACAAAACCTTGAAAAACTATTTCTTTTCAGTTTGAAATACTTATATATAACTGGAGTTGATTGACCCCTTTGTAAGGACATGGCCTTTTATTTTCCATAATCACATTGAGCCAATGAGCCAGGAGAACCGTGTGCCATTCTCTGATAAGAAAAACAAGACCCAACACTGACCAAATTAAATCACTGTCCTGTTATGGCCTTCACAAAACACAATGTCCAGATAGGCCAACTTTCTACAACTGGAGCTGTGATGAACCACTCATAGACAACACAAAATGCACCCGGATCTCCTGTCTAACATACACAATAAACAGACAAAGGATTTGTCATAAAAGTTCATAACAAGCTGTTATAAATCTCTAGTGCGTTGTCAAACATCAGAAAATGCTGCTATTTTCATTAGTGTGAGGGTTTAGCGAGGTCAGGTTCAGTACCAGAGGTCTCCTCCTCATCAAGCCTGCGTATTTACTCCTACACACTTCTATATCTGTACATGATGAAGGAGATGACATAGAGAGAACACTTTCAAACATAGTTAAGATACTGATAAAACAATAATCTAAAGAACAGTCACACAGTGACAAATAAAGGCAGTCCAGAAAGACTGCTGTACTGTGGCTGTGCAACATTGCAAAGGTTTTGACACACTGTAAATGTTTCAACTAAATATTATTAAGTAACTGGTTCCACAGCTTTTTTGTTTGGTTTACTCAACTTTTCAGCGTTACCTGAACCTAAAAACATGTGTTGGCCCAAACTTAGCTCCAACATTAGAAAACGTAGGCAAAAATTCAGTCAACTTAAAACAATGTTTGCTTAAATTGTCTCATATGTTCAACTATAAATGATTATTTGGGTGGTGTAGCAGGAAGATCAGAATGCCTTGAACCAAGAGGTTGTGAGTTCAAATCCCAGGTGAGAACATGTTGAACAACAATTACCGTATAAATGAACATACACAATGCAATCATGTATGTCAACGTGTGTCAAATATGTAAGTTGAAAACATTGTACTGTATGTTAACAGCACTCTGTGTGTAACTAGTTATATAGCTTTTTTTTAAGGTAAGATGCCCAAATAATAATTTTTAGTTGAATGAGCATATGGGAAAGTTGAGCACACATCATTTCAAGTTGATCAAAGTTTTCTCAAGTTAGAGCTAAGTTTGGACCAACAATGTTTTGTTGTTGTTCAAGTAACACTTGGACCGAAAAGTTGAGTAACCAAAAAATATTGTGGAACCAGTTACTTAATAACAATTTATTGAAACAACTAGATTTGTGGTTTTTTTTTTTTTTTTTTTTTTTACAGTGCAACACTGCAATTTAGAAGCAATGTCCTGGGCTGAGATAGTTTCTGGGAGTCCACAGTGAGAGTCAATTTCAAAGCAAACAGAGTCGAGGGGGCCAAGCTGAGCTGCAGGAGTCTAAACATAGAGACAATGAGATGAATATTGCAGTGTAATTGAATCTGATTATTTCCTGCCGGGACCGGGAGTACATCCACGCCTGCAAGGCTCTGTCCACTGGACACACAGGGCCTCTCAGCCACTCTCTCTCCTGATCAGAGCTATTTTTGGGAACCTCCAGCCTGTCCCCTTTAGCAGGCAGGTCCCTGAGGGCCACAGAGTTACCTCACGGCAAGGCAGAGGGCTGGCCTCGCTGCTCCCTCATGATAAAGTGAGCTGAGCAGAGCGTTCGCCCCGGCCCCCTTCTCCCCTGTTACGTAAGCCCTCTGCCTGTTGCCAGATTTGTTTAAAATTTGGTTGTGTAAAGCACAGGGAGTACAGAACCGGCAGAGGAAGTGGTGGTTACACAGCCACCATCCCAGATAACAGGATATGGAGGGAGTGTGAGAAAGATGAGAGATGGATGGGAAGAGACAGAGGGGGAGGCAAGTGAGCTTGTTCAAAACACCAATGCCATTTAGGCGATCATGGCTATATACAGTATCGCAATAAAACAAATAAATCATTAGCATCTGCTGGTCATGCATAGAATCCCAGTATGTGCAACTTCCAACCAAGTCTTGTAATTATTGTTCTCCCTTAGCAAACGATTGCTATCTTCCCAATAAGTGACAGCCTGTAAACCCTCAGCAGAGATATGCATATTCCAACTTAACCCCAAAGTGATGATGAACAGAGCAAATGTTTAACATGGCTGTCAACTCGATGCACATAGCCACAGATACTAATGATAACGTGCATAGCATGCAGCTGCAGACTCTCTAATCTCTAAACAAATAAAACGTGCGTACAATACATCATGTCTACCTGTCCACAGAGCAGAGAATAGATCAATAGCTGTACCTGTAACCTCCTGTGAGAGATACCACCTTCACTGCTTAGCTCCACATAAACTCCACATAAAACACCCGACAGAACCTTCCCTCAGTCAAACTGTAATTCCCAGATTTTTTCACAGAAAACCTAGCTATCCCTGGCTGTCTCTTTTCCTTTCCCCGTCTTTTTTTCTAGCACCAGCCTCTCTTTCACTCCTGGGAGCTTTGACCATTTAAGGAGAAGGCTCTGTGTGCCTCTCTGGGCTGCTGCTGTGTATGTGTACAGCTCTTCTCTAAGGCTGCCGCTCCACTCCACTCAGCCCTGACTGATCACATCTCCTGAATTACACTCCAACTCTGAGCTCCAACTCTGAGCTCGTACTCTGCCTGTGAGCGCCAAGTTGCTATTTTGTCTCTCTGTGATCATTCTGTGGGGGCAGAGGTCTGACCAGGGAAGGGTAGAGTTTGGACGTGTGTGTGTTTGATCAAAACACCTTATAACTCAAACTATCATTCCTCCCTCCCCCACCAGATTGGAGTCTAGGACACGGTTTAGGGTGTAAACAGTGTTCCAAGCAGTCACATAACCTCAAGAAATGAAGGGTGGGTGGGTAGCTCCTACTGAGCACCTAAAATAAACACAGACATACACGCACATACATACTCATGCACATGTACACATCTGCATCCTCTGTTCTCTACATACAGAGGCACACAGACTAAAAAAGCTCTCATGATAAGCTTCTCAAATGTCATGGATTATCTGAGGTTATACGCTTTTTTACAGGTCATTAATAGACCATAAGACCATAAGAGACAGTATGAGAAACAGGGGACACTACATATCACATAAAGTAAGTGGAAGGTGGAACCAGTAACAGCAGACACATTATGGAACCTGTTTACATTTTAAATCAGATCACAACAAAGAGAAAAGGCCTTCTGTTAGTGCGTGATTATTAAATGATCCAATAATGACACAGCTAGCCTGTATCTCACTGTTCTGGGAGCAGCAGTACAGTTTGCTCTAATATGGGCTGACATGCCTCTGCTACAGTGTGAGGATAATTGTTTATCTCAGGTTTGGGTGTTTGAAGCCCAGAAAGGATTAGAGAGAAAAGGAGAAAGGGCTGTAGAAAACATTCTAGATATTCCTCTCGTATTTTACTCAATTAGATCAAAAAGCAAAGTTCCATTCAGAGGCACAGGCTGTCAGCACATGTGGGATCATGCTACTGAACAGATACAGAGAACAAAGAGCCTAGTCATCCAGGTTATAAGACAAACATAATAATGATTCAGGCAGTGAACTGTCACTACATCAGGAAATACATGAAATCGATCAGAATTGTAGGCAAAGTGGGAAAACGTGTAGTAAAATATGAACTTGCAAACAATATTTCTTCTTTGTTACGTTAGCCTATACAACACCAAAAGTACCAACAAAAAAATAATATACATATATCTTACCTTGCTGCCACTGTTGCTGCCTCCTCCAGTTCGTGAATAAATGGCACCTGTTTGAACCAAACCAGAGAAAGTGAGAAGGGCTCAATTTGCATCTTACTGGTACTGTACTGTATGTCATGTAAATTAATGCCATTAAAATGCACTAAATTTGGGAGTATTCCTCTGAGGATGACGCACCGATTGAGCTGTCTGTCTAATTGGTGGACCGGACAGTATTTCAGAAAGTCCTCTACCTCACCCCCTACCTCCATTTCTAGGGGCAACAATAACCTGGCAACCAGTTTCATGGGACGCTTGATCCTCTGGTTGAAAGCACTTGGCCCACTGCAGACCTATTGTGTCATATCCTTTTGAACCTCTCCTGAAAGACAGTGTCATCCGTCATTGCGAACAAACAGAAATCTAAATGACACCAATGCTACATGCTACTTGAAGCATCCTTATCACTGGAAACGTCCTCATGGCTTTCAGATCTAATTACAGAGGGAAATAGAATGATCACAAGGATGTATAATTCATTCATACTGGGGTCAGTGGCAGGTTGAGAAAAGAAACCACATCACAGCTATCCAACTCCAACAGTGGACAGACAGGAAAACATCCGTTTGCACTTCACGTTGGCAAAACATCTTGGAAGCACTTCATTCTTGTCCAGTATTTATTTTACAACGTCGCCACCAAGAGCTCTCAGGCTCAGAAAAGCATAAATGCTCATAAGAGCCCTTTTGCTTCTGACTATAGTAGAAATGTCCCATTTGCTCCTGCCACTGCTGATTTCAGCAAAACAATTTCAATATCTTGTTACATGTGTATGTGAATTGAGCCAATCTCTTGATAGTGACATACAGCTGCTCCACAAGTCTTTGCTCGAGCCCTATAGATATTGCTCATGTTAAAACCCATAAACACCTGTACAAGTGATACTGTACATAATGATAGGGCCTACAGTACAGTATGTACAATATTGCTTTAGTTTACCGTACTACTAAATACAAATGTTTTGGCACAAAATGTTCAGTATGAACAAAACATACTTGAATTCTAGTTAATATGTTCTAATAAACACAAGCCCATATTAAACTGCCCTGGTTGGTATGGAACTGATGTGCAGGGGATATAAAATTGCTCTTAGGGTTTTACGGGTAAATCGGAGTAGAGGGACTTAGTAGAATGTAGATAACAAGGTAAACAGACAAAGGCTACTATCCTACAAGCTTATTTCAGGAGATGTTACAGTCAGTGTGTTGGAATACTGGCCTTTTACTAACACCTTAACAGGCCTACATTTGCAAAGTATAGTCCAAATATCCTGTTTGGGATAGGGGGCACTATTTTCACGTCCGGATGAAAAGCATGCCCAAAGTAAACTGCCTGCTACTCAGGCCCAGAAGCTAGGATATGCATATAATTGCTAGATTTGGATAGAAAACCCTCTAACGTTTATAAAACTGTTAAAATAATGTTTGTGAGTATAACAGAACTTATTTGGCAGGCGAAACCCCGAGGACAAACCATCCAGGATTTTTTTTGTTGTTGAGTTCATTGTGTTTTCAATTGGGTTTCTATGGGAACCTAGATTTCTGTGGCACTTGGTTGCAGTTCCTATTGCTTCCACTAGATGTCAACAGGCTTTAGAAATTGGTTGATGTTTTTCTTTAGAGAAATGAAGAAGTACGGCTATTCAGAAAGAGGGTCGAGCATATTGTACTCCTTTGTTTGGGGCCCGCGACCTGAAGCTAGCTCCACTTTCATTTTAGCCGCAATTGAACACAATGTATTCCATCTTAAATTTGATCAATTATTTACGTTTTAAAATACCTTAAGTTGGATTAGGAAAGTTGTTTGAAATGTTTGAACCAAGATTACAGGTAATTTATTAGATAAATGGTAGTCATGTTGGGCGAGTTGGAACCGGTGTTTTTCTGAATCAAACACGCCAAATAAATTGACATTTTGACAATATAACGACGGAATAAATCAAACAAAAGGACCATTTGAGATGTTTATGGGACATCTTGGAGTGCCAACAGAAGAAGATCTTCAAAGGTAAGGCATGAATTATATCGTTATTTCTGAGTTTTGTGTCGCGCCTGGCGGGTTGAATTATGATTGTCATGTGTTTGTTTGATGGGATGCTGTCCTCAGATAATCGCATGGTTCGCTTTCGCCGTAAAGCCTTTTTGAAATCGGACACGGTGGCTGGATTAACAAGAAGTTAAGCTGTATTTTGGTGTATTGCACTTTTTTTGCGCTCTGCAATTCCACCGGATGTTGTCAAAAACCCCTAGCCGTAAAAGGATATCTTCATTTCCATGCGGGGAGGGCTGGAGGTTCATCCTGTCTTACTGGATGGATTGCATTTGATTTTGAATATCAAGCTAGAGCCGATGCTGGCATCCAGAGCTCCTTTTAGTTCCTTCTAAAGTGAAAGCTGCCAGGAGTCACATCAATGGGGTTAGATGACACACAGCCCACATTCAGAGGTATTACATTAGCCTGGTGCTGGCTTTCAGTAGTCCACATATCACATATCCCACCTGCATTGCCTGCAGTACCTACATGCAGTATGTGCCATATTCTATGGTTGTGTGAGAATGCCTGCCAGGTGAGAATGCGTAAGGTAAGTGTCATGATGTTATTTGAGCATCAGAGGATGCTTCTGGCATATTGCTGTTCTCATGGCAGATGCTTCATTTGTTAAGCAAATAGAAGACTTCTCATCATCACAAATAGCCTGGCAGAACAGGGGCAAGGGTCAGGTGATAAACTACACTGTACTGTAGAACTAATGTAGTGATCTGATCGCCAACACAATACAAACACTGACCAGTAGGCCTGTTCATGCCAAACAACTTCCACTGATCTACAGCATTCTCAAGATTTTCTAAACTCATCAACTTGACCGAACAATAAACAATAAGGCTGTGACTTTGCATAGATGGACTCTCCTCATGGAGGTCACATGAGCATGGCTCCCTTTCGTGTGAACCAAACAGAGCTGTTCTTCCCTCTAGCTGTGAGAGCAAACCACACCAAATGTTCACTGTTTACATCCTGGTGTTTCTACTGAGGGGCTTCGTCTATTCCTCCCCAGATAATAGGGCTTGGGCTCCTGAGACACAGAAAACAAGGGCAAGGCCCATGATGGTCACAGTAAACCCTTCATGATGAGTGACACTCACCAAGGGGCCTTCAGCCTCTCTGCGCCAGCTGCTTTGTGTACGTTACAGTCTGCTGGGTCTATTTCAGTAGCATCCCCAGTGATTACTAATAAAAAGGAAAGTGGCTAACGGATTTGTTTCCCTCTGTGTTTCTCCTCTTACAGTAGAGTAGGCTAATTAATACTGCTACAGTCACTGACATACAAATGCTGTGTTTGCCCTGTATTTCAGTAGTAGTAGTCTCATCATACCGCTTATAAGGGGCCATCGAGACGTGCTGTAGCTTTCGGTCACCGGCTCTGGTGGAGAGGGGTTCCTGGGTCTGTCTCTGCCTACAGCTTCAACATCAGGCTGGGCTGTCTGCCCTACAGGACCTGGCAACTTCGGAACAGAAGAGAGAGAGGAAATGCAAATGAAACAGCTGTAAATAACTTTTAAGAGTTTTACAGGAGGAAAACAAACACAGCCTAGTATATCATTGGTAATCATTGCAAAAGCAGACATGTGAGCATATATGTGGGGCTGCATATTCAAAATGCACATTAATGAAAATTCTAAACTTTTACTGTCAGGGCTTATTTGAGCTCACTATTCTTGTAATACACAGAAAAGACTATGCAAACTGACCTGAGGTTTGGCTGTGACCCTGGCCTCCAGTGCACTGAGCTGACCCTCTGTGTCCGCTGCTCTGCTCAGAGCTTCCTCCATCTTCTGAGTGATGCTCTCCATCCTCTCCTTGACCTGGCTGACCCTTCGCTGACTCTCCCTAACCAGTTCAGCTGCCTCCAGGGCACTGCTGACCATGGCCTCCATCCTCCTGAGGGTCACCAGCAGACCCTCGGAGGTCACAAGCTGGGCTGCTACCTTCTCTGATCTACCTGGGTCCTCCACAGGGTCTGTAGCCACAGCCACGTCCTTACGCTCCTTTGATGCCTCCTCCCCAGTCCAGCCAGTTCCCTCTCTCACCGTGTTGGTCTCCTTGTCCTTGTGAAGAACTCCCACCCTGTCCTGAATGTTTTTGTGCTCAGCTACGCCCTCCTGGGCAGTTCTCAGAGCCGCCTCAAGGTGGCATACCTGTTCCCTAATCTTTGTGATGGTGTGCTCTGCCTTTTGGAGCTTGTACTCTGTCTCAGTGAGGACCTGGCTGGGCTGGGCCAGGGTGTCTTCCAGCTTGGCCTTGGTCCTACTCCCCTCCACCTTAAGGGTTCTCCACCAGTTCACCACAGCTGCCCTCTTGGCCTGGGGCTTCTGCTTCTGCTCCTGCTGCTCCCGTAGCCTCCGCTGTTCCGCCACCTTCTCCTCTCTCTCCTCCCACAGAGTAGTCTGCAGCTCCAGTTCCTTCAGTCTGGAAGAACAGCCTGGACTTTATAAACAACTCACTCACACATTGTTACATCTTGAAGCAACCGAGGATCCTAAAACTGCACTTATCTCTAACATCTTAGACAGAAAGCCAGTAACTACTGCAGATTACATAATAGTAGTCCATATAATTGCTCAGGCAAGTAGCAACACAGGGCTTTCTTTTTTATTATCAGAATGGGTTTCAATAAATAGCAACCATTGTCGTACTTTTATTATGTCAGTAATCACAACAGAAGAGAGAAGGGGATAAAAACTCACATACACATTAACCAGCTGCTGCTTGATGCTAGGTTGTGACTGCTGGCTGTGGTGATTTGGCCTCTCCAGGGTCTCAACAGCACAACCGCCAACAGAATCCTGAGTGATTGAACAGACATCAGACCCTCAAAACAGCTTCCTACACTTTTACCATACAAGAGACACAGGAGAAGTCAGTGTTAGTATTTATGTGTGTGTGTGTGTGTGTGTGTGTGTGTGTGTGTGTGTGTGTGTGTGTGTGTGTGTGTGTGTGTGTGTGTGTGTGTGTGTGTGTGTGTGTGTGTGTGTGTGTGTGTGTGTGTGTGTGTGTGTGTGTGTGTGCGTGCTTGCGTGTGTGTGCGCGAGTGTGTGTGAGTTCTCACCCTCTCTGGGTAGTGTGCGTGGAGAAGGTGGGTCAGCTCAGCAGACTTGATCCTGTGAATTATGTTTTGGATATCGTCCCTCTGAGTGTGAGAGGACCGAACCCCACATATTGGACCAGTCATCTCCTCCAGAACCACACGTTGCTGAGGGAAAAACATCGTTATAATAAACCTATAGTAACGCGATAGGGCTTTTGATAACCAACTGCAGAACTAAAGCCTTTGTCACCTGCTGAATGTCCTGGATCTCAGCATGCAGCGAGCGGTGGTTAGGAACACCTCCACTCCTTCCCTGGAAACCTGGTGGACTGCTACAGTGCATGTCAAACCTATGAATTACAGCAGCACACCACCAGGTTAAACACACTGACCCCACTGACCCCTAGCATGTCCCATTGTGATGATGTCACTCACATACATTCTCAGTAACGAATGAGCTCCAACAAATATGTCACCTGAACAGCTGTTGGGTGAGATGTTGGTAACAAAAACAATGACGAGTAGCATATGGACATAGAAATGATTGACAGCACTTACCTCAAAAGAGCTTGCTGGGAATGCTCTGATAAATGCATAAACTCTGACTGTAGCCCCTTCAATTACAGGGAAAAAACAATCAGAGCTACTTCCTGCTAGTGCACAGGCATAACTACAGGCAGTTGAAATGATGAATGTTATTAGGAAGATACCTCAATGATTCTATGGTTCTCCAGATGAGAGTTCTTCAGCTTATCCATCAGTATGTCTTTCTGGAAAGAAACAGAGAAAAAAGACAAATCTACCAATGCAGTCGTTGTAAAACAGAGAATGAACCGTCTATGTGTGACGGTATGGTATACTAACCTTAGTGAGTTCCCTGTCTCTTACAGCCAGCATGACAAGGGTCTCTTCAAGTTCCTCCTGCAAAACAAATGAGAGGATCTCCATTACTGCACTCTTATCTCAGTGATAGACAGAGATGTTCTGGCCCACAGTTCTTACCCTCATCTCAGCATTAACCTTCCTCAATTTGTTGAGACAATCTTCAGAACAAGTCCCCTCGAGTGTGAGTTGTTCATTCTGCAGATATTAAAGGGATTGTGTCACACACATATAATGTACAGTTTGTGGCATGACAAACGTTGTACATACATTATAAAATAATAATAAAGATCAAAGTTACCTTGTCTTCAAGCACTTTAATGTGTGCTTTCAGACAGTCACATTCTTTGCTCTAAAATTGAAAAAAAGGTGCAATGTACATGGAAATGTATACATTCCAATAAAATGATTCACACTCTAGCCTAAGCCATTTGTATGTCATTTCCTTATATGTCATTTCCTGCTAAGAGCTGAATGCAGTACCAGTTTGCAGCTGCTAGCCTGGGCTTGGCTGGCTCTCTCCTTTGCCTCCCTCAGGGCTCTCCTGGCCTCCTCCAGCTCCTCTACAAGGGACCTGGTTCTCCTTGCTGACCGCTGGGCACTGGGGATGTCACACAGATAGTTATACAACAGTAAATCATCAGAACTACCATGCCTTGCAATAATGAATCCATATAATGTTCCAACATATCAAAACAACATATTGCTCCATCCTCACAGACAGTACCTGGCCAGCTTGGCACTTAGTTCAGTGATCTCCACTGTGAGCTGCAGGTTGGTGTCCTCACACTGAGATACAGTCCACAACAGGCTGTTGTTCTGCTTACTCATTCTACGGTGCGCATGCTTCAGCTCAGACACAGTGGCCAGCAACTCCCTGGAGTCACTAGAGCCAAAGGAGAAGTCAGATTTATAGCATTAATACATTTACATTTTAAATTTTTGTATTTTATCAGACGCTCTTATCCAGAGTGACTTACAGTTAGTACATTAATCTTGAGATAGAGGGACAACCACTTATCACAGTGGAACAACCACATCTCACAGGCATAGAAAGTAACATTTTCCCCAATAATATAGCTGTCAGTAGAGTCAGAGCTAGAAGGTGTGTGTGTGTGTGTGTCATTTCTTTTTTAAATTGGCGGGGGGGGGGGGGGGGGGGGGGTACTGTTTGAAGAGGTAGGCTTTCAGATGTTTTCGGAAGATGGGCAGGGACTCTGCAGTCCTAGCTTCAGGGGGAAGCTAGTTCCACCACTGGGGTGCTAGGACAGAGAATAGCTTGGACTGGGCTGAGCGGGAGATGCACTCCCGTAGGGGTGGGAGGGCCAATGCGAGCTTCGACTGGAAGCCAGTTGAATACAGTAGAATACAGAAATAGTACTGCATAGAAAGAGTCAAATCATGAGTGACTGAGAAAGCTGAATAACTTACCGATAACACTGTTCTCCTTCTGAGAAGGCCGTTTTGATCTCAGGACCTGAGAAATCCATCCCTGAAAGAACAACACAATCAGTGCTGCACTGTAATCTGAGACAGATTTCCAGGCTGCCTACAAGAGCAAAACCTTACCATTTATAGACACTTTACAAGGGTTTTCCCCTGAAATATGTTTGTCGTCCTCATGCATGCTGAAAGATACAAACAATCATTAGTCTCCAATTATAGGTACACAGCAGATTAGCAAGCTTACCAATGTTTTATCAAAATAAATCACACAAACAGATGCAATCAACTACAAATTTCAGTCATTTTTAGTGGCAAAACTTCTGAGGCATATTGTTGATTATAAGGCTGCTGCAGATGAACATTCTATAGCAGTTAGCTGCCTGAAGGTTTTTTCTTTACCCATCCAGGCTGCACTGGGCAATCCACTCCCTCATGGTGGATTGGAATTTGGCCCTGCTAATAGCGGGGTCCCGGCACTCAGGGTCCAGCATACGATTCAAAGCATTCAGCCTGTCCTGTTCTGGGCTCTGGCTAGTCATCGTCTGCAGGTACTGCATGATCGTGGAGACCAGAACCTCTCCTATGGAGAACAAAGACTTAGGAAGCATGCCAGTACACAAAGAGAAGACTAATGTGCAGCTGTTATTACAAGAGGTGATTTGTACCTGTGCCAGCGGTATTGCATGCCTCAAATGTTATATCAAGAAGCTCTTCCTCAGAAAATGTACTTGTGTCCACGGTTTCTTCAGTAGAATCCTCTGGTCCATAGCTGCTCCACACTAAAACATCCATTACGCTTTGTCATGTACAACTTCAAATAAGCGAAAGCAGAAGTCAAAGTGCAGTGGTGAAAGTAGTTTTAAACTTAGATGTCTATACACATCTTTAAAAATAAAAGCATTCTGTTTACTCCTCTGAAAAAATAAATGCCTGGTTATCAAGATGTTCTGTATTATGATAATGTTTTATGCCATTGACAATACGTCAATATTAATATCAATGCTTACTTTCATTGCTTTCCGGCACCTGGTGATGGTCTATGGAGCTAACCCCAGAGTCCCTTGAGAGAGCTGGTGCTATGTATCCCCTTCTGTCCTCTCTCATCGGCCTGGTCTGAGTTGATGGCCTGCTGCTTTCATGGTTCTCACCCTGGCTCCTCAGAAGATTAGATTCAGATTGTTCCCCATGAAAGCTCTGATCTCCATTCAGTAAGTTCTCCGAGGCCATAACATCTCTCTGTATAAAGAAAAATATGACAATGCATATAAGATACTTGTCATAGTGGTTTACAAATTAGTCTGAAAAAGTCTGAATTTTGAGTTAGAAGAAATTGTTAGAATCGAAGTGTTGTTTTTGTAAGTAAAATATCAAATATTTCTATTTGATTGTGGGCAGAAAGTCTGAGTTAGCTTGGTAAGGACTATTCTATCTCTGTAGAAGTGCATTATATGCATATAATACCATACTTACATGCACAGTAATGTATTAAGGGCCAGTTAGAATGTGAATGTTCTTTTGTTAACTTATGTTTCCTGAACTCAGGAGTTTTTTCCTTTTGGGTCCCTGGGCAAGAGAAAGGAACGACCCCTCAGAACTTTAACCTAACCAGGGACTAGATTTGTGACAGTCATGTAACTGAAACTGCAGGTCAGTCAACAGCACACGAAGCAAAGAAAGACAGTGGAAACATTATATAACAAAACAGAGAGCGGTTGTCTAAGCTTACTAGATGTCAAGTAGCCTACGTTAGATATTTACAGTTATTAATTCATCAAGATTGCATTATGAAGTTATACAAGACATATATACTTACCCTAAGAATGTTAGATATGTTAGAAAGCGGTGAGAATACAAAAAAATTATGTCTTACCTCCCAGTTGAGGAATATTCCTTTGAAAGCGGCAGAAAATGTGCATATGAAAACGTATAACAACTAGCTACATCTCATCACACAAGCTGGTCAAAAACACACACTAATTTTAGACAGCTCTATTGCTGCCAGTTTGCAGTGGGAAACGCTCAAGATGCTCTTCAGTGAGTGTAGCCTTTGCCTGTTTTGATCCTTCACTGCCACACATCAAAACCAGCTGACACCCCCACCCCCTCCCCTCAGCTCCACCAATTGCTGGCTCAGGCCAGCAAACAATAACTCAGTTAATGGACTTTTTGAATTAACATTAGTCAGTTTATTAACATATCAAATGATTCTAGATCATCTGCATAACATCTCCTGTATAAACCAATAGGAAATCACCAGTAGCAATCAGATTCTTTAGGATAGGGCGGGGTCAATGAAGAACTGGGCACAGGTCACAGAAACACACCACAGAGGATTATCACAATTATAACAGCTTTTATTATTGTGTTATTTTCCCCTCCCTTAATCAATCATCAATCAACCAATCAATTTTGATTGATTGTCCTGTCTTTCCTTCCCTTTCTTGTCTTTTATTATTTGTAGATCAGTCAGTCACAATGTGCCCATGATACAGTACGGTTTTGATGTTCTCGAACACGACCACTATGGAGCTTGAATTGAAAGGCATACTGGCGCACTACATAATGTACACATTCTAGTTCCCTACTTTGCACATGTTAAAATAGTGAACACAACACATTTTATTATTAACAAACATTTACAGGTTTCTAAACAACAAATAGACCTACTACTTTTGAAAATACAACAAAGACTACTGTGAAAATACAGAATGTTTTTCTTTCAGTTGAAAGAAGTTTGGGCTGCCAAGAAGAGAGAGAACAACAGCTGGATTAGTCAGGGGGACATTTTTATTTGCTACCGGTATTGCACCAGTGGGTCATTTTTTCCCACCATTCGCCCGCTGTCCTACCCGGACATTGTTTTGTGAACATCCATGTATTTGTTCTAGAGCGGAAGTGGAGCCAGATCCTCGAGACCGCGGCGACAGCTGAACAAATTTTGGGAATATATTGGTGTAGGGACGTGGATTTCCATCACCCAAGATGTCTCGGGGATCAATTGAAATCCCCTTACGGGACACCGACGAGGTAAGGACTAGCTACGCTGCTTTGTTTGACCGTGGATTGCTACAGCTAGCCTACTAACGTTAGCTAACGTAGTATTGCCCTGTGCTTGTTGACTAACGTCAGCCAGATCGCTAACAACAGTAAGCTAACTAGTAAATGCAGCCACAAAGTAGCTTAGCCTTTCTGATCAAGCTGTTTAGCCATAGGTTAAAGGCCACATGTCATGTTGTATGTGTACGAACTGGTGTTTACATAGACATTTGTTCTGCAGGTTATTGAGCTTGATTTCGACCAGCTGCCAGAAGGAGATGAGGTCATCAGTATCCTGAAACAGGAGCATACACAGTTGCACATATGGATTGCTCTTGCTGTAAGTATGAATACATAGACTGGTATGAGAATTAATTTAAGCCTTAAAAAATGTAATGGTTGAAATGACAGTTGCACATATTACTCTGTATGAGTGATGCATCAAATACAGTTAGATTGTAATTTCTACTGTTACCTGTAACTCCTCCCTGCAGGCTTGCCGCCATGTACAGTTATTTTAACAGTAACATTCCATCTTATGGCATACCATTGGAGAGGCATGTGAGATATTTGCTGACCTGTGCATGTTTGGAGACACTTCCTATGTTGGAGAGTATATCCGTGGACGGTTTTGATTAGGAAATTGTCGTCTGCATCGCCGAAGGATGCTGTTAGAGGCTACCAAGTCAAAACCAAACATGGATGTCAATGTTTGCGTGCACAGACACTGTTCTACTACCCGTCTGCAGCAACATGCTGCCCAATCGTGAGGCTGATTAGCTAGACAAACAGAACAGTTCCTTATCAGAACTGTCCACCAACCACGGATATACTCTCCAACATGGGAAAAGTGTTGCCAAAAAAGGTACGTGTTGGCAAATATCTCCCACGGTGTCTAAATGTTATACAGAACTCTGGTCCAGGAAATGGGCTATCCTCCCTGGTGAGTTATGTAGTTGCATTCCCACTGACTGATGGTTTGTTCATGGATTGTTTGTCACCAAAATAAACAAAAACATATTTTTCTTTTAGCTGGAGTATTACAAACAGACGAAGACGGAGGACTTTGTCAAGCTGCTGGAGGCGGCCCGTATCGATGGGAACCTGGACTACAGAGACCATGAGAAGGACCAGATGACCTGTCTGGACACCTTGGCAGCCTACTATGTCCAGCAGGCACGTAAAGAGAAGAACAAAGATGCCAAGAAGGAGCTCATCACTCAGGCCACCCTGCTCTACACCATGGCAGACAAGATCATCATGTACGACCAGGTAAGATAATCAGCTTAACAATTTATTGGGTAATGTGAAAGTTAATTTCCCCAACACAAAAAATCATAACCAAGAGTAATCTATTTGTTTGTAACAGAACCACTTGTTGGGAAGAGCCTGTTTCTGCCTGCTGGAGGGGGACAAAATGGACCAGGCTGACGCTCAGTTCCACTTTGTCTTGAACCAGTCCACCAATAACATCCCTGCTCTACTTGGTAAGTAAAACACAAAGGGAAAGATCTACCATTACAACCACAAAGGTTCACTTCCAAATGGGGCCTAACCACTATACATTTTATTTCAACAGGTAAAGCTTGCATCTCCTTCAATAAGAAGGATTACAGGGGAGCACTGGCCTACTACAAGAAGGCTCTACGCACAAACCCTGGATGTCCTGGTAAGCATTTCACTTGCACCTGTCATATTATAAATAATATCCCTGGTGTCTCCTAATATACCGTCACTATTTCTCTTACCAGCCGAGGTGAGGCTGGGGATGGGCCACTGCTTTGTCAAGCTCAGTAAGCTGGAGAAGGCCCGTCTGGCCTTTGGCCGGGCCCTGGAGCTCAACTCGAAGTGTGTGGGAGCCCTTGTGGGCTTGGCTGTGCTGGAGCTCAACAGCAAGGAGCCCGACTCCATCAAGAATGGAGTGCAGCTTCTCTCCAGAGCCTACACCATTGACCCCAGCAACCCCATGGTGCTCAATCACCTGGCTAACCACTTCTTCTTCAAAAAGGTGAGAGGGTGGTCATCCTATTCCTGGTATATAGTAGCATGTCTTGACCTGAGCATCGTTTATCATTCACATTGATGTACTTTCTTATTTTCAGGACTACAGTAAAGTGCAGCACCTGGCTCTCCATGCCTTTCACAACACAGAGGTGGAAGCGATGCAGGCTGAGAGCTGCTACCAGTTGGCCCGCTCCTTTCATGTACAGGTAAACGCTAAGGCCTCAGCTTATTTTTCAGGAAGACTCTTGCTTTTCTAATTGAATGGGCATTACATCTCTCCTTCTTGTGTGTTTCAGGAGGACTATGACCAGGCCTTCCAGTACTACTACCAGGCCACCCAATTTGCCTCGTCTACCTTTGTGCTGCCTTTCTTTGGCCTGGGGCAGATGTACGTGTACCGTAGAGACAAGGAGAATGCAGCCCAGTGTTTTGAGAAGGTCCTAAAGGCCTACCCCAACAACTATGAAACCATGAAGATCCTGGGCTCTCTTTATGCTACTTCAGATGATCAGGAAAAGAGAGACATTGCAAAAGTAAGTAAAATAACTATGCGAAGGTGAACCTCACATGAAGTATTCACTTGTAACTCTGTAGATGTCAATCAGCACTATTGCTAAAATCAATAACATGTAATGTCTTTGTATTCTGCAGGGTCATCTGAAAAAGGTAACCGAGCAGTACCCTGATGACGTGGAGGCCTGGATCGAGCTGGCCCAGATCCTGGAGCAGACCGACATCCAGGGCGCCCTCTCTGCCTACGGCACGGCCACCCGCATTCTGCAGGAGAAGGTCCAGGCTGACGTCCCCCCTGAGATCCTTAACAACCTGGGGGCTCTCCACTTCAGACTGGGGAACCTGGGAGAGGCCAAGGTACAGTTTAGGAGGATGGCAGAGCTGCCTGACTAGAATTAGACATTACATGTTGTAGCAATGAATTCAGTAACTACTCGAATGGCTATTTGTAGTTTCGTAACTTGCCTTTGTGTTTGATGTTTGACAGCCATTGTCGATAGTGACGACATCGTGATGTCACAGGATGGTCTAGCATATTTGAATTTGACTGCACCCCTGGAGACTGGCAGCGCAGAACAGCGCAGAGAGCACACAGCAAGGCGACATGCCGAATAGCCTGTTCCCTATTTGCCATAGCCTAAATGTTCAATACATATGAGGTAGTTAGACTATTAACATAATGCAAGAGAACAATGTAGATTATTGATCGAGCAGAGAGCACCAAAGCAGCGCAAAATGTCAGATGGGGCCTAATGTGTTTTTCCCCCCCACCAATGTCGGATGATCATAGGCCTTTGGCATCACGCATTCTGTTGTCGGGCTTATTGTTTTAAACATTAGTTTCCCTTTTCCTCCCCAATCCCCATTAAATTTTAACGTGACTTGTTGGCCTAGGCATATCCTACTCTTTCATGATCAACCATGGAATGAATCTATAGGTGTAGCAGAGTTCCATCTGTTGTTTGTGACTAGCCTAAATAAAACCATAGTAATAATGAGGGAGAGAACAAACAATTTCAAGATGGACTAATCGAATAGGAAGTATAAACAAACCTGGTACGTTTCTGCTTTACTTGACCAAAGTGTGAGTTAAATAAATTGTCAACAACAATCAGATAAAACAAATGATTATTTAGCCTAACATTCTTTATCGCAGATGAATGAACATTGGTTTAGGCTAAAAACAAATAGGCCTATTATCCTTAGGCTATGCCTTTTGCCTATCGACTTGTAAAAATCCTAAATATACAATTAGATAAAGCAAATTATTATTTAACATTCTTTATGACACTTAAAAACAAATGAACATAGGCCTATTCGTTTTTAGCATAAGCTAATTAGGATATGCCTCTTGCCTATCGAACTGTACAAATCCTAAATATAGGCCTACAAAATAAATAAAGTAGCCTAAACAAGTGCAAAAAAGTATTTCAAGCTTTGATAGCCTATAGGCTAGAATATGTCATTTGAGTAAGATGCATCTGGATTTGAATATAGGCTACATTTGAAAATTAAACAAAAAAAGTACAATTGGGAACCATTAGTTTTAGTTTTTTTCTAGCTATTGGTATCTGGCAAGGAACACCAGCATATTCAACTGTTCTGCCCCAGAGTAGCGAACTCAGCAGGATGATGGACTTGTAAATGTTGACCGAGGTTTGTAGTCTGTCGATCCTTTGCCCTGATTGTCTTTTTACGTATTCTGAAACTGCCAAACAGGCGAAGACGAGCTTTTCTTTCCCACCAAGGAGCCATAGTTTTTTTTCTTTCTGTTTTAGCATACGGCAGACTGTACTATAGTGAAATCCCATCGCGCCTTTTTTATTTTTGTCTGAAACTGTCAGAAAGTAGCCTAATGAAATGACAATAGACTACACTTGATACGGCTATAATATTCGTTTTTAACTCGTATCGGAGTATTTTTATGAACAAGAGAAACATAGCTCTACCAATTTTGTAAATCGTCCTACAGCTTAGACTAGATAAATAACTAGGCTTTACACTGTTCAGGCCTAGCAATGCGTCCTTTATAGTGCCTTCTTCCCGCCAATTGACTGACCCCCCCCCTTGCGCAACGCATACCCCACAGATTTATTATTATTTTTTTACAATACAATCGTATATCAGTGATGTTTGGACAGGACGATGTGTCATTCCAGACATCGCCCAACCCTAGTAGACACAACAGAGCTATAAATAGATTTCAGGGGTTTGTTCTGTCTGTCCATGTTTAGAAATACTTCCTGGCCTCTTTGGAGCGGGCCAAAGCTGAGGGAGAGCATGACGAGCATTACTACAACGCTATCTCTGTCACCACCTCTTACAACCTAGCCAGGCTCTACGAGGCCATGTGCGAATTCCACGAGGCGGAGAAACTCTACAAGAACATCCTGAGGGAACATCCCAACTACGTCGACTGTAAGCACTGAAGACACACTATACTTTTTGGTTAATGTCTGTCTCCTTAGGGTGTGTGCGTATCAATTGGTCCTTTGTTGTTGCTTGCAGGTTACCTGCGTCTTGGAGCAATGGCTCGTGACAAAGGAAACTTCTATGAAGCTTCCGACTGGTTCAAAGAGGCTCTGCAGATTAATCAGGATCACCCAGACGCCTGGTCCCTGATCGGGAATCTCCACTTGGCCAAGCAGGAGTGGGGTCCGGGTCAGAAGAAGTTTGAGCGTATCCTCAAGCAGCCGTCCACTCAGAACGACACCTACTCCATGCTGGCCCTGGGCAACGTGTGGCTCCAGACCCTGCACCAGCCCACCAGGGACCGGGAGAAGGTATGGCAGAATATCAGTTGATGTGGAGCCATGAAAATCATCACTGTCAGAAACAGTGCCTTCATCATTTGTCTGTGGTTGTGTCCCTCAGGAAAAGAGACATCAGGATCGAGCCCTGGCCATTTACAAACAGGTCCTACGAAACGACTCCAAGAACCTTTACGCTGCCAACGGCATAGGTTTGTTGGCCTTCTCTCACTCATTGTATTCACATAAATGCTTAATACTCAGACTTGACTGTGTTTAACTATAAGCATGTATTTACCTCAGATAACTATTAGCATGTAAATACCTCAGAGTTTGCCGTCTTGTCTGTCCAGGTGCCGTCCTGGCCCATAAGGGCTACTACCGAGAGGCCCGTGACGTGTTTGCCCAGGTGAGAGAGGCCACAGCTGATATCAGCGACGTCTGGCTCAACCTGGCCCACATCTACGTGGAGCAGAAACAGTACATCAGCGCTGTGCAGATGGTAAGGCTCTGTACTGGCTCATAGTACACACTGCAGAGTTTTTTTATATTCCTATTTTTATTTTTATTTTTACTTGAGGAGTTCTATTAAAATGTCTTATCCACTCTTTGTGGCATTTAGTACGAGAACTGTCTGAAGAAATTCTACAAGCATCAGAACACTGAGGTGCTGCTGTACCTGGCTCGGGCACTCTTCAAATGCGGGAAACTCCAGGAGTGCAAACAGACTCTGCTGAAGGTGAGATTTGTGTGAAACGAGGCTGGGATTCATTTCCCTGAGCTTGTTTATGTGAAAGCAGGGTGACCCTTGTGTGAGTGTCCTGTTACTAGAGTTGTGAACTTTTTTTTTTCTACCGACATCCCGGTTGGAGGATTCCTGGGATCAGAAGGGAATAAACAGGAGTTTCAGGATCCTTTCTGGGAAACTAGGGAATTTATTGAAAGTTCCCGGAATTTTGCAACCCTACCTGTTACTCACTGATGTGGCTGGCTGTGTCCCCAGGCACGTCACGTGGCCCCCAGTGACACGGTGCTGATGTTCAACGTGGCCCTGGTGCTGCAGAGGCTGGCCACTCTGGTGCTGAAGGACGAGAAGAGTAACCTAAAGGCTGTACTCAGTGCTGTCAAAGAGCTGGAGCTGGCCCACCGGTACACCCTAAACTCACTTTAACACTTCTCCTAAAATAATCCTTCACTTTTCTCAGCCTAATCTTCTCTTTTGTCTCAGGTATTTCAGCTACCTTGCCAAGGCAGGTGACAAGATGAGGTTCGACCTAGTGCTTGCCTCTACTGAGGCCAGGTCAGTTTGAACATATCTCCCCTCTAAAATCCAAATGCAGGCCAGTACTTACTTCATAGCCTTCAGTAAATCAGTGAACCACTCTTAGCCAAAATTCTGATCACACCTCAGAGGAATTTAGAGGGATGACAGCTGAGCCCAGCCATCAGATGTCGGGATAAGCCTGGATTGTGAGCTGTGTTTGTGTGGGGGTCGTTGCAGGCAATGCTCTGACCTGCTGAGTCAGGCCCAGTACCACGTGGCTCGGGCCAGGAAGCAGGACGAGGAGGAGAAGGAGATCCGGGCCAAGCAGGATCAGGAGAGGGACTTCCTGCGCCAACAGATGCATAAAGAACAGGTCTGTCTATGGGATGTCACATCTCCACAAGTCCCTGATCCCTTCTATGTTGTACTTGTAAACCATAATGGATAAGCAATTTAAGTTAACATACCTTACTTGAGGCTGGAATGTCTTTAATATCATGTTTCTTTGGTTCACTGTAAATATATTCCTTTATAACAGTGTGACTAACCCACTGACCTTGTTTCCTGCTGCACCACCAGGAGGAGAAGAGAACCAAGCAGGAAGAGGATCAGAAGAAGCTGCTGGAGCAGAGAGCCATGTACGTGGAGAAGACCAAGGGTCTGCTCTCCTTCGCCGATGGAATGAAGGAGGAAAGGAAAGAGAAGAAGAAAGGTGGTGGCCGAGTGAGTGTAAATGTGTCGAACAGCTAGTGCAACGCGGAGGTTTGGGTTGATCAATGATTAGCTCATGGCACATCAGATCGATATGAATCTCAAACGCTCTAGGGTGCAGTGTGAATATATTGTTCTTGTTTCGTTCTCCCCAGCGCAAGAAAGGGGACTTTGATGAGTTTGTCAACGATGGCTCTGATGAGGACCTGCCAGTGAGAAGGAGGAAGAAGAGGAAGGGTGGCAGCGGGAGTGAGGAGGAGGGCCGCAAGAAGAGGAGGAGGTGAGACTGCTGTGGAAAGTGTTTTATTTGTAGTGACTGGTAGGAAAATGGCCTGGTGTGAGTGGCACTGTGACTGTATTTCAGACCCAACAAAGGGGGTGACGATGGCAGTGATGATGAGGAAGGAGGCTCACGGCCCAAAAAGCAACGCAAACCCAGAGCGGGCGGCAAGAAGATCCTAAAGGTCAGTTAAATCTAGTTTATTACTGTCTTTCTAATGGTATTTTTTAACCCAAATGACCGGCCTTAGGCCCAGAGATGTAACAGTTCTGTTCTTGTCTAGGCCGAGCCTGTGCCACCATCTCTCAAAGGCAAGATCAAGTCGAAGGCCATCATCTCATCCTCCGACTCTTCATCAGACGAGGATGGACTGAAAATTGCTGAAGACAGGTGAGGGCATAAACTCATTCGTACATGAAATGCTACATGAAAATACAACTCCGAAGGGTTTTGTGCCACTAATTCATAATTCTTTGTCTGTTGACCACCCAGAAACCCCAGAGACAGTGGTTCAGGCTCTGATAACGAGGGCGGCCACAAGAAGCGCATCGCCTCCGACAGTGAGTCCGACGCGGGCCGGAACCGCTCTGGCAGCGAAGCTGGAAGCCCCCAACGCTCCGGAAACTCGGGTAGTGACTCAGGCAGCGACCGTCCAGTGAAGAGGAAGAGAGTGCAGCAGCAGTCTGACTCAGAGCAGTCTGATAACGAAAGCAAGAGGAGCCGCTCTGGGTCGGAGAACGAGTCCCGACCAGGCTCACCGGCCGCAGCCTCTGGCTCTGAAGCAGGTTCTCCGGCGGGCTCCCCACGCCGCTCCGACAACGGATCAGAACCAGGGGGCTCTGCCAACGAGGCCTCCAACCACGGCTCTGGCTCTGACAGTGACTGAGGCTTCAAACTCAGAACTGACTTTTTTCCTACTGAATTTTATATATTTTTTAAACTGATTTTTGTAAAGGTTTTTTGTTCTGTCTTGGTTTGTACCATGAAATTGAACTGAGCACATGCAGTGTAGCTTTGTAGCCCAGAATGTGGGTTGTCTTTACTAGTTTTTGGTCACCAGACTGTAGAGACTTTTGCATTGATGCTGTACCTCATGTTCTTTTGTTTTGTTGATGATGGATGGAAAATGTGACTTGTAAGTAGTCTGACAGCTGTAACCCATATATTTTATATCTTAAAATGATTGGAAGAGGTGACGTCACAGAAAAAAATGTAAATTGGCCCAGAGTTGGGACAAATTATATGTAGATAATAAACAAACACAAAATAAATATTAGTTTTTTTTCTATTTCTGATGATGAAGCTGCTTGTATGACATTGGAAAACAACTTGACACTTATCTTCTGATTATGGGGTAAATGTGTTGTAATTGTTTTGGCTGCATTTTCCTTGTTCTGTGTATCAACATGCCCTCTGCCATTCCCAAAAATATTTTTGGCAAACCTCATGTCAGTCATGCTGTGGTGAATAAAATGCCATATTACAAGTTCAGCTTCAATAGTGAAAGTGTATATTTGTGCATTTTTTTAAATTAAGGTCCTCTATATGGATACAAGAAGTGCTAAGTAATCTGGTGGCACGCCTAGGTGATGCGGTTGTAAATGTATTCATAGAGTTGAGACACAGCGAGACTCCAAATACATGGCCCCA
The DNA here is from genome assembly GCF_045679555.1 of Salvelinus alpinus. Classification (NCBI taxonomy): domain Eukaryota; kingdom Metazoa; phylum Chordata; class Actinopteri; order Salmoniformes; family Salmonidae; genus Salvelinus; species Salvelinus alpinus. The sequence continues at coordinate 17,304,911 of NC_092118.1, forward strand.
TTCCGGAGGTACCACAGTGGGGTGGATGAAGCAAACGCATGTTTGACAAGAGGTCCTGTCTATGGCCAGCTTCTGGAACTGACAACACCAGATCAGGGTATGTCTGACGGGGCTGACCGAGCCTGTCTGAAGAACGTATGTTGTAGAGCACTTATCAAACTTGTTCCACGGAGGGCGGAGTATCTGCAGGTTTTCGCTCCTCTCTTGTACTTGATTAGTAAGGAACTCCCCTCACCTGGTTGTCTAGGTCTTAATTAAAAGGAAAAACAGAAACTAAGCCCTCCATGGAATGAGTTTGACACCTGTTGTGAAGGTTTTCTCAGAGTTGTCACTGTTGGTAGCCTAAACATGGTTCTGAATATGGGTACCAGTGTAGCTCTGTTCAAAGTGCAGATGGGCTGCTTAAACTAAGAATAATAAAAGCTCATAAGGGAATGGGACTATAGAAGTAAAGTGAACATCTAGGCCTTGGCTATAGCCTAAAGTGCATTGCAAAACTCATCACAATTCTGGTGAATACCCCCAGCCCACTAAATACACTGATCCAGTGCCTTATTTAGCAGTGGACACACTGTATTAACATACAACTGCTACTAATGGGCCTTATCTTCCCCTTGCAACCACTTACTGACATGCAAAAATGCTACAGTACTATATTTAAGCAATAAGGGCCGAGTTGGTGTGATATGGCCAATATACCACGGCCAAGCATTGTGGCAACGCAGATTGCCTGGATAGTCCTTAGCTGTGGTATATTGACCATATACCACAAAACCCAGAGGTGCCTTATTGCTATTATAAACTGGATACCAATGTAATTAGAGCACTAAAAATAAATGTTTTGTCATACCCGTGGTATACGATCATATACCACAGCTGTCGGCCAATCAGCATTCAGGGGTTGAACCACCCACTTCATGCTGCGTCCTTTGCGACCTACTTCAATAAGTAAGTTTCTCTTAACCATAATTTCTTACAAAATACATGTGGGCACTTGAAGTGTTCTCCATAAGGATCAGTCCATTGCAATAAAACCCTTCAGTGGAGGAATGGTCCAACAAATAATGGTGTGACAATGTGCTATATTAAGGCAAGAACTCCTTAAAAATCTAAACAGTTAACTTCCATGGTAACAGGAATTTCTGTAATTGTTGGGCATTCCTCGTAGTCCTACCAAGAAACAGAGGAAGTGTTTGAGAGCTTGCCTTGGTCATTGGGGAGATAAATATAGCAACTATGCACTAACACAGTAGTTGCAGGACTTTATAAACCATATTAAATGGCCCGTTGCTGCTCTTGGGTTCACATTTACATACCTGAATCTCAGTGAAATATTACACAGGACAAGTCTAAGTGAACTCAGTGTTTAAATTTATTTGAAAGTTAAGCAATAGTGGTACACAAGAACATTCTTAGCAGTTACAGAACCTTACAGTAACACTTATAGAAAGTTGTACTGTACAGATGTATACCTCGTGATTTCATTAGATCATAATAAATTGAGATGATTATTATTTTTTAAATCATGATAAAAACTATCAATAAATATCTGGATCAGACATTATGGCAAACAGGCTTCAATTTTTCACACGAGGGGGGGGGCAGAGTTAAAGTGTAACAAAATCTAATTAATTTCTCATGTTAACTTTATTCACCAATTGAAACGTTGCACTTGTGTAGTTTGAAAATTGTTGCATGAGAGCAGACCATGTGTGAGTTCATTTTGCATGGCCCGATGCCCCAAGTGGGTTAGTTTGCAAATGTTTAGACCATTCCATTGGTCCTTAAGTGAAATCGCCACCCACCTGGGGCACCGAGCCATGCAAAACCAACTCACCCATTGTTTGGTTGTTCCCTGTAAAGAAAATTCAAGTATCACAATGTTTGACAGATAGAGGGAGGTACACAGCAATGGGGGAGGGGGTTGATAAATTAACAAGGCCGCATAATTTCATCTCTCCCAGGTGATGTGCCATACATCCACAAAAGCACTTAAAAAAGGTCCAATTTTGAATTCTTACAATCAGGATATTATTGTGCAAGTAAAACCGTTTTTTTATTACAGACTTGTGCATTAGTCCTGACTAAGTGTTTTCACTTGAAATGGAGACATTAAGCAATTCAAACCCAACACATGAAGCCCATAATGAGGAGGTAGAAACACAAGCAAATATAAACCATTAATGTTATGGTAACCATTGGATTACAGTTGAGGATTCTTTGTAACAATCAAGGGATGAGTGAATATTGCAACGACTCATGTATGACGTTGAGCAAAGTGCATCTCTAGTGTTGCTAATTGGTTAACAACAAAATAAAAGCATAGAATTCAGCAGCAGGAACGAGGCCCTTGCAATTCAATTGTCTTGAAGAAAAACAAAAGTCTAGATTCAAAGCAGCTGATACCATTGATCTTAAAAGGGGCTCTTAAAACAGATAGCAAACCATTATTACGCTTAGGCGCTAGAAAAGAGCCAAAAAGGGGGGGAAAAAACAAAACATGCATTGGTTTAACATGGCCAAAAACTTAATAGCGGAATGAAGTGTTGCAGTGGTTAGGTATGCATATCGGGACAGGGAAGAAGGGAAGGAAACAAAAGCAGTATTAAATCAATAGCATTTTTGCACCATTAGGCTTTTGGCTGGTTCTTCAGTCAGCTTCCTCCTCAGACTCTTCTTCCTCAGCAGTCTCCAGCCAGGTCAGCCACTGGTTCACCTTCACAGGGAACATACCATGAGCCAAAACAGAGATGCATTACCCATTTCTGTGGTGTATTTCTAGTCTAATAAAAAAGCCAGTTTAGTATGCACCTGCAATGGTGTGAGTTGCAATACAAATTGTCTGGGAGTAGAAATGTAATTACCTGGAATAATGCTTTCCCCTTCCCAGGAAACTCTTGAGTTATGTCTTCTTTCCATGCAAGGAAGGCTTCTTCTTCAATGATTTCCATATCATAGAAGTGGACAAAATAGCGCAGTAACATGCCTAGAGAAATAAAACCTATATTTTAAAAAACCAGTTTGAACAAAACCCTTCTAGGCAAATGTGCTTGCATAAAATTAACCCAAGTAATAATTTGACCCTGTGACCTGTACATACCTTTAGGGAAAGTTTTAGCATTGCAGTGGACCTGCAGTGCGTAGAGGGCACTGACTTGCAGATCCTGGTGATCATGCAGGAACTTCTGCATCACTGGCTTGAAGGCCAGCAGCAGCTGCTTCTCCTGGTCCAGCTGTTCTTTAGTGGGGGCTGATAACTGGTCTTCTTCCTCACTGGCATTTATCTCTTGGGCAATGTACTGCAAGAAACTGGAGGGGGAAGGGGGAGAATTTAGACCTAGTCTTAATAACATGCATCCCAAGATGCATAACCACAGAACTGTGCAATGTTGGGCATTAGCCCTTTCCCCATACCTGGTCATGAGGATGTTGACAAAGCCCTTGTCAGTGTGGAGCTTAGGTGAGATGTTGTCCTTGATCCACTTGTAGATGCACTGGGGAGAGGGGTCTGCTTTGATCTGCTTCAGCAGTTCCTTTTCCAGCTTCATGAGTGGGAATAAGAAGCTCAGGCCTTTGCCCTCCAAGATCTCCAGCATGCGATCCTTGTTTTGGTCGATTTCTGCAAAATCACAACAATCTTGTTCAAATGTGAAAACTTGATAGAGCTTTCTAGGCTAAGGGTTTAGGAGAGGTTGACATACCAGGCAGCATCTTCTGCATGTTGACCTTGCTTTGCTGGAATAGATCGGTGAGCCACTCACGGTCCTTCAGCTTGGCAGTCTGTTGCAGACAAAGCAGGAAGAGGGGGAAGTGGGTGCCATTCTCCAGAGGGTGGGCTAGCTCGTCCATGTTCACCAGCTCTGCGATGATGGCTCGCGCCGCAAACTGGGCCAAGTAGGACTTCACCAGAGGAATGTCCACTTCGATCTTGGGACACTGGTCCAGAACACTGAGAAAAGCCTGTAAAAAAGTACAAAGGCATGTGGTGAGTAAATTCACTGAACAGTAGAATCGTTGATATCTTACAACAAAAGCTCTTTGCCATGACTGGCCGACTGACCCGCATGAAGCTCTCCCCAGTAACAAGGCCCTCTGTGCGGAGTGTGTGGATCAAGGTGCTGGCATGCTCCTTGTCTTCGTCTGGACAGTCAAGAGAACAGATCACGATCTTGCTCAACATCTCAGGCAGGAAGTGTTTGGGAGCCTTCATCTCTCTTACACCGTTCACAGCTTCATCAATGTTTTTGCTGTTCAGGTAATCGGTCACTATGGTCTCCTGATAAGATATAATATGGACAAAGACTGTTAGCTTTCGGAAATTCTTCTATGGGGCAAAAAGTATAACTTCAAGGAGTTCCTTGAGATTGTAAAGTGGAACATACGGTCATCTTAAGCAACTCTTCCTTTGCAGGAGGCGGTTTCTTGGTGGTCTTTGGAGGTTTTTCCTGAATTGGAGGAGGGTTGGTTTTCAGACCAAGCAGAGGAGGCTGAGAAATGATAAGACCGTTTAGAGTGGGCACAGACTTTAAATACACATCAACTCCAGCTGAATGCTATAAAAGCGGTATGCGTGTTTGTCTTTACCTGTCCCAGTGGTGGCGTTTGAGTGCGTGGAGGTTGAACACTTGGAGGAATCATTGTTGGTATCTGCGGCTGCAACTTTGGCACTTGGTTTGTGTTGAGAAGGAATGACTGTGCCGGCCGTAGGCTGATCTAAGAGGGGAATAGAGGGTATTATGCATTGTTCTCATCTTTTGCATTAAAGTGTTTTGGCTTGTTGCCTGTGCAAACGGTGGTTTAAAAGAGTGGGTATCTACCAGGTGTTGTACCTCATCAGCGTTGAGCGATCCTTTCTTGATGAAACGCGGTGCCATGTCCTTAGACTGAGCCTGCTGTTGCTGGTTCTGGAAAATTGGATTCTGCCCCTGAGAAAATTTTTGCAATTACTTTGGATGCAATGCCATATCCATCAAGATTTGAGCAGTTCAAGAATACTAAAAAGCTACTGCTTTTAGTAAAGGGTGCAACTTTCACCTGGTTAGATTTGATGAAGGGCTTGCCTCCCATCTCAAACTGAGACTGGGTAGCAGGGGCTGTGTGCCCACTGTGGCCGTTGAAGAGTGGGTTGGTGCGGTGACGGCCCATGGTGGGCGAATACCGGTCCTGAATCACTCCAGGGCCTGTGCCGATCCCACTCCCTAGTAGCCAGGACACACGTTAAACGTTGGACAACATGACTCGAGATGGACAGCAATAAATTCAAACTACTCAGGAGCGTCAGTCATGGATGTACCTGGCATCTGTCCAAACATATCCGCCAACCCTCCAAGAGTTTCCCTGTCAAGTTTCATCCTAGGCATGAAGGGCCCCTCCAAAAAGAAGTCAGTCCTCATTCCCTGGGCCATTGGTGGAATAAAAACACCCAAATCCTGCAAGACACAAAGCAGACGTGTATTAAGACACACCGTGGCATTACAGATTCATAAGATTTAGCTGCACTTAATAAAGAATGGTTAACTAACTTTTACTGCTTCCTGACGAATCTGGTTAATCGTCTTTGGTCCATTATCGATAAAAGCTTTGCGAGCCACCCAATTGTTCTCTCGCAACTCCACTGAATCCTGCACCAGGAAACGAATCCTTGCCGGCAAGTCCTTGTTGTTCATTAAGGATTTCATACGGCCAAAGTACTGATCCATTAAAGACTGCAAGAGAAACAAATTAGTCACGCCCAAACGGAAAATAATATTAAGACACTAAATAAAATGACTCAAGAGTATATGCTTACCCTAGCCTTTTCATGATCGAGTCTAGGCCCCACTGTTCTCATTATCTGACAGAGGCACTCCAAATCTTCCCCCATATCCTTAAGTTGGACTCTCTTCTTCTTTTCCAAAAGCTAAAATAAAGACGAAAGATTAGTTAACATGCATTTCATATGGTTTAACATTGTAAAAACAGTACTGATGTATTCGACTTACTGTTTTGATGCACTTATGAAGGATAGATTCATGGATAAGATCGAGTTTGCCAAGTTCCCCAATGAATTTGATATTGCCCAGCATCTTAAACTTGGCAATGGCATGCTGCTCCTCTTCCTCAGAGGTAAGAGGGTTGTCATGTTTGTCATAGACTGAGGGAATAGAAAAGAGCAAAGGTTAACACAATCAACCACACAGGGCACAGAAAATAGGCACATTTTTTCAAATGTTCACTCACTTTCAACATTTCTGGCGCGGTTCTCAAATTCATCTTGAAGCTTAGAAATCAAAAGTCTCCTGAATGTCTGCAACACACATTGTTTCCAAATGAAAAGATTAGATGGGGGAGAAGGAAAAAAACATGATACAATTGTCTATAATAGTAGTAATCAATCTGTGATGAGGATGACAATGATGCTTACGGTGCTTTGTTTTTGTGACGTTTGGATCTCTGGCGATGGGCCGTCAAAGTTCGGTGCGTCCTCTGCCAAGCGCAGACATAGCTGTGCATAAAGCGAGCTATACTTGGGCTCTTCGAGGGCTTTGTCAACAATCTGTTTGAAATGGGGTGACGTACACTGAAAAATATAGCCGTTTTCCACTCGATCAATAATAAACATTAATGCACAGAGCTAAGAAATAGATTTTAAATTACCAACAAGATCACTCCTTTTAGGACGAGTTTTGAATCTACGCCCACATTCAGGAGCTCAAGGCATAGCTTGTCAAACTTCTCAGGGGTCAGTTTATTAAGTATGCTGAGGATGGAAAGAACAGGAAAGATGAAAAATACTGCATTCTGAAGACAAGGCATTATCTGGTGTTAGAAAATAGCACCACTAACACACATTCACTGAAATCTGCTGACTTGCAAATGGGCCAGTCATTTCTGGTGGCTTTTTTTTTTTTTTTTGCTATGGGGCGCAACCAGATTCAAGTTGGCAAACAGCCTACAAGATTACATTTATTTGAATCTAATGTGTGTAGCCACAATTTATTAGGGGATTACATACCCTCTCACTTTCCTGAAGATTGCATCATGTCGTTCTTTTTCATTGGAGGCATTGGCATCTCGTCTAGTGCTTCGTGAAGGAACCCATCTCTGAACGCTAGATCCTGGGGCTTTCCCCAGGAACTCGCTGCAATTAACAGCATTAGTGACATCTGAAGTAAGATTGTTTGGAGTAACATTATGTTTTGGTAAAATGGCTTGAATAGTACCTGTTGCCGACAGTCTTGGGATGGTACTGAGAGGCACCCCTACCTCCTCCCCCACCCGAAGAAGCACTGTGGAACAAATATGATTTACTTGAAGAATAGTGTGAACAAAATGACATAGCTAGAACTACTAAAGCTATAATCTAGTCTACACTATGTGAGGGATATCAGTAGGAAGTGAAACAACGACCTATGAGGTCTAAATTGCATTTAGCCCGAAACAAGTTACAATCTTACCTGAAACGAGAAGCACCCCCTTCTGCAATCACACTCTCCACTTTGGCGGCTTGACAACGATGAATTCCCGAAAATAATAATATTCAATGGGTGGGGGTAGGCAAAAGCGACCTGAAGAAAATGCATTTTTAGAGTACAAAGTAAATTAATAAATTGACGCATGGCATACACTTCCTGCTAAAGCACAGAGCTGGCTAGCTTCACTCGCAGCTAACGCTACACATCCTTTGTTGTAAATGGCCAGTAACTAACTACTGGTAGCCTGACTCATTTAGCTAACTAAACACATGGCAAGGACTTTGTAATACTGAGATTCCGAATCCATGGCATGTTTAGCCATCCATGTCTGTTTTGATCAAAAGTGATCTGTTTATTAAGTGATAACTAACTACCTAGCTAATTAATTATTACCGGTAACTAGCTCATCATTTCCTCTCTGCCTGTTGGTTGTGGTGGACTAGTTAACTACGTTAGCTGGCTAGCTAGTTAGCAAGCAGTCATCACTTTCAACATTATTGTCAGCTGTCTTGTGATACGATATCAACATTTACAAAGTTGATTAGCTAGCCAGGTAGCTGCCATCATCATGTTTCATGAAAATAACAATATGCCGGTTCTGTGTGCAAGTGCTTAATATTAGTAGTATATTACCAATGGAAAGACTCCATCTTCTACTAATGTGACGTGATAAATTGTAGTTAAAACGCTAGTTAGATTACAGACTGTTATCCAGTTAGCATACGCAGGAAACGCCACATTGGAAAGCTAGCTAGCCAAGTAGCTAGCTAGGCTAACAATCGGAAGCCATTTTAGAACAGTTAAACGGCCAGTTAGCCAAACCTAAAGTTAAATACTGACTAGATGTAACGATCATACCTTCACCGAAGGAACGTCAGTTTTGTAGCTGGTGGGGTTTCCAAATGTGAGAAATAAAAATAAAGAAGGAAGGACCCTGTTTGGTCGTGGTTAATTAACTGGAAATACTGAAATAAAAAGCAGTGTGTTCCAGGACCAGACCTCGCACCGGTGAGAAGAATGCTGACTGTAATCTACGTCATGCGTAGATGGGACTTTATTTACTGGGCTGCCAGCCTTTGTATCACACGTAAAACAGAATCAAATACTCCCCTCTCAAGATCACCCACATATATATATATATTTTTTTATCCCTAAATAAAAAAAAATGTAACATGAGTTTACTGGGGGAAATACACGCATTATGTATTTGTGTTGTATTCCTGGACTGAATTCATAAACTGCATTCTCTCTCAATTGTTATAAAGCCTTTTATATAAGGTACAACCCCAAATCCGTAAACACGGGCACCCTCATAGATATCATCTTAACCAACCTGCCCCTCCAAATACACCTCTGCTGTCTTCACCAGGATCTCAGCGATCGCTGCCTCATTGCTTTCGTCCGTAATGGGTCTGCGGTCAAACGACCGTCACTGTCAAACTCTCCCTAAAACACTTCAGCGAGCAGGCCTTTCTAATCGACCTGGCCCGGGTATCCTGGAAGGATATTGACCTCATTCCGTCAGTAGAAGATGCCTGGTTATTCTTTAAACGTGCTTTCCTCACAATCTTAAATAAGCATACCCTATTCAAAAAATTTAGAACCAGGAACAGATTCACTCCAGATCTGACTGCCCTTGACCAGCACAAAAACATCGTGTGGCGTACTGCATTAGCATCGAATAGCCCCCGCGATATGCAACTTTTCAGGGAAGTTAGGAACCAATATACACAGGCAGTTAGGAAAGCAAAGGCTAGCTGTTTCAAGCAGAAATTTGCATCCTGCAGCACAAACTCCAAAAAGTTCTGGGACACTGCAAAATCCATGGAGATTAAGAGCACCTCCTCCCAGCTGCCCATTGAGGCTAGTGAACACTGTCACCACCGATAAATCCACGATAATTGAGAACTTCAATAAGCATTTTTCTACGGCTGGCCATGCTTTCCATCTGGCCACCTCTACCCTGGTCAACAACCCTGCACCCCCCAGAGCAACTTGCCCAAGCCTCCCCCATTTCTCTTTCACCCAAATCCAGATAACTGATGTTCTGAAAGAGCTGCAAAATGTGGACCCATACAAATCAGCAGGACTAGACAACATGGACACTCTCTTTCTAAAATTATCAGCCGAAATTGTTGCAACCCCTATTACTAGCCTGTTCAACCTCTCTTTCATATCGTCTGAGATCCCCAAAGATTGGAAAGCTGCCGGTCATCCCCCTCTTCAAAGGGGGAGACACTCTAGACCCAAACTGCTACATACCTATATCTATCGTACCCTGCATTTCTAAGGTCTACGAAAGTCAAGTTAACAAACAGATCACCGACCATTTCGAATCCCACCGTACCTTCTCCGCTATGCAATCTGGTTTCCGAGCTGGTCATGGGTGCACTTCAGCCACGCTCAAGGTCCTAAACGATATCATAACCTCCATCGATAAGAGACAATACTGTGCAACTGTACTCATAGACCTGGCCAAGGCTTTCGACTCTGTCAATCACCACATTCAGACTCAACAGCCTTGGTTTCTCAAATGACTGCCTCGCTTGGTTCACCAACTACTTCTCAGACAGAGTTTAGTGTGTCAAGTTGGAGGGCCTGTTGTCCGGACCTCTGGCAGTCTCTATTGGGGTGCCACAGGGTTCAATTCTTGGGCCGACTCTTTTCTCTGTATACATCAATGACGTCACTCTTGCTGCTGGTGATTCTCTGATCCACCTCTACGCAGACGATACCATTCTGTATACTTCTGGCCCTTCTTTGGAGGGCCAATGCCATACAACTCTACTTCCGTGGCCTCTAACTGCTCTTAAATGCAAGTAAAACTAAATGCATGCTCTTCAACCGATCGCTACCAGCACCTGCCCGCCCGTCCAGCATCACTACTCTGGACGGTTCTGACTTAGAATATGTGGACATCTACAAATACCTAGGTGTCTGGTTAGACTGTAAACTCTCCTTCAAAACTCACATTAAGCATCTCCCATCCAAAATTAAATCTAGAATCGGCTTCCTATTTCACAACAAAGCATCCTTCACTCATGCTGCCAAACATACCCTCGTAAAACTGACTATCCTACCGATCCTTGACTTTGGCAATGTCATTTACAAAATAGCCTCCAACACTCTACTCAGCAAATTGGATACAGTCTATCACAGTGCCATCCGTTTTGTCACCAAAGCCCCATATACTACCCACCACTGCGACCTGTATGCTCTCCTTGGCTGGCCCTCGCTTCATATTCGTTGCCAAACCCACTGGCTCCAGGTCATCTATAAGTCTTTGCTAGGTAAAGCCCCGCCTTATCTCAGCTCACTGGTCACCATAGCAGCACCCACCCGTAGCACGCGCTCCAGCAGGTATATTTCACTGGTCACCCCCAAAGCCAATTCCTCTTTTGGCCGCCTTTCCTTCCAGTTCTCTGCTGCCAATGACTGGAACAAATGGCAAAAATCACTGAAGCTGGAGACTCATATCTCCCTCACTAACTTTAAGCACCAGCTGTCAGAGCAGCTAACAGATCACTGCACCTGTACATAGCCCATCTGTAAATAGCCCATCCAACTACCTCATCCCCATACTGTTTTTTTGTTTTGTTGTTTTTTTGCTCTTTTGCACCCCAGTATCTCTACTTGCACATTCATCTTCTGCACATCTATCACTCCAGTCTCTATCACTCCAGTGTTTAATGGCTAAATTGTAATTATTTCGCCACTATGGCCTATTTGTTGCCTTACCTCCCTTATCTTAACTAATTTGCACACACTGTATGTAGACTTTTTTCTATTGTGTTATTGACAGTATGTTTTGTTTATTCCATGTGTAACTCTGTGTTGTTGTTTGTGTCGAACTGCTTTACTTTATCTTGGCCAGGTCGCAGTTGTAATGAGAACTTGTTCTCAACTAGCCTACCTGGTTAAATAAAGGTGAAATAAAAACATCTAAAATAAAAAAAGAATTCATTTAATAATCCATTATGTCTGAGTTAACTGTCTGAAAAAAATCTAAGATATATATATATATATATTCTATTCTACTTATTTGTGTCCGAGCTATTGTAAATGTGAGTTTGTGTTTTTATATCATTATTAGTTGCAATATCTGGATACAAAAACAGCAACATCTGTGGTGGTCTCCCATGGTTAAACCACTCTTCATTCAATTTCTGTAAAGCCATGGGTAGTATGCGGTTGTTATTGGCCCGAGCCAAAATGCACAGGATGTAGACCCAGACAATGTGCTAATTTCCAGTGCAGTACATTGATTGACTTGGGCTCCGGTACCTCCAGGCAGTATGTTTAGGTTTAGGAGGCTCACTTACACATCTCTGATAAAATGTTTTGAAATCGCTGAAAGAGAATATTGGTTTCATGTAGCCTATTGTTGTGAGTTTTTAGGGATTAAACTTGATTCAGTGGGCTATTTTACAATTGTCCTGAATTTCAGTATTCTCATTCAGTGATTTTAAAACGTCAACACGTTTTGCTAGCTACATAGTTGTCTTTGCTGTCTTTGTATCTAAGATAATTGTGTAGTTTAGAGTAATTATCGGTTAGCTAGCCAGCTATTTTCGTCCGCCGCGCTGCCGTTCTCCTACCTAGTCAACACTGCTAGCTAGCCAACTTCTACCGAATAGTAGAAACTATTACATTACAACGGAACGACTTGATTAGCGTAGTGTTAGCTAGCTACATAGTTGTCTTTGCTGTCTTTGTATACAAGATAATTATGTAGTTTAGAGTAATTATCGAGGTTACCTAGCCAGCTACACTTTCAAACAAAGTCAACAACGCAGCCACTGCTAGCTAGCCTACTTCACCAGCCAGCAGTACTATATCATTTTAGTCAATAAGATTTTTTGCAACGTAAGCTTAACTTTCTGAACATTCGAGACGTGTAGTCCACTTGTCATTCCAATCTCCTTTGCATTAGCGTAGCCTCTTCTGTAGCCTGTCAACTATGTGTCTGTCTATCCCTCTTCTCTCCTCTCTGCACAGACCATACAAACGCTTCACACCGCGTGGCCGCCGCCACTCTAACCTGGTGGTCCCAGCGCGCACGACCCACGTGGAGTTCCAGGTCTCCGGCAGCCTCTGGAACTGCCGATCTGCGGCCAACAAGGCAGAGTTCATCTCAGCCTATGCTTCCATCCAGTCCCTCGACTTCTTGGCACTGACGGAAACATGGATTACCACTGATAACACTGCTACTCCTACTGCTCTCTCCTCGTCTGCCCACGTGTTCTCGCACACCCCGAGAGCTTCTGGTCAGCGGGGTGGTGGCACTGGGATCCTCATCTCTCCCAAGTGGACATTCTCTCTTTCTCCCCTGACCCATCTGTCTATCGCCTCCTTTTAATTCCATGCTGTCACAGTTACCAGCCCTTTCAAGCTTAACATCCTTATAATTTATCGCCCTCCAGGTTCCCTTGGAGAGTTCATCAATGAGCTTGACGCCCTGATAAGTTCCTTTCCTGAGGATGGCTCACCTCTCACAGTTCTGGGTGACTTTAACCTCCCCACGTCTACCTTTGACTCATTCCTCTCTGCCTCCTTCTTTCCACTCCTCTCCTCTTTTGACCTCACCCTCTCACCTTCCCCCCCTACTCACAAGGCAGGCAATACGCTTGACCTCATCTTTACTAGATGCTGTTCTTCCACTAATCTCATTGCAACTCCCCTCCAAGTCTCCGACCACTACCTTGTATCCTTTTCCCTCTCGCTCTCATCCAACACTTCCCACACTGCCCCTACTCGGATGGTATCGCGCCGTCCCAACCTTCGCTCTCTCTCCCCCGCTACTCTCTCCTCTTCCATCCTATCATCTCTTCCCTCTGCTCAAACCTTCTCCAACCTATCTCCTGATTCTGCCTCCTCAACCCTCCTCTCCTCCCTTTCTGCATCCTTTGACTCTCTATGTCCCCTATCCTCCAGGCCGGCTCGGTCCTCCCCTCCTGCTCCGTGGCTCGACGACTCATTGCGAGCTCACAGAACAGGGCTCCGGGCAGCCGAGCGGAAATGGAGGAAAACTCGCCTCCCTGCGGACCTGGCATCCTTTCACTCCCTCCTCTCCACATTCTCCTCTTCTGTCTCTGCTGCTAAAGCCACTTTCTACCACTCTAAATTCCAAGCATCTGCCTCTAACCCTAGGAAGCTCTTTGCCACCTTCTCCTCCCTCCTGAATCCTCCTCCCCCTCCTCCCCCCTCCTCCCTCTCTGCGGATGACTTCGTCAACCATTTTGAAAAGAAGGTCGACGACATCCGATCCTCGTTTGCTAAGTCAAACGACACCGCTGGTTCTGCTCACACTGCCCTACCCTGTGCTTTGACCTCTTTCTCCCCTCTCTCTCCAGATGAAATCTCGCGTCTTGTGACGGCCGGCCGCCCAACAACCTGCCCGCTTGACCCTATCCCCTCCTCTCTTCTCCAGACCATTTCCGGAGACCTTCTCCCTTACCTCACCTCGCTCATCAACTCATCCTTGACCGCTGGCTACGTCCCTTCCGTCTTCAAGAGAGCGAGAGTTGCACCCCTTCTGAAAAAACCTACACTCGATCCCTCCGATGTCAACAACTACAGACCAGTATCCCTTCTTTCTTTTCTCTCCAAAACTCTTGAATGTGCCGTCCTTGGCCAGCTCTCCTGCTATCTCTCTCAGAATGACCTTCTTGATCCAAACCAGTCAGGTTTCAAGAATAGTCATTCAACTGAGACTGCTCTTCTCTGTGTCACGGAGGCGCTCCGCACTGCTAAAGCTAACTCTCTCTCCTCTGCTCTCATCCTTCTAGACCTATCGGCTGCCTTTGATACTGTGAACCATCAGATCCTCCTCTCCACCCTCTCCGAGTTGGGCATCTCCGGCGCGGCCCACGCTTGGATTGCGTCCTACCTGACAGGTTGCTCCTACCAGGTGGCGTGGCGAGAATCTGTCTCCGCACCACGTGCTCTCACCACTGGTGTCCCCCAGGGCTCTGTTCTAGGCCCTCTCCTATTCTCGCTATACACCAAGTCACTTGGCTCTGTCATATCCTCACATGGTCTCTCCTATCATTGCTATGCAGACGACACACAATTAATCTTCTCCTTTCCCCCCTCTGATAACCAGGTGGCGAATCGCATCTCCGCATGTCTGGCAGACATATCAGTGTGGATGACGGATCACCACCTCAAGCTGAACCTCGGCAAGACGGAGCTGCTCTTCCTCCCGGGGAAGGACTGCCCGTTCCATGATCTCGCCATCACGGTTGACAACTCCATTGTGTCCCCCTCCCAGAGTGCTAAGAACCTTGGCGTGATCCTGGACAACACCCTGTCGTTCTCAACTAACATCAAGGCGGTGACCCGTTCCTGTAGGTTCATGCTCTACAACATTCGCAGAGTACGACCCTGCCTCACACAGGAAGCGGCGCAGGTCCTAATCCAGGCACTTGTCATCTCCCGTCTGGATTACTGCAACTCGCTGTTGGCTGGGCTCCCTGCCTGTGCCATTAAACCCCTACAACTCATCCAGAACGCCGCAGCCCGTCTGGTGTTCAACCTTCCCAAGTTCTCTCACGTCACCCCGCTCCTCCGCTCTCTCCACTGGCTTCCAGTTGAAGCTCGCATCCGCTACAAGACCATGGTGCTTGCCTACGGAGCTGTGAGGGGAACGGCACCTCCGTACCTTCAGGCTCTGATCAGGCCCTACACCCAAACAAGGGCACTGCGTTCATCCACCTCTGGCCTGCTCGCCTCCCTACCTCTGAGGAAGTACAGTTCCCGCTCAGCCCAGTCAAAACTGTTCGCTGCTCTGGCACCCCAATGGTGGAACAAACTCCCTCACGACGCCAGGACAGCGGAGTCAATCACCACCTTCCGGAGACACCTGAAACCCCACCTCTTTAAGGAATACCTAGGATAGGATAAAGTAATCCTTCGAACCCCCCCCCCCCCCCTTAAAAGAGTTAGATGCACTATTGTAAAGTGGTTGTTCCACTGGATATCATAAGGTGAATGCACCAATTTGTAAGTCGCTCTGGATAAGAGCGTCCGCTAAATGACTTAAATGTAAATGTAAATTTACAGTGTAGTGTATTGTACAGAACGTTCTACTCCAAGATTTCACAATAGTCATGATGAACTGAGAGGAGGGCCAGACTATGTTGCTGAAAGAAGTTCCTGGAACTTGCTTGTTGACACTATTGCTTGTTGACACTATTGATAAAAATGCTCATACGGTCATGTTGAGTCAGATCCTCATGCCTCCGGTAAATGGCTTCTGGTGCTCAGGTTTCTTTTTCTACCACCACACCATACATACAGTTCCTGACTTATTCACTGGCTGTACCTCAAAGCCCTCCACCAGGGGCTGAAACTTGAATTCATCTTTCTCTTGTCAATGTGTCTATTGGTTTTATGTACCGTTTTGTGTTTAGAATTTTAAGCACTCTGTGTTATCTGTTTTCTAAACAACTGGGCACAGACGTCAATTCAATGTCTATGACACCTTGGTTCCATGTAATTTCATTGAAATGACGTTGAAACAATGTTGATTCAACCAGTGTGTGCCCAGTGAGATGGAGCATAGCCCTGTATAAAGGTTGGAATTATCAAGGAAGTTCACTGAGCATTGTGTTTCTCCCAAGTATATTTACTCTTGGAAGCAGAGGTTCTTGAGACCGGCATGACTCAAGGCTAGACACATTCCATTCTGCCAGTCTGTACCTGTCTGTCTCTCTTATAGTGTGTCATCAGCCCAGCCCAGCCCCATTGTCTGCCACAGTAGGCATTAGGCAATGCCAGGATGGAATACACAGACAACGATAGATACATTTCATATTTCTTATGCTTACGGGCAATCATTCTAGAAGAAAAAGAAACGCACACCTATTTAGGCGAGGTGCTGGCCAGCGGAGTAGAAAATTTGAAAACAAAGGAGAGCCGCACACTCTAGGAGCTCAGATGCAAAAATGTAATGTCCAACGTTTCGACAGCAAAGCTGTATTCATCAGGGTATAATCATTAACATTGAGCAGGAAGCTGGTTTTCCTACATATATTCTGCTAATTAAATTGCACTCCTGTCAGTGGTGATGCTGCTTTCAAGCATGTCTATTGAAAATAAGGTATTAAATTGTGCTGATATGAGCCATCTGAAATGTATGGTGGACCAGAAGACCTTGACACAGTATCTGGAGGCTCTGGGGAAATGAAATCAGTTTAATCAGAGATTGTCTATGAATTATATCCACGCTGACAGACTTGTTTGACATCTGCTAAGTTTTTCTATTTCCCTCTCTGATGAAAAGCCCATTATCTCCAGTCTTGATAGATTCCTCAATGGAAGCACAATGGTGCCATCAGGGTTGGGGTAGTTACTTTCTAAATGTAATCCGTTATAGTTACTAGTTACCTGTCCAAAATTGTAATCAATAAGGTAACTTTTGGATGATCCAAAATCAGTAACATAATCTTTTGGATTACTTTCCCTTTATTAGGCATTAGAAGAAGACAAAAAGGATCTGTCAAACACATTTGGTGTGTCACCATAGTGGTCTCTGACTTGTGGTCAGACTTGCTCATGTGGAACAAACTTGCACCTGTTTTCAATGCTGAATTGAATGTCATTAAGAAAACAGAAAGGCGGCATAATGTTTTTATGTTGTTGCAAACATCCTTTCTGAATTTAAAAGTAATCCAATAATTTATCATCTAGTTTTTCAAAAGTATCTGTAATCTAATTACAATATATTTGGTGATAACGTAACTGGTTACAGTTACAGTTTTTTGTAATCAGATTACATGAGAGCATTGTGAGCTAATGTCATTGTGAAGGAATTTTTTTACTTAATTTTTTACAATTCAAGACAATGACCAATGCACATCACACTAACACGTTTAGAGAACCTTTCAAATTCTATGGTCAATAGGCCCGAGATTCCTTTGTCAGTGTGGAAGCTGGCTGCTTCATGGTCAGTGTTATTCACCCTCTCAAATCCTTTTCTTTATCTTTCATTGTGGAGGTTGTACAGACTTTCCCTCACATTTCTACATGCAGCTGTGTGACTGTAAGGCTTTCTTAAATCATTAATCGCAGGGAAATAGACCAGCTGTCTTGCTGTGGGCAGCCACTGCTGCTAATAAGGCACAAAGTGATGCCATCAGAAGGCCATTTGTATAAGCTTGTTGCAAGCGAGTTTACAGTAGGCCCTATGTATGTATGTGTGCACCAGTGCCTGTGCTAGTGTGTGTGAGTATCAGAAGGTTTTAGTTTGGGGTCTTCAATATACAGTAGCTATTTACAATACGAGAACTGCCTTGCCCTCTTTTATGTGCATTTGTCATTTTAACAGTGCTTACGTATCTGCAAATATATTACCATCTGTGACTTTTCCTGGTGCGTTGTCATTTCAGTTTCATATGCAGCCTCCCACATTATACTGACCGGGGGGGCATAAGCATAGCAAAGGTGAGTCTAGAAATATTTATGAATCATAAATGATAGGTAACATCATATCTTACCCATAGTCATCTTTATCTGAGCTTCTGACTGTTAGAATGTTAGGCTATCAGTACTCAATATTTCTGATAGGCTATCAGTACTCAATATTTCTGATAGGCTATCAGTACTCAATATTTCTGTCAAGGACTCTGATTATTTACTTGCTCTATTACAAATGACCAGTAGATGGTATTGAAGAGCTCTTTATGATTTGGAGCCTCTGCTAGTTTCTCTTCTCTACCTCACATGCACATGGAGTGTGCATAAAAACAAGCTGCAAGATGTGCCCGGAATCCAGCCTAACTCTTTGAGTGACTAAGTAGATCACCTATGCATATAGTTGTCAGTTTTTTACTAGTTGTTTAGTCAAGGGACTAAACAAACGGTCTGATCAAATCCTAGTGTAAAGTGAACTAATGACACCCCAGTGTGGTTCATTGGGGATGGAGTGTTTCAGTGTTGCAGTATGGGACCCCTTTTGAGGACTGAGGCACACTTGTTGATGACTGATAGGCAGGCTCTCTGACAAGCTGTACTTTGAGAGATGGAGGTCCAACCTCAACAGTAATGGCCTGTCAACCACCTGACAGAGTGACCCATCTTACCCCAGTCTCATGAGAATCCCCTGACTGCAGTGTGCAGTTCGGGGCAGGGCTTAATGTTGGTGGAGTCAAACGTGTTTAAAACGAACCCTTCCCGTCTCCTTCAAGGTCACCCAAGTTGAAGTTCACGTTGAAGGTATCAACATCAACAAAAGCGAATCTTAATTGAACCTAACCTACATGGATAAAAAATATAAACCATGGAAGTAAGTGAGACTGTCATTATGCATAATGTACTTTGTAATATTCATGTTATACCAGTGCAGTGGTATATTTTTATATAACTACCGCACCGATGTTAGCACAGTGTTAATTAGCACCCATTTGCACGTGAGCTAGCTAATTAGCAATAGCACCCTTTTGCACGTGAGCTAGCTAATTGCTTACAATGAGGGAATCTTATTTGGACAAATTTGCCTACTTGAGCAGTAAGCCTAGGTTTACATATACAGTTACAGTGGCAAGAAAAAGTATGTGAACCCTTTGGAATTACCTGGACTTCTGCATAAATTGGTCATCAAATTTGATCTGATCTTCATCTAAGTCACAACAATAGACAAACACATTCTGCTTAAACTAATAACACACAAACAATTATACATTTTCATGTCTTTATTGAACACAGCGTGTAAACATTCCCTATGCAGGGTGGAAAAAGTATGTGAACCCCTGGATTTAATAACTGGTTGACCCTTCTTTGGCAGCAATAACCTCAACCAAACATTTCTCTAGTTGTGGATCAGACCTGCACAACATTTAGGAGGAATTTTGGACCATTCCTCTTCACAAAACTGTTTCAGTTCAGCATTATTCTTGGGATGTCTGGTGTGAACCGCTCTCTTGAGGTCATGCCACAGCATCTCAATCGGGTTGAGGTCAGGACTCTGACTGGGCCACTCCAGAAGGCATATTTTCTTCCGTTGAAGCCATTTTGTTGTTGATTTACTTCTGTGTTTTGGGTTGTTGTCCTGTTGCATCACCCAACTTCTGTTGAGCTTCAATTGGCGGACAGATAGCCTTACATTGTCTTGATGAAATGTCTTGATGAACTTGGGAATTCATTTTTCCTTCCATGATAGCAAGCTGTCCAGACCCTGAGGCAGCAAAGCAGCTTCAAACCATGATGCTCCCTTCACCATACTTTACAGTTGATGAGGTTTTGATGTTGGTGTGCTTTTTTCTCCACACATAGTTTTGTGTGTTACTTCCAAACAACTCAACTCTAGTTTCATCTGTCCTCAGAATATTTTGCTAGTAGCGCTGTGGAACATCCAGATGCTCTTTTGCGAACTTCAGACGTGCAGCAATGTTATTTTTGGACAGCAGTGACTTCTTCCGTGGTGTCTTCCCATGTACACCATTCTTGTTTAGTGTTTTACGTATTCTAGACTCGTCAACAGAGATGTTAGCATTTTCCAGAGATTTCTGTAAGTTTTTAGCTGACACTCTAGGATTCTTCTTAACCTCATTGAGTATTCTGCGCTGTGCTCTTGCAGTCGTCTTTGCAGGACAGCCACTGTCCATTTATAGACAATTTGTCTTACTGTGGCCCGATGAACATAAAGGCTTTTAGAGATACTTTTGTAACCCTTTCCAGCTTTATGCAAGTCAACAATTCTTAATCTTGTGTCTTCTGAGATCTCTTTTGTTCAAGGCATGGTTCACATCAGGCGATGCCTCTTGTGAATAACAAACTCAAATTTTGTGAGTGTTTTTTATAGGGCAGGGCAGCTCTAACCAACATCTTCAATCTCATCGCAATGATTGTACTCCAGGTTAGCTGACTCCTGACTCCAATTAGCTTTTGGAGAAGTCATTAGCATAGGGGTTAACATACTTTTCCCAACCTACACTGTGAATGTTTAAATGATGTATTCAATATAGACAAGAAAAAGACAATCATTTGTGTGTTATTAGTTTAAGCAGACTGTGTTTGTCTGTTGTTGTGACATAGATGAAGATCAGATCAAATTTTATGACCAATTTATGCAGAAATACAGATAATTCCAAAGGGTTCACATACTTTTTCTTGCCACTGTATGTAATCGATTTGATCGTTGATATTCTGTTTCTTCAATGTATGCCTTGTTGTGTTTGGCTGGCTCTAAAAGTGTATCGTTGATGCCGACGGCCATTCCCTAAGTTACACATAGCGAGTCTACACAGCCTACACCTAGTATATACAATAATGAAATTAAATTCCTATTGCTTATTTTATGCCTTTCTAATTATCATGCCTTTTATGTCTATGCTTATTTTCTTTGATGTATAGAGACACGTTAGTGTGTTATAGGAGGGCGAGTCCCAAAATAAAAAAATGCAGCAGCAGTCAACTTCCTCACGGCCCTTTCTGCACATATAAGGCTGAACAATATGGTCAACAACCACATCAAAGGTCATGCTTCAGTGAGGCACAGAGGTACTATTTCTTTCTTTGTTTATTTAATATATTTGACGTTCACGTTTTTTTGATTTGCACTATTTTTTCAGTTACATCAGTGTATTTAATTAAATGTTATAACTTCTTACTTTACTGTTATTCCTCTCTTTCAGAGTTCACAATCATAAAGTGTGGCTTCAGTTGTGGAAATGTGACACACTTTCATTGGTGCTTTTGCATGGCATCAATACTGTGTGTAATGCTGAAGGCTTGATGCATGGCAAGATATAATAGTTGTGATGACCTTTTGAAACGTTATAGATATCACTGAAAACCCCTTTAGTAATAGTGGCTTTTGTTTGCATGGTGAAAGTGGGGTGTAATTTGTCTTAATCACACAATGAGGCACTACTCTTAATATTTATTCTTCCTTTTTCTTCAAGGAAGCAGATGTTCTTCTAAGGGACACCCTGGAGGCAGCAAGGTGGTGCGAACGCCAAACATTTAAAGGCACCGTTTCCCTCCCTAGTGTAATTGGGATGGACGGGGAAGACCGCATTACAAGCCTTAAAGAACTACAGTTGTATGATGGCCTGGATCAAGAGGAACATAGTCTCCTCAAGGAACCATTCATGTTCTCGTTCCAGTTCCAGAGAGATTATCAGATGTTCTATGTGGAGGCAGTTGACAACAAGAAAATGACGGTCTCTTTTGAGGAGCAGCGGTGAAGCCATTTTTGAGGATTGTGTGTTAATGATTTCCTTTGTTAATTGTGTTATGTTGTTTCGTAAAGATGACGTAGAAGTCACCCTGAGTCTCTGATCTCTTTACTGGAGCTGGTAAAACTTAATGTACAAAGCACATTCAGCTTGTCAGTATGTCTATATGGTGTAGTCTGTCTCCATTCTCTTTTTTTATTTTTTATTTTTTTTATCCCCTTTTCTCCCCAATTTTCGTGGTATCCAATCGCTAGTAATTACTATCTTGTCTCATCGCTACAACTCCCGTACGGGCTCGGGAGAGATGAAGGTCGAAAGCCATGCATCCTCCGAAGCACAACCCAACCAAGCCGCACTGCTTCTTAACACAGCGCGCCTCCAACCCGGAAGTCAGCCGCACCAATGTGTCGGAGGAAACACCGTGCACCTGGCCCCCTTGGTTAGCGCGCACTGCGCCCGGCCCGCCACAGGAGTCGCTGGAGCGCGATGAGACAAGGATATTCCTACCGGCCAAACCGTCCCTAACCCGGACGACGCTAGCCCAATTGTGCGTCGCCCCACGGACCTCCCGGTCGCGGCCGGTTGCGACAGAGCCTGGGCGCGAACCCAGAGACTCTGGTGGCGCAGCTAGCACTGCGATGCAGTGCCCTAGACCACTGCGCCACCCGGGAGCTGTCTCCATTCTCATGAGGAAAGTAAATAGCATTATAAATCAGGATAGGTAGTAACTGTATATATCTGCTCAATGGAATAATATAATTACAAAGTTATAATATTTATCAACACAATTTTAACAGTACATGATATATATAACAAGTCTGTTGTTTACTGCAACAATATAGCTTGTCTCAAATAAAGCATGAAGCAAAAAGTCTTACAACACATCTGTTGGTTCCACTTTATATAATATTTCTTACAAACTTCAAAAATGAAATACGTTTGTATTCAACATGTGCCTTGCACAAACGTGTGTGTTTGCATTCAGTGTGTGACTGTCAAACCTCAGATGGACAAAAAAAAACACCGGTGGGCAGGGTCAAATGTGGGTGGACTCAAACACATTAAGCCCCGCCCCGAACTGCACAATGCAGTCAGGGGTACTTCACTTACATCCCCTTAAAGTTATTCATCTGTGGAAAACTCACTTCTCCCAATATTTAGGTTCAATAATAGCACTTGAGGTTGTCATCATATTTCAGAGGGAATCGCTGCAAATTCTTAAATGATCCATGATCTGTGAATAATAGGCAAACAACTTTTTCTGTTTAGGTATTGTTGACTGTACCCAAGAATTAGAAACAGTGTAATGCCAGCTGATGTGAATTGTTCATTCCCAGCTGTGTTGGAATGAAAAACAGAGCTCCAAACGTCGCATAATATTGATTAATTTCAATCAAATCATAATGAGAGTGCCAATGTAATAATTTCATGGGTAAAGAGCAAGGTACTTTTAGTTTAGCTGTAGTCCTGATACCCAGGACTGGCAAGAAAGTACAGTTGAAGTCAGAAGTTTACATACACTTAGGTTGAAATCATTAAAACTTGTTTTTCAACCACTCCACAATTATCTTGTTAACAAACTATAGTTTTGGCAAGTCGGTTAGGACATCTACTTTGGCAATGACACAAGTCATTTTTCCAACAATTGTTTACAGACAGATTATTTCACTTATAATTCACTGTATCACAATTCCAGTGGGTCAGAAGTTTACATACACTACGTTGACTGTGCCTTTAAACAGCTTGGAAAATTCCAGAAAATGATGTCATGGCTTTAGAAGCTTCTGATAAGCTAATTGACATCATTTGAGTCAATTGGAGGTGTACCTGTGGATGTATTTCAAGGCCTACCTTCAACTCAGTGCCTCTTGCTTGACATCATGGGGAAATCAGAAGAAATCAGCCAAGACCTCGGATTTTCTCTTTTAGACCTCCACAAGTCTGGTTCATCCTTGGGAGCAATTTCCAAATGCCTGAAGGTACCACGTTCATCTGTACAAACAATAGTACACAAGTATAAACACCATGTTTATAAACATGTTTATAAACACCATAAACAGGAGTTCTGTCTCCTAGAAATGAACGTACTTTGGTGCGAAAAGTGCAAATCAATCCCAGAACAACAGCAAAGGACCTTGTGAAGATGCTGGAGGAAACGGGTACAAAAGTATCTATATCCACAGTAAAACAAGTCCTATATCGACATAACCTGAAAGGCCACTCAGCAAGGAAGAAGCCACTGCTCTAAAACCGCCATAAAAAAGCCAGACTACGGTTTGCAACTGCACATGGGGACAAAGATCGTACTCTTTGGAGAAATGTCCTCTAGTCTAATGAAACAAAAATATAACTGTTTGGCTATAATGACCATCGTTATGTTTGGAGGAAAAAGGGGGAGGCTTGCAAGCCAAAGAATACCATCCCAACTGTGACGCATGGTGATGGCAGCATCATGTTGTGGGGGTGCTTTGCTACATGAGGGACTGATGGACTTCACAAAATAGATTGTATCATGAGGCTGGAAAATTATGTGGATATATTGAAGAAACATCTCAAGACATCAGTCAGGAAGTTAAAGCTTGGTTGCAAATGGGTCTTCCAAATGGACAATGACCCCAAGCATACTTCCAAAGTTGTGGCAAAATGGCTTAAGGACATCAAAGGTATTGGAGTGGCCATCACAAAGCCCTGATCTCAATCCCATAGAACATTTGTGGGCAGAACTGAAAAAGCATGAGTGAGAAAGATCTACAAACCTGACTCAGTTACACAAACTCTGTCAGGAGGAATGGGACAAAATTCAACCAACTTATTGTGGGAAGTTTGTGGAAGGCTACCCGAAACGTTTGACCCAAGTTATACAATTGAAAGGCAATGCAACCAAATACTAATTGAGTGTATGTAAACGTCTGACCCACTGGGAATGTGATGAAAGAAATATAAGCTGAAATAAATCAATCTCTCTACTATTATTCTGACATTTCACATTCTTAAAATAAAGTGGTGATCCTAACTGACGTAAGACAGGGAATGTTTACTAGGAGTAAATATCAGGAATATTGAAAAACTGAGTTTAAGTGTATTTGGCTAAGGTGTATGTAAACTTCTGACTTCAACTGTATCAGTTACAGACAGACAAAAACCTTGACCCTACTCAAATGAGCTGCTGTTATGCCACTCTATAACATTCCCAACCAAATCCCTCAGGCGTAGTGAGACAAATGGCTGTCAGATTGGTGGTGCCAAATGACTTTGGCATGCAGGGAGGTGTCCTGTCAGGACTGAGCGATATGGGTGCTTTATCTCCCACTCTGATACACACTATGAATTAAAGCCTGACTAAAGGACTGGCCTATCTATACAGGCCAAGCCACCTAGGCCAGCTGGCCAAGGGAGAGAAAAGACACAGGGTAAGGAGTATTTCATTATAAGACTTTAAACATAGAAAGTAAGCTAGATTGGTAGATTTACAGTTTGGTTTTCTTGATCCCCTTTCAATATTTAGATGGACTTCATTGTCTTTAGAACTTTTAGAGATGCTAATAGGAGAGTGTAATCCCCTGATGTACACATGGTGACATGAAGAGAAATGTGTCCACCATCTCTGTCCACCAGAACTCAATACTTGGCCGTCAAGTGGTGTTTGATGGATATTAGCTGTGGACTGAATCTTATGACAGATGCTAAACTCTAGGTATTGATCGAGAGAGGGCTTGCAGCCGTGTGTGGAATACTGAGACTGGAAGCAGTCTCACTCACTGACTGAACATACTGTACTGTACTTTATGTGATTGTGTGTGATGTGTGATTTTCAGCCATATTCAGATGATTCATATTCAAATGAATACTGAAGTCCTGCAGCAGTGACATTCTCAGGGATTTTACTGACAGATCTTTGTGTTTCAGAATAGAAAAGCATATGCTCTTCTTGTTGAGAGCAGTACAGCTGTTCATAGTACACTATTTCAATAAATGCTTTCTCGCTACACTCACTGTCTTATGTGCTTTGTGTTTAACATGCGATGCGAAAACATTTACAAATGTTTGAGCACAGACCAAGTAAATATGTTTATCTGAATTTAAAATCCACAATGAAGTTTGAGACATCCTCACTGGAGAGAGTTGTGCTGGTGTAACAGTTTAGCTTCCGTCCCTCTCCTCGCTCCTACCTGGGCTCGAACCAGGGACCCTCTGCACACATCGACAACAGCATCGTTACCCATCGCTCCACAAAAGCCGCAGCCCTTGCAGAGCAAGGGGAACAACTACTTCAAGGACTCAGAGCGAGTGTTTGTCACTGATTGAAATGCTATTAGCGCGCACCACCGCTAACTAGCTAGCCATTTCACATCGGTTACACTCACCCCCCTTTTGACCTCGTACTTTTCCGCAGCAACCAGTAATCCGGGTCAACAGCA
Organism: Salvelinus alpinus; assembly: GCF_045679555.1. Classification (NCBI taxonomy): domain Eukaryota; kingdom Metazoa; phylum Chordata; class Actinopteri; order Salmoniformes; family Salmonidae; genus Salvelinus; species Salvelinus alpinus. Next base: position 17,330,963 of record NC_092118.1, read on the forward strand.
TCAATGTAAAAGTGTAGCTTCCGTCACTCTCCTCGCCCCTACCTGGGCTCGAACCAGGGACCCTCTGCACACATCAACAACAGCCACCCTCAAAGCATCGTTACCCATCGCTCCACAAAAGCCACGGCCCTTGCAGAGCAAGGGGAACAACTACTTCAAGGCCTCAGAGCGAGTGATGTCACTGATTGAAACGTTATTAGCGCATACCACCACTAACTAGCTAGCCATTTCACATCGGTTACACTGGGGTTTTCAATAGGTGGCCTTGGATGAAGATTTAAAAAAGGACTGTCGAGGCTTGGTGAACCATTGTCTGAGGCATGAAGAATGCAGGCATACACAGCAGAGAATCGAAATGAAATGCTTGTGTGTGATGGCACCAATTTTCAGTTCAAGTGAAGAACAGCTCAAAGATGATTCTGGGTGTCTCCATCATTTTGGAAAAGTCAGTAGGAAGTTACACTCAGTTCCCATGTTGCTCGTTATGAATGAAGTGTCAAGGCTGTCAGCTCAGAGATTTTCAACACCCAGCAAAGGCTGAATTTAAAGTGGGCTTTCAGGAGATTTTTCAAATACAGTGCATCCTTGATGTGATGTTTTCATGGTCGTTTGTGATTGAAATTCTCAGGGACAATATGCAAACATTTTTGCCAAATATGATGAATCTAACTATTGACAGTCATATATCTTACATCCATAGATGTTTTCAGAATAATCTTCATCCACTTTCCATATCAGCAATCTTCTCCACGAGATCTCCATGAGTGAGATATATGTTCTGCTGTAGCAACACCTCCAGAACAGAGCATTTATCACATCCTCAAGCACTCTCTCCAGAGTTGTTTTAACTAACAGTAAACAACTTCTGTGCCTCACACATATATGTGAGAATCGAGACAGGGTAAGGCCTGGCAGTATCCTGAAAGTGTTCACACTGAGATGTGCCTAGATGTGCTGTTTATCTTGGTGCTGGCTTGTTATTTGCTCCCAAAGGTGCTCCTCTTGTTTCATACTGCATGTGTGTGAGTGTGTTTGCTTGCATGCCTGCAAGCATCCTCAGGTCCTTGGTTTCAGTATGTTGTTATGAAGGACCTGCGCTGTATTCAGCAGTGGGGGAGGAGCTGTGCCAAGATTCCAGGAATGCAAGGCTGCGATCTGCATGTCTTTGATCATGTTTATCTATCAGGCTACAAATTAGTTTAGCTAAAGCTGACCTCATTTTGATGGGGGCAGAGTGCATTTGCCCTGCATCCTGAATCTCATATACTGAAATATCTATGATCTTTGTGTCCCAGAGCCCAAATCTCCATCTTCTGCATTTAATATTCCTTGATGAGGAGATGAGACCAGGCTTTGTGGTAGTCTTGGTTTCTGTGAATCACAAGTGTGGTCAAAGAGAGCATTTTTACTACACTGAACAAAAACATAAACGCAACATGTAAAGTGCTGGGCCCATGTTTCATGAGGTGAAATAAAATAACCCAGAAATGTTCCATATGCACAAAAAGCTTATTTCTCAAAAATGTTGTGCACACATTTGTTTACATCTCTGTTAGTGAGCATTTATCATTTGCCAAGATAATCCGTCCTCCTGACAGGTGTGGCATAACAAGAAGCTGATTAAACAGCATGATCATTACACAGGTGCACCTTGTGCTGGGACAACAAAAGGCCACTCTAAAATGTGCAGTTTGTCACACAACACAATGCCACTGATGTCTCAAGTTTTGAGGGAGTGTGCAATTGGCATGCTGACTGCACAAATGTAATATTTTCTACTATAAGCCACCTCCATTGTTGTTTTAGAGAATTTGGCAGTACATCCAACTGGCCTCACAACCGCAAACCACGTGTATTGCGTTGAGTGGGCAAGTGGTTTGCTGATGCCAACGTTGTGAACACCCCATGGTGGCGGTGGGGTTATGGTATGGACAGGCATAAGCTATGGACAAAGAACACAATTATGGCAATTTGAATGCACAGAAATACCGTGACGACATCCTGAGGACCATTGTCGTGCCATTCATCCGCCGCCATCACCTCATGTTTCAGCATGATAATGCAGAGCGATAACATTCCACAGGCCACAATCAACAGCCTGATCAACTCTATGCGAAGGAAATGTGTAGCGCTGCATGAGGCAAATGGTGGTCACACCAGATACTGACTGTTTTTTTGATCCACACCCCTACCTTTTTTTAAGGTACAGATGCATATCTGTAGGGCCTAATGAATTTATTTCAATTGACTGATTTCCTTATGTGAACTGTAACTCAGTAAAACCTTTGAAATTGTTGCATGTTGCGTTAATATTTTTGTTCAGTATACATACTGTAGAAACATAATTTTGAGGTTGTCCTTTTATTGGCAAGCTGGGCTCCACATAAAGAAAAAAACATTTGTATACGTACAACCACCAATTACAGACTTCTCTGTTTCGTCAATGTGTTGAAAATATGTCTACTAGGATGAGTAATGGGAAAAATCGATAGAGGTCAGTATTGGAAACCTTAGATGAAGATCACAGTAAAACGCAGCAGGTAGCCTAGGGGTTAAAAGCGTAGGGCCAGTAAACGAAAGGTTGCTGGTTTGAGTCAACGGTTAAAATCTGTTTTTGTGCCCTTGAGCAAGGCACTTAACCCTAATTGCTCTGGATAAGAGGTTCTGCTAAATTACTTAAATGGAAATAGAAATTGTGTCTCAAAGTGGGGCAAGACGAGGAAAAACAGAGCTCTTGAATGATATTGTGCAGCTGCCCTATGTCAATGCAGACTGGATATGTACAGAATGTGAGCAATGGAACTCAGTAGTATTAAATTAAATGGATGAAAAAATACTTTCTGTTTAGTTAATGACTTTCTCTGCCTGTGCTGTTGACCCCCCCCAGTGAATGTTTTCATAGGAGTATAACCAAATGTCTTGAAAAGATTTCTCATCATTCAATCCCAACCGTTTGAAAAGCCTACATGTGTGTAATTTAGAGGAACCACATTGTTCAAAGTGCCATTAATGATCATAATAATAGATTGCATTTTCTATTACGCTTTTCAATAGTCTCAAAATGTTTTACATTGTATGGATAGCACCCGCCTGGGTAATACATGTCAGCCTCACATCAGCTTCCAATGGGAAGAGGCCAGTGGGGGTTTTGCGTCCCTGCCACTGTTCTTGGGCATTGGGTTTCCCTCCACCACTTGGATGATCTCCCATTAAGGTACCCACCAGGCCTAACCCTGCTTAACTTAACACAAAGTCAACAGAGGAATGTATGACAGCTGACTGCCACACAAACACACATTTCTCCTCAAGCCATGGGTGTTATTTAGTCTTTCATATGCAATTACACACTTGGTCCAAGGGAGGAAAGCTGTCATTCTCTTGATGGCATTTTTATGTGCCAGTCACTTTTATAGTGGTTCTCCAGAGAGACATTTTAGCGAGTGGTGAGTATTCAGTGTGCTAAAGCTCATGCTGGTGTATTTCATTTCAAGGACACATAAATCATTACCTGCCTTTCACTGAAATCCCTTTTCCATCCGTTGAGCCCACCCAAGCACTCCAGTGATGAGTGGCAGGAGGTATTGCATACATAGAGCTCAGAGTTATGAAATGAACATATGACCACCGGTTGCACTTCTCACCATCCAGCCAACTCCTTAAATGCCAACACTGGTGACTCATACAAAAGAGGGGTATAATTTGAGGGAAGAGGTGTCAGAGTGGTTTATGTTTATAATTAGACTGAATCTATTAGAGAACAGTACAGACAGAAAAACAAGTACAGACAGAAAAACTTTTAAATGCAATTATTTTAAGTCGCTCTGGATAAGAGTGCTTGCTGCTAAATTACTAAAATATAGTGTAAATGTAAAATGCATTTTCGTTATTCTTCCTTGATTTTAAACTATACTGAACAAGATGAAGGAAAAAGGAAACCGCACACTGCTCTTGATAGTATCACTAATCTTTAATACGCTTACGTATCGGCCTCATGGCCTTCGTCAGAGCTTTTTTCCTTCATCTTGTTCAACTGTTACCATGCACCTATAAAAAAGATTGCTCAGATGTGCGAGTGCCTTTTGAATTTTAAACTATACTGAACAAAAATATAAACGCAGCATGTAAAGTGTTGGACCAATGTTTCATGAGCTGATATAAAAGATCCCAGAAATGTTCCATACTCACAAAAAGCTTATTTCTGTCAAATTTTCTGCACATATTTGTTTACATCCCGGTTAGTGAGCATTTCTCCTATGCCAAGATAAGATAATCCATCCATCTGACAGGTGTGGCATATCAAGAAGCTGATAAAATAGCATGATCATTACACAGGTGCACCTTGTGCTAGGGACAACAAAAGACCACTCTAAAATGTGCAGTTTTGTCACACAATACAATGCCACAGATGGCTCAAGTTTTGAGGGAGCATGCAATTGGCATGCTGACTGCAGGAATGTCCAACAGAGCTGTTGCCAGATAATTGAACTTTCATTTCTCTACCATAAGCCGCCTCCAACATAGTTTTAGAGAATTTGGCAGTACATCCAACTGGCCTCACAACCGCAGACCACATGTAACCACGCCAGCCCAGAACCTCCACATCCGGCTTATTCACCTGCGGGATCGTCTGTGACCAGTCACCCAGACAGCTGATGAAACTGCACCACCGAAGAATTTCTGCACAAACTTTCTGAAACCGTCTCAGGGTAGCTCATCTGAGTGCTTGTTGTCCTCACCAGGGTACTGACCTGACTGCAGTTCAACGCCGTAACTGACTTCAGTAGACAAATGCTCACTTTTGATGGCCACTGGCACACTGGAGAAGTGTGCTCTTCACGAATGAATCCCGGTTTCAACTGGACCGGCCAGATGGTAAGCAGTTCGCTGATGTCAACGTTGTGAACAGAGTACTCCATGGTGGTGGTGGGGTTATGGTATGGGCAGGCATAAGCTGTAGACAATGAACACAATTGCGTTTTATCGATGGCAATTTGAATGCACAGAGATACAGTGACGAGATCCTCAGGCCCATTGTCGTGCCATTCATCCGCCGCCATCACCTCATGTTTTAGCATGATAATGCACAGCCCCATGTTGCAAGGATCTGTACACAATTCCAGGAAGCTGAAAATGTCCACGTTCTTCCATGGCCTGCATACTCACCAGACATGTCATCCACTGAGCATGTTTTGGATGCTCTGAATTGACATGTATAAAAGCGTATTCCAGTTCCCGCCAATATCCGGCAACTTTGCACAGCCATTGAAGAAGAGTGGGACAATGTTCCACAGGCCACAATCAACAGCCTGATTAACTATATGCGAAGGAGATGTGTCGCGCTGCACGAGGCGGATGGTGATCACACCAGATACGGACTGGTTTTCTGATCCACGCCCCTACCTTTTTTAAGGTATCTGTGACCAACCAATACATATCTGTATTCCCAGTCATGTGAAATCCATAGATTAGGGCCTAGTGAGTTCATTTCAATTGACTGAGTTCCTTAAATGAACTGTATCTCAGTAAAATCTTTGAAAATGTTGCATGTTGCGTTTATATTTTTGTTTAATGTAGCTCCAGCTGCATGAGGTACATCTTGAAAATTGTCAAAGGCCAGCTGTGAGTATGGTAATGAATGTATAATTGTGCATTCGGTTGTGTTTGCTAGAAGTAAACAATCTTTGTGTATGACGATATGGAATAAAGTGCTTTACAGCTGCTTTGAGACCTATTTTCTGCCAAAATGCCATATTAGTTTGAGAATGAACATCCCGCAAATCATTTGAACCCAAATCATAATTTTTTCCTCGTTCACCCACATTGAAATTATTCTGTTCAAGCCAAATCACGGTTAACATCTGCTAGTCATTTAAATCTCATCCTAATTAAAACAAAAATGTAACTATGTGTAGTCAGTGCATGCTATAGATGATGTATATTTACACAGCAACTATCACAGTGTACCCCTGTCTCTTCTGTGAACCTTTTCATTATGGCGTTTTATCACACGTCAGAACTTCAACGATAGTCGTCTCATGGAAATGAGCAGAGTAACCCTTCATCTCAGCTCATGTCTCATAGATTGGCAAGTTGATTCAAAGGTATCTGGAATCAGATTCTCAGGATTAATGAGGCTGAGGCCTCAACCCTTAGGGTTTCACCTTGCCCACTGTCCCTGTGCTAACACACAAGACTAATTAATCATGCACCCTAGCAGTGGTGGTGTACTGCATCATGACAAACAAGCAGATCTCCACACACTGGGGAGCCCTGCCTGCAATGAGGGTGATCGTTTGATAGTTCCAGTAGGACTTCACAGACTAACTTGGGGGGTAATGAACTCAATCACTCCTACCAACATCATACATGGTCATAAACCACGTATTTAATGTAGTGTAAAACTTTGAGGGCTGGTTTCCAGGACTCAGATTAAGCCTAGTCAAATGGAGAATTTTAATTGAAAGCGCTTTTTAGTACAGGAAGATGTGTATTCTGTCTCCGGGAAACCAGCCATTTTACAATCCCACTGGGTGTCACTTTACAGAAAGTGTCCCTAATACCAACATGGTCTCAGAGCAATTCCTATTATACTGGGGCGGCAGGTAGCCTAGTGGTTAAAGTGTTGGGCCTGTAACCGAAAGGTTACTGGATTGAATCCCTTAGCTTACAAGGTAGAAATCTGTTGTTCTTCCCCTGAAGAAGGCAGTTAACCCAATGCTCCCCGGTAGGCCGTCATTGTAAATAAGAATTTGTTCTTAACTGACTTACCTAGTTAAATAAAAAAATCCGTGACACTCCATTTAGTTTAGGTTATGAATGGAAAGCATTCATACAATTTAGAGGACGTATAGTACCAGATGTCTTACCCGGTGGGAAATAGCATACAAATTAGATTACATAATTATCATACTTCTTGGGGGACCTATGGTATTGCACGTCTTTATCTGAGACCAGATTGCTTAAAACAAAGGAGAATTACAGGGAGAATTTACGTTGGCGGTTAGGGGAACTAACAACAAAAGTTAGGAGAACTAAAATGACAAAGCTTAGAAGTTTTGGGGCTGTTCCCATAGGAAAACCCTTTATGGTTCCAGTTAGAACCCTGTTTGGTTCCAGGTGGAACCCTTTTGGGTTCCATATAGAACCCTCCGTGGAAAAGGATTTTACATGGAACCCAAAAAGGGTTCAACCTGGAACCAAAAGGGTTGTACCTGGAACCAAAAAGGGTCCTTCAATGGGTTATCCTATGGGGACAGACGAAGAACCCTAGACCCTTTTTTTAAAGTGTAGAATAAGAGTTAGGGTAAGGGTTAGCTAAAATGCTTCAGCTGTCCCCGACACTACTCGAACATGCAACTTTTAGATTGCTAGACTGGTAGACTGTTGTGGATTATGTCTACATCCACCTCCCTACTTTAATTTCTGTCTAAAGTAACTAGACCATTAGTAAGTATCATACCTCTTGGAGGTGCTCAGAAATACGTAAAATATATTTTGTATGTCTCTGAGGCCAGGCTGCTAATACCCATGAGGCTACATGGTAATTACAGGTAGGCAGGCGCTGTGATTACACGATCAATGTTGAAGTACTATTGTGTTCTGTCCTTGGTAGCCTATAGATTCAAAATGGTTGTTTTAGACTAGAGCCAATCATTCTCCATTCCCTTGGAGCCTGTGAGACTGCAGCATGTTGATTCAGAGGTTGCGCTGCTCTACCCGGCTCCTCTGTCCCCTGGGCCCCTACTAACAAAGGCCCCCACCCACTGGACTGCTAGGTGCCTCTCAAGCCTATGCATTAATTCAGTAGGCCTCCTTGAAATCCCTTTCCTGCAATTCAAAATGCAATTTAAGTTGTTCATCTTACAGTCCATTATAACACTCTCTCTTTTGTTACTCTTAATACACTCCAGCAATTTAAAAGGCAGATAAGGACTTGTCGTCTGATTGGTAAGGTATTGTTTGGAAGAAATTCCTTGACATTTTAAGTTCCTCCTGTGACTTGTGCGCCTACCAGGGTTTTGCATTGTGTATTGATCTTCCGTCTAAATGATTTACCATGATTGGCACAATGGTTAGACCCAAAATGAAATGCATGGAAAGTGGGTAGTTCTAGGCTATAATACATTTTGATCAGTGTGTTTGCCTTTGGAAAACAATTGACTGTGTCATTGATTTGTGTCCTCTCATGCGCTGTAACTTTCCCAATGTTATTTAATCCATCAAAATTATATCTGTGATGACTAGCTCTAGGGATGAGCTATACCAAACACAGCGTAGCCCCTGAGACCCTGTTTATATACTCCTGCTACTGCAACTGAATAGAAAGATTTGGATTACACAACTCTTTAGCAGGAACTGAATGGGAAACAGCAGATGAGAACAACACCAGTCTGTAATAGTGTAGGTGGAACATCGGAATACTCCTCCTCTCATAACGTGACTCAGACTCACAGGACATAGGGAGAGAGATATTTGAACCGACCACATTTACCAACTTTAAAATTCTGCAAAATTTGATGTTATGTACAGTATTATCATTTCTATTATATATCAAATCAAATCAAATCAAATTTTATTTGTCACATACACATGGTTAGCAGATGTTAATGTGAGTGTAGCGAAATGCTTGTGCTTCTAGTTCCGACAATGCAGTAATATTCAACGAGTAATCTAACCAAACAATTTCACAACAACTACCTTATACACACACACAAGTGTAAAGGGATGAAGAATATGTACATAAAAATATATGAATGAGTGATGGTACAGAACGGCATAGGCAAGATGCCGTAGATGGTATAGAGTACAGTATATACATATGAGATGAGTAATGTAGGGTATGTAAACATTATATTAAGTGGCATTGTTTAAAGTGGCTAGTGATACATTTTTTACATCAATTTTTCCATTATTGAAGTGGCTGGAGTTGAGTCAGTATGTAGGCAGCGGCCACTAAATGTTAGTGGTGGCTGCTTAACAGTCTGATGGCCTTGAGATAGAAGCTGTTTTTCAGTCTCTCGGTCCCTGCTTTGATGCACCTGTACTGACCTCACCTTCTGGATGATAGCGGGGTGAACAGGCAGTGGCTCGGGTGGTTGTTGTCCTTGATGATCTTCCTGTGACATCAGGTGGTGTAGGTGTCCTGGAGGGCAGGTAGTTTGCCCCCGGTGATGCGTTGTGCAGACCTCACTACCCTCTGGAGAGCCTTACGGTTGTGGGCGGAGCAGTTGCCGTACCAGGCGGTGATACAGCCCGACAGGATGCTATCGATTATTTTCCTGACACAACACTCCGAGGGCCCTCACCTCCTTCCTGTAGGCCGTCTCGTCGTTGTTGGTAATCAAGCCTACCACTGTAGTGTCGTCTGCAAACTTGATGATTGAGTTGGATGCGTGCATGGCCACTCAGTCGTGGCCACGTACAACTGCTTGGATTTAATAGTCTATGAAGTCCCACCCACCTATTCACACTACAGACATGTCTCAGAAAAAAGTGTCATATTAATCTCTGGTAGGGGGTGGATGAAACTTAGAGTTGTTATTGGGCCTATGCATATTTAATGGAGAAGGCTCTTTAATAAAAGTCTGTGAGTAGACCAGTCAAAGAGACGCTGGACCAAAGAAAGCCTTCTGGTAGAAGGTGCCGCCTTTCCAACAGAAAAAAAGAAGCAGCTACTGAATGATAAAAGAGGACAATAAACCAAGCAGAGAGAGAAGAGAGAGAGAGGCAGGAGAGACACAGAGGTACAGTCTCTAGCTTCCTCAACGAGGGACAGCGCTTTAAATGCATGACACAATGGCACAGTTAAAGTGGTGTAAGAGGCATTCAATTTCTGTATAATTGGTCTTGACAGCCATTTTCCAGAAATGCGTTTAAACTCAAAAATGAGTTTAAATGTGTCAAAGAAGCCATGTGTGGACTGATTTTAGAATGTGTTCAAGCGAATAGTCCAGATTATTCCTTTTTAAAATGGTCTTTAGAGGATGGGCGTGTACCTAAATATATGATTGCACACAGGGCCATATCATCCAACATACTATACTGCACTCCCACAGCATAAAGAAGGAGTTAGAACAATCCATTCCCTGGATAATGGAGGTGCGGCCCAGGAAATGAGCCTTGTGATTTATCAGGGCTCCCTCTGCCTCTCTGTGATGATCCAGCAGTCTGACAAATACAGAAAGCCGTAATATTCAGCTTCATTGCTCTGTTTGGAGCAGAGAAACTTACACTGACTGTTTCAATAACCTGCTGTATCAATCTACTGATAGACAGCTCTTCTGACATCACTTTAGGCGTGTCTCCTTGAGGAGCGTTGCAATTTAATGGTTTGAGATTTCATTTTGTATTCAAATAAAACACTTTAATGGAATAACAGGTTGAGTGCCCTTGGTGCAAGGCCTTTTGATGCAAAGCAAAGTTATATCTCCAAGAATGAGTTTAATTCACCTCTTTGTGAGCCTCTAGGTGACTGCCTGGGGATGGTGCCCAACTTCAATAGGCTGCTTATTATTGTAAGAGTCATTTTGCCAGTTGGTGTGTTGTTGGTTGTCATTTGTCACCACCAGGGGCATTCTAGTCTAGTTACAGGTCAGGTGGTGGGTTTTGTTTTTGTTTTGGTCATATGAAGGCGGAGATTGTGTTGCATTTTGTTGATGGAGCCTATTGGGCAAGTTCAAGGTGGCGTGTTGCAAGCGCTGGTGATGTGTTTTGGCGCTCATACCTGAGTGGTGCAAGGGTGACTGCGCTACGTTGGTCCTTAAAGAAGCAGTACTTGAAACTGTGATAGGAAAAGGCTTCCCTAGAAGTATTGTCAGTTGCGTTCTGGACAGGTATTGGTGTTGAGTCCAGTGCAGTTGAAATGGATTCTAGCAAAGAAGAAAATGCATTCAATTTGAGTACCAAGCTATGATAAAGGTGATCGAAGTCATGCAGGAATGCAGAAAAGCACACAAACTGATTACAATGATGGATGAACTTATGCAAAATGCAAATATGTCTGGTGTTAATACTCGTTTGAAAATGTTCATCAAGCTGTGTAATGGTACTCATACCATACACAATTAACTCTTAGAATGGCTGTGTGATGATTAAACCAAAAGGCAAAAGGCGTGGGTCACACAAATCAAATCAAATCAAATTGTATTTGTCACATGCTTCGTAAAACAACAGGTGTAGACTAACAGATAAATGCTTAGTTACGGGCCTTTCCCAACAATGTAGAGAGGAAAATATAGAAAAAATATAGAAAAATAATAACATAAGGAATAAAAACACAACGATGATAACTTGGCCTTCAGAAAATAATCAAACCCCTTGACGTTTTCCACACTTTCTTATGCTGCATCCTTATTCTAAAATTGATTTAAAAATGTTTTGCCCTCATCAATCTACACACAATACCTCATAATGACAAAGCAAAAACAGGTAGATATGTACATATAGGTAATGTGGCCAGATGATGAGGGTGATGCTCACAGTTATACACGAGAATTTGAGGAAAAAGTGGCAAACTGTTGAATGAGCACGATGCAACCACATCCATCAGTTCCGAAAATCCAATTAATGCGACTTTTAAATCTAAGAGAGCACTTTTCCATCAATGTCCCCAATGAAATCTAAACCTGGAACAGAAGGAAATCGTTCATTTTGTTACATGTTTATTTTAAGACCAGAAAAGTAGGCCGAATTTGTGTGAGTAGGAGGAACGCACACAAAGAAATGGCACTGTGGCACTCATTCTCTACTAGCCTTTAATTAGAGCTCTATCAGTGTGCTGTGTGTGCGTTTTCTGTCCTGGCTTGTACCGTAGGAGAGAGGCCTCTGTTCACATCTTCAGGGGCTGTCAGTTGTGTTGTGTAGTGTGGTGTAGTATCTGCAGCCAGCAGCAGCTGTGATACCGTTGTCAATACACAGACCTGGGAGGTGGAGAGGAGGACACGGTTTAGTGATGGACACCTGCTCTAGACTCGACATGAACAGAGAGAGAGCTGAGTGTCAATACTTCAATCACATTCAGCATTGAATGCTGTAGTGGTGAAACTCTCTTTCACCTTTTAACACACTTTTCTGTCTTTCTCCCTCTCTCTGTCAGTTGCACACACACACCTTTTATAATCCTAGAATAGCACTGTCTGCATTTAGATGTGTGATCTGGCTCCCTGGTCTTGGATCAGTTGTGCCATGAGAGGGTGTCTAGCTAAATGAAGCAAATATCTGGTTTTATTGCTGTCTTGAGCCCATTATACTTCAGGACGGGTTTATGGCGAGGCAGCATATTTGCAATTCTGCATATTCATCACAAAACCCAAAACATTGACCCCTTTACAATGCAAGAATAAGTAGGCATTTTGTCCTTTCACAGTCAACACTGTATTATTAGATTCCATCTCTTCTCCTCCCCATTCTTCATACACACGTATTGAGGACACAGCATAGACTATAGGTCTGGTTCCACTCCAAAACTTTACAGTAACATAACTATGTAAAGCATCCTCATCTCAGGTAACACAGGCAACAGTCACGACAGCTAACAGTCATGCATTCCCTTACGTGCAGCCCTCTAGCCCACGTCAGACTAAAGAAATGCCTCCTCTGTCCCTTAAAAAATACATATCTTTGGCACAGAAGCATCATCCCAGCAATTTAGCTGTCAGTCAATGAGAGGGATATGTCAGCAGCTCAGCTTCCGACTCTAAACCCTTCTCAGTGTCCATATAATATTCCTGTAAATAGGCTCTGAACCCTGTCTCTGTCCATATGTCTATTAGCCATCAGATATGATTCTAGAAAAGAGAGACGAAGAGGGATTATTTAATGAAAGGACACATATTACCTCAGCAGACAAAGGAAATAGCATATGGGCTTATTTTTTATCATAGAATTGCCCACTGTGCATGTTACTTGGTTCTTGTTCCATGAATGTTTTATCACACTGATGCTGTGATGCTGCCACGGCTGTCATTGAGACACTGCATAATATTCTATTTGATGGCTAGTACGTTTATTAATAAGGTTCAGTGGGATTTTGATGTCCCTCTGATCAAGTGTCTTTCCTGATGTGTGGTGAAGCTAATGATGGTCACTGGTCCTGGAACAACCCCCCCCTCCCCTTTTTTAAAGGGTTTGAGAATCAGGGGAAACCCCTCTATACATGCCAGAGGGCAGTGCTGTTGGGTGAAACTGCACTGAGATAAAAGTGATTGCGATGTGTTTCAACAACAGTGAGACTGTCTGAATGGAACATTGTTTATCAACCTAACTGATGTGACGTAATGCATAGGCACATCCCTGGCTCAGTCCATAGACTCTAATCTTGCTGGATAGGTGAATCATTCTGTGCTTTGTATCGTCCCAAAAACCTAGGAATTATAACACCAATAAATAAAGTATATGTATATATTTGCTGTGGTATTCTTTGATGCAAATGACAAGTGTGGTGAAAAGCTGCCCCATAATTAAAGATACCTTTAGATATGATCTTCCACCGGGGTAAATGTTTATAAATGATGAATGTTCAATACAAATGAGCTGGCAAATTATTTCTGAGGACTGCAGTTTAATTTAATGGGAGACCTAACAGGAGGATTACTCTCTACAGTCCCCTCCTGAGTGGTGCAACAAAAAAACATTTAGAAATAAATGAATTTAGTTTAGTTTCGCATTGTGACTAATGTGCATGTTAATATTGTAATGTGTAATTGTGTTATCTAGAGAAATAACAGTGTTTATTATGTGTGAGCAGGGGAGAATATGACTCATGCTGGATTTCTCTACACAGTCATGATTACAGACAGAGAAAGCATAAATTCCTTATCTCCTAAAGTTAAATGAAAAAAATAATTTATTTTCTTGTTGAGGCATAGTTTCTTTCCCCCAGCTCATTCTGAAAAGTTAATCAACAGATAAAGTGGAAGCACAGGTCCAGTGCAGTCGCCTCACACACACATTCACTTTTTTTGTTTTTACAAACCATCTTCCATAATCTGAACAGACAGTAATGAACAAAACATCCCGGCAGCATGTCCTCATCATTATGCCCTTTCAGACATTTTATTTCCACATGCGTATTCACTACAATAAAATACCAATTCGAGAGCTTGTTTGACACAACAAAGAACATTTTCCTTAGCACAGCAGCAGAATTTGTAAAATAACAACCTGCCCCAAAACCACCTCATAATGAAATCTCCCTGTTGATCCATCCTTGCCATAATGCATTATGTCAGCGACTTAGTGTTAATACACCCAGAAGTACATTTCATTTTCATTATCAAGTCAATTTATCTCTCTTTGTATGCTGTGAAGCTGACTGAGCTCTACGTGGGGCCAGGAGCTGGAGAGGAAGTGCTGAGCTAACAAAGCTGTCTCAAAGCCCTGCTAATGGAGGGGAGTACGGAGGCCCACAGGTTAATTGCCAAACGAGCTCCGGATGCTCTGTGCCCCTCTACATAGATTAACAGTCGACGTGTATTCCTGCAGGTGGTCGGCGAGGTACCAGCAGTACAGTATATTCCACTCAATTCAGTCAGATATTCCATTTTACCCTCTCAGTCCAAATCCACACTGAAATGTCTTTGTCATACCAAAACAAAATCAATATATCACGGATAGGCCTATATCATTTATGCTACATGAAGCATAATATGGATCCCTAAAGTTAGGGATCAATTAAAGAAAGAACGCTGAAAATGTATGGTTTAGTAATCCATTCTGAGCGTGTGACCTTTTCAGTTGAATATTCCCTTGAAGTTTTCTTGTATTTTTCTTGTAAAAGGAATAGAGACAATGTAGCCCCATTGCTTTTGAAAAATGTGTTAGAAATTGAATGTCAAAATCTGAATTGTCTAAAAAGCGTTTGAGCCTGTTATTGTCTGCACTCAAAGCACAATGGTAGCAGAGCAGTGATAGCAGCACTGGCTACCACCTGGCTACTCAACCCTGCACCATAGAGGCTGCTGCCCTATATACATAGACATGGAATCACTGGCCACTTTAATAATAGAACACTAGTCACCTGAATAATGTTTACGTACTGCTTTACTCATCTCATATGTATATACTGTATTCTATTCTACTGTATTTTAGTCAATGCCACGCCAACATTGCTCGTCCTAATATTTATATATTTCTTCAATTATTTTACTTTTAGATTTGTGTATTGTTGTGAATTGTTAGATACTACTGCACTGTTGGAGCTAGGAACACAACCATTTCGCTACACCCACAATAACATCTGCTAAATATGTGTATGTGACCAATATCATTTGATTTGATTTGTAGATGATGATGTGTGGATTTGTGTTCAGACAGTCACTGAACAGAATCAATCTGGGTACAATCACACCTTTTCCTCATTGTTCTGTCATGAGAATGCACAAGCTGTCGTCAATACGTGTGTCAAGGCAATCCTTATTTAGGTTGTGATATTGTGCTATTTCCTTGCTTTCTACTGCATTCTTTTGACTGGTGGTGTTTTGAGATTCATAAAGTCAATGCCGGAGCTGTGATTTGTGTTCGCTGCTTGCATATTGTCAACATAATATAAATAGATCATGATTATGTGTGACATCTCTTAGCCTATCTCCATATGCGCTATAATATTAGTCTTAATTTCTCTCATAATGCTATGAGTGGTCCAATATGTCAGTTTATATTAGAGGTAAAGACTATTCAGGGCAATAGACAGGGAGTTGGAGGCAGGAAATTTAAAATCTTCACGAGAACTTGCTCTATGCCTCTTCCAGTATAGAGATGAGCTTTATTTATCCAACTGTGTGAGAATGCTTCTAAATAAAGAACACAGTGCACCGATACTGAATCACATCACAATACATTGTCTCACCCCAATAAACCAATAGTTTTACACCATGTGATTCCTGATTCCTTGTTGTATTGGAAAGTGCACTACTGTCCACAGCGGACTAAAGGGATCTGTTCAAGTGCTTACATCACATGAAGTGAATAAGGCGGCAAAGTTCCAAGAGTGCCCCATTGCACAACCCAGCCATAGCAAATCAGACATACCAAAGACTATGAAGTACATAGACGGACTCATCCCTGATCTTAAATCAAATCAAATCAAATCAAATTTTATTAGTCACATACACATGGTTAGCAGATGTTAATGCGAGTGTAGCGAAATGCTTGTGCTTCTAGTTCCGACAATGCAGTAATAACCAACAAGTAATCTAACCTAACAATTCCACAACTACTACCTTACACACACACACAAGTGTAAAGGGATAAAGAATATGTACATAAAGATATATGAATGAGTGGTGGTACAGAACGGCATGGCAGATGCAGTAGATGGTATAGAGTACGGTATATACATATGAGATGAGTACTGTAGGGTATGTAAACATAAAGTGGCATAGTTTAAAGTGGCTAGTGGTACATGTATTACATAAAGATGGCAAGATGCAGTAGATGATATAGAGTACAGTATATACATATGAGATGGGTAATGTAGGGTATGTAAACATTATATTAAGTGGCATTGTTTAAAGTGGCTAGTGGTACATTTTTACATAATTTCCATCAATTCCCATTTTTAAAGTGGCTGGAGTTGAGTCAGTATGTTGGCAGCGGCCGCTAAATGTTAGTGGTGGCTGTTTAACAGTCTGATGGCCTTGAGATAGAAGCTGTTTTTCAGTCTCTCGGTCCCTGCTTTGATGCACCTGTACTGACCTCGCCTTCTGGATGATAGCGGGGTGAACAGGCAGTGGCTTGGGTGGTTGTTGTCCTTGATGATCTTTATGGCCTTCCTGTGACATCGGGTGGTGTAGGTGTCCTGGAGGGCAGGTAGTTTGCCCCTGGTGATGCGTTCTGCAGACCTCACTACCCTCTGGAGAGCCTTACGGTTGTGGGCGGAGCAGTTGCCGTACCAGGCGGTGATACAGCCCGACAGGATGCTCTCGATTGTGCATCTGTAGAAGTTTGTGAGTGCTTTATGTGACAAGCCGAATTTCTTCAGCCTCCTGAGGTTGAAGAGGCGCTGCTGCGCCTTCTTCACAACGCTGTCTGTGTGGGTGGACCAATTCAGTTTGTCCGTGATGTGTACACCGAGGAACTTAAAACTTTCCACCTTCTCCACTACTGACCCGTCGATGTGGATAGGGGGGTGCTCCCTCTGCTGTTTCCTGAAGTCCACAATCATCTCCTTTGTTTTGTTGACGTTGAGTGTGAGGTTATTTTCCTGACACCACACTCCGAGGGCCCTCACCTCCTCCCTGTAGGCCGTCTCGTCGTTGTTGGTAATCAAGCCTACCACTGTAGTGTCATCCGCAAACTTGATGATTGAGTTGGAGGCGTGCATGGCCACGCAGTCGTGGGTGAACAGGGAGTACAGGAGAGGGCTCAGAACGCACCCTTGTGGGGCCCCAGTGTTGAGGATCAGCGGGGTGGAGATGTTGTTACCTACCCTCACCACCTGGGGGCGGCCCGTCAGGAAGTCCAGGACCCAGTTGCACAGGGCGGGGTCGAGACCCAGGGTCTCGAGCTTGATGACGAGTTTGGAGGGTACTATGGTGTTAAATGCTGAGCTGTAATCGATGAACAGCATTCTCACATGGGTATTCCTCTTGTCCAGATAGGTTAGGGCAGTGTGCAGTGTGGTTGCGATTGCGTCGTCTGTGGACCTATTGGGTCGGTAAGCAAATTGGAGTGGGTCTAGGGTGTCCGGTAGGGTGGAGGTGATAAAACTGCTACATTATTAAAATACCCAAGGAATGTGTTTGAATTGAGCAGAGGTGATATCGTCTGTTGGGGGATTTAAGCTGCATATATACATAGACTCTATTGACTTGCATGTGAGGAATGAGTAGGTTTGTCTACAGGTCGGGCAGCTGCTGACCTGGGGGGAGGGGGGGGGGGGTATCACAGCTGGATGGAGTTGGTGAAGGGAGTAGAGAGCAAAGCAGGGCATGAGCCATAAGCCAGAGCACCATGACAGCTGGTACAAAATAACATGTCTATGGCCCATTCCCCATGACAGCAGCTGTCTTGAGCTGAAGAGTTTTGTGATAATTCGCCTAATACAATGACGTCTTCAGAGAGTCAGGAAGATATTTGTATGCAAATTATTCCTTTAAGTCCAAACGATAAAATGAGCAGTGAAGACGGCATCCTTGAAACAGCTTGAGATCAAATTCGATTGAACATTTTATTCATGTGCAGCTCCTTTGAAGCTCAGAAGGAGCTGATATGAAATTAGACAGATTACATTTTAGAAGATGCAAAGGTACATTTCTATTGTCTTTGAATTTGTTTGTTAGACTGCAAGGGGACTTTATTTGACAGGATGTTTCATTTGAGGAATCACTGCCTTTCTGTGATACTCCCAAGAGCACTCAAAGGAACTTTCATTTGGAGAAACTTTAGTTTATAAAATAAACACAGTAATCCCTGCTGCAATCAGCACAAACATTTGCTCAAAGGATTTCAGGGCAAGAGATGTTGAATGTGCAACAACAGAGAGACTATTTAAAATGCTTGCTCATGTGTGAAGTTTGCAGAAGCATCGAGTTGAAGAAGTTTACTTTGCTTCATTGGCCCTTCCTTCAAGGACAAGTTAATTTGTGATCAGAGGGATGCAGTTTCATTTTGATTTAACAACATAGTCACACACACACTGCCTTTTGCAATCACGCTTTTGCAATAACCTTTCTGCTCTTGGCACCTTCAGCTCCTTGTATACTGTGAACTGTTGACTAATCCAGCAGGAGTTGTGTTTGTCATAGAATCTGTTTGGAGGATCACAATTGACATGGAGAAGATAAGAACACTTAGTAAATTGCATTTTGTAACTCAAATACAAGTAAGGCTATGCGGTACTTGAGCTGAGGGTGAAATTAAACGAGATACCTCATCTCCCATCAGCAGACACAACCGGTAGAAGGACGACCTGAAGGGACAATGGATTTTGGAACATTTCAATTGTTCCGGTGAATTCAGCAGGGTTGTCTCTGGGATAATGTAGCAGTTTTATGCATTGCTTTTGATATCACAAGCCAAGAAATACATTTCCTCAGAGGAAATAGGAAAGCAGTTTTTTTAGAAAGAAGCATGCAATGGAGAACAGAGTAGTCTCATCAACATTGACAGTCACTGTACAGTCAGATAATGAAGGATCCATTATCTGAGCTTCTTTATTTCCAACATCTTTCCCAAACAAGTGCAATTCATTTTCAGGAGCTGCTAGCTGCTACTAGACAACAACATTCACATTCACAGCTATGCCTATATCTCTGAACCACGCCAAGTTGGTAATCTGAAATGGGAATATGAAACGGTGACAGTAGCCTCACCGGTCACAACCTCTCCTCTTTAAAAAACGCAGTGTTCTTTTCAAAGCAGCCAGTAATGCGTAGCAATGACAGGTATTGATCAAAGGGGTTTGAACTCTAATATTGTATGACTTTAGAACAAAAGGCATAAGTATATGTTTTTCTGTCATATTCAAAGTTGAAACGGAAAAAGAGAGTGTATAGTTGGCAGACATGCCATATGTCTAGTCTATTGAGTTGTCTTGAAGTTCAGTGCAATTGTTTTCTTTCTTTTGTGGTATTTGGATAGGATTATATTCTCTTTCCAGGAAATGCCAAAGCCTTATTTCAAGATACTGTATGTGTACACTGAGTGTACAAAACATTAAGAACACCTGGTCTTTCCATGACATAGACTGACCAGGTGAAAAAAGGTGAAAGATGAAGGGGAGGAGATAGATTAAAGACGGACTTTTAAGCCTTCAGACACTTGAGACATGTGTATGTGTGCAATTCAGAGGGTGAATGGGCAAGACAAAAGATTTAAGTGGCTTTTCACAGGGTATGGTAGTAGGTGCCAGGCGCACCAGTTTGTGTCAAGTACTGCAATGCTGCTGGGTATTTCATGCTCAACAGTTTCCTGTGTGTATCAAGAATGGTCCACCACCCAAAGGACATCCAGCCAACTTGACACAACTATGGGAAGCATTGGAGTCAACATGGGCCAGCATCCCTGTGGAACGCTTTCGACACCTAGTAGAGTCCATGCCCCGATGAATTGAAGCTCTCCTGAGGGCAAAAGGGGGTGTTTCAACTCAATATTAGGAAGGTGTTCCTAACGTTTTGTGCACTCAGTGTATATGTATACTAAGGTGAAAATAACTGTGCCACAAAGGCTGCACACATTCAACAAATGTTTGACAGTGTTTACAAAGCATACAACTTCTAGGATTGAGCCACTAGAAATAGAACTGTTTGGATTAAACTTGAATAGCAAATATAAATATGGCCGGTGTGCTCCCTTACCCAGCATGCAAATTCAAAACATTGCTGAGAATCCCATTCAGCCACACAGGCAGCTCTGTGAGAGGATGTGACACAAAGCAAGCGCTGCTCACCAGCCTCACCACTGCACAACAATATATGTCCATACACAATTGACTTCGCATCACTGAACATGTTCACACACAATGGAAGTCCCACAAACAATGCACTTTACACTATACTGTGTACTGTATGTGCATACACACAATGGACTGTTCCTTCCCCACTCGCCTGGGGAATGTGATTAAAAGCTTTAGCACTTGGGCAGGTCTGTGTATAATCACTGGCAGTGCTTCACTCCGGAGTTCCTGCACTAGTCTATTTGTACCTCTTCCACATCATACTCAGGCTTTAGCCTGCCAACCCTGGGAGTGCACACAGAGACTGGTGCTAAGGTAGATGGGACCACATTTACAGAGCCACGCTGCTACAGAAATGTGTGTTTATGCAGAATCACAGTGTTTCCCCTGCCAACTTCAGCTAAGCAAATCTTGACACAGTAGATTATAGTGATGTAGTTTGATTACATAATATTGTAGGGGATTTTCAAGACTGAACTGACTGTACCTATTATAATTTTCCGTCTGGTAGAGAACTGACAGAACACGTGTAGTAGCCTATATGTGCATCTGCCTGCGGGTGTCCTCAGGTCCTTGGTGTCATGTTGTTATGAAGGAGCGGTGTGATGTGATCTTTCTAATGACTAAAAAGATTGCAAGGCCACAGTAGAACCCAAGAGGCGATTTATCAGTGTGTGTGTATGACTTGTTGAAATGAGTTCTGACCAGCAGAGGCTGTAGTAAGAGTAATATCTGGTCCTCCATGTTCTCTGGCAGCTCCTTCATCTTGTGAAGGTCCCAGTCGCTGTCAGGTCCAGCAGCCTATGAGCAGCAGCAACACAGATAACAAATGTGCTGCATTGTGAAATAGTTGCCTTGCTTGCAGGGATGCCAACAGACCTTACATGTCCGCCTCTCTGTTCTGATGCAGGCTCAATTGCATTTTGACCTTTCATATGTAGTGTACTCTGTGATTTACTGTTGTGATAGAAATGTCTCCCCTTGATCCTTAATTGAACACATCAGTTGCTCTGTGTATCTGTGCTCTGCATGCTTTCAAATATCTGCTCCTCCCCTGAAGTGCTTATAGCATCTAGTCAGGAGCCTTTCCTGTCCTGTCCTGTCCTCTCCTGTCCTCTCCCTCCATACCACTAACTGTCTTTCAACGGGATGACATCCGTCCAGCCTGCCTCCCGTCCCATCTGTGCCAGAACACCGACTTTCATTTCAGAACATTAAAGTATGTTCCAGAATGCTACCATTCCGTTATGTTCCAAAACTGTCCCAAAGTTCATTAAAGTCCAATGCAGCCGTTTATTCTCAATATCAAATCATTTCTGGGTAGCAGTTAAGTACCTTACTGTGATTGTTTCCAATTAAAATTGTCAAAAAGAAACCAAAATAGCTTCTTAGCAAAAAACAATTTCTCAAGCAAGAATTTTGATAGGACTATCTGGGAGTGGTCTGAGGGGGCAAACTGAAAACTAGCTGTTATTGGCAGAGAGATTTGAAACTCTCTTTCTTATTGGTCTATTAACTAATTTACCACCTGGTGATGTCATCAGGCAGGCCAAAACTCCATCCCACCAAAACAGTCTGAAGTTTCCAGGCAGATCGCTCAAGAGTGACTTTGAAATTGGACGTCTATCCACATCCTGAGGACGCCGGGAAATGCCTTCAAAACTGGCTACTAGAGGCAACAGTGAGTGCTATAACCATTAAGTAGGCTTGAGTTTTGCTAGGGTGATGGATCTCAGTGGTGGACACTCGTTTTGATTATTTTGTTTTAACCATATACCAAAACCTAAACCTTACCTTTAGCACCGGAATGAGTGCCTAAACTTAAGGTTTTAACCCTATCCAAAACCTTAACCCTAACCTTTTAAATTTGATGTTTAGAGCAACTTCGAAATTTTACATTTGGAGAAACGTAGATAAAAGTCTAATTCTGCAATGAGACTGTGAGAGCTTGTTGGACATTTCAGGTGGTCTTTTCAAACAGCTCTTACACTCAAAGGGCATTATCCAAATTTTCACAGTATTATTCCAACCCCATAGTGAGAAAATATATATAAAACACAGAAAAATCATGTGTTCGACTGACATGGGCCTTTAAAAAAGTGTAACAGATGCGAGAGCCATGCAAGTAATGTTAGTTTCAGAGTGAAAATGTTTGTTCCAAACCAGTGCTGTTTGTCACACTTCTAATGTAGTCTCCAAAACTGAGATATTCATTCCATTGCTGCTGACATAGACGATTGGACAGAAAAAGGAGTAAAGTTATCCCAATTTACCCCCTCCTCTCTCATCTGTCCATCCAGAGCTTTCAGTGCCGGTCTTAAAAAGCCCTGACACTGAGAACAGATAAGAATGTACCTTCAGTATATTCACAGTGGATCAAAATGACATATATTATAATGAAAGACTGATCATGATTCTTTATTATATTTATTTGAACATGCAATCCTTGTGTGTTTTTCGTCAAACCCAATTTACTGATGCATTCCACTAAGCTAGTGTTCTGTGTGCGGTCTCACATCATAGTTCTGTTCGTTTTGCTCTTTTCTCCACTGCCATCTAATCAGCTGTGTCAACATGTTTGTTTTCACAAAGCAAATCTAAAGGAAAACAAAACCTATGAAATTGTCACTAATATACACAGTACCAGTCAAAAGTTTGGGCACACCTACTCATTCAAGGGTTTTTCTTTATTTTTACTATTTTCTCATTGAAGAATAATAGTGAAGACATCAAAACTATGAAATAACACATATGGAATCATGTAGTAACCAAAAAAGTATTAAACAAATCAAAATACATTTTATATTTTAGATTCTTCAATGTAGCCACCCTTTGGCTTGACAGCTTTGCACACACTTGACATTCTCTCAACCAGCTTCACCTGGAAGGAGTTCCCATATATGCTGAGCACCTGTTGGCTGCTTTTCCTTCACTATACAGTCCAACTCATCCCAAACCATCTCAATTTGGTTGAGGTCGGGTGATTGTGGAGGCCAGGTCACCTGATGCAGCACTCCATCACTCTCCTTCTTGGTCAAATATCCCTTACACACCCTGGAGGTGTGTTGGGTCATTACTCTGTTGAAAAACAAATGATAGTCCCACTAAGCGCAAACCAGATGGGATGGAGTATCACTGTAGAATGCTGTGGTAGCCATACTGGTTAAGTGTGCCTTGAATTTTAAATAAATCACTAACAGTGTCACCAGCAAAGCACCCCCACACCATCAAACCTCCACCTCCATGCTTCATGGTGGGAACCACACATGCAGAGATCTGTCACACCCTGATCTGTTTCACGTGTCCTTGTGATTGTCTCCACCCCCCTCCAGGTGTCGCCCAGTTTCCCCATTATGTGTATTTATACCTGTGTTCTCTGTGTATTTATACCTGTGTTCTCTGTTTGTCCGTTGTCAGTTCGTCTTGTTTGTCAAGTCAACGAGCATTTTTGTTCTCAGCTCCTGCTTTTCCCAGTCTCTCTTTTTCTCACCCTCCTGGTTTTGACCCTTGCCTGTCCTGACTCTGAGCCCGCCTGCAAGACCACTCTGCCTGCCCCTGACCCTGAGCCTGCCTGTCGAACTGTACCTTCGCCCCCCACCTCTGGATTGTTGACCTCTGCCTACCCTGATCCTGAGCCTGCCTGCCGTCCGGTACCGTTGCCCCACCTCTGGTTTAGTGACCCCTGCCTGCCTTGACCTGTCTATAGCCAGCCCCTGTTGGAGTATTAAACCATTGTTAATTCAACGTGTCTGCATCTGGGTCTTACCTTGATTCCTGATAGAGATCATCCATTCACCTACTCTGCATCTCACAAAGACACGGCGGTTGGAACCAAAAATCTTAAATTTGGACTAATTTCCACCGGTCTGTCCATTGCTTGTGTTTCTTGACCCAAGCAAGTCTCTTCTTATTGGTGTCCTTTAGTAGTGGTTTCTTTGCAGCAATTTGACCATGAAGGCCTGATTTACGCAGTCTCCTCTGAACAGTTGATATTGAGATGTGTCTGTTACTTGAACTCTGTGAGGCATTTATTTGGGCTGCAATCTGAGGTGTAGTTAACTCTAATGAACTTAGCAGCAGAGGTAACTCTGGGTCTTCCTTTCCTGTGGCGGTCCTCATGAGAGCCAGTTTCATCATAGCGCTTGATGGTTTTTGCGACTGCACTTGAAGAAACATTAAAAGTTCTTGAAATTTTCCGAATTAACTGACCTTCATGTCTTAAAGTAATGATAGACTGTCGTTTATATTTGCTTATTTGAGCTGTTCTTGCCATAACATGGACTTGGTCTTTTACCAAATAGGGCTATCTTCTGTATACCACCCAACACAAACGATTGGCTCAATTGCATTAAGAAATTCCACAAAACTTTGAAAATATCTCAAAGTTATGTGAGTTTTTGGTAATGGAATTTCAAGGTACAAGGCCGTGTTTCTTAATCTTGCAGAAGGCAAATAGTTGGCAGGGGTCTTCACTTCAAAACGTTTGTGTTTTAATGTATTTCTTATACCTTTTAAGACTTTTTGAAGATGTTTTCTAAGACCCCCTTTCTATCTGTTTGACTAGAAATCAAAGCCTTTTTTGAATTCCTAATATTTAGGATAGAAAATGGTTGGGAAATGTATATATGCCTTAAAGGTAGACTCAGTGAAATGACGTTGCCACGAGTAGCACCACAGATATTGAGATGAGTGAGATGCAAGTCTTTGCTCTCACAAAGTCACACACTTTGTGAGAGCAAAGTATGCAAAGTATGCATGAGAGCAAAGTATGCATGTGCATTGGTTCGATCCACACTTTTTTACAATGTGGTAGCCAGGGCACAAAAACAGAGGAGAAGTTGAGACTCGCACTTCAACGCTCTTAGTTGTTGTGGAAACTGACCCACTATGCTTTTTACTTTCTGCATCTACGTAATATTGCCTAGTCTACTTTTTATTTAAAAAAAATATAGACTCAGCTTTCGTTTTACACCAGATTTGACATGCTCCTATGAACACATGTTGGTGCTCATCTCGTCAATGCACACTCAAATAAGACTAAGACCATGACCGGGGTAAGATGTTTTTGGTTGGGAGTGCTGTCGACGGGGGGTGGGATGCTGAGGAGTGTTTATCTACACTCTGCTAACAAATATTTTTCTCCGCTCATACAGGAGTTATAAAGGCCTAGTTCAATCATTTTTCTAGAATGGTTTAATTACATTTTTGATTTTGATTTATCAGGGGGAGCTGCAGCACTCTCAGCACCCCTACTTCCCGCGACTATGCTTATCACAATACATTTCTCCCTGCATAGTCTTTACATGTAGTCCATAATTGATCCCAAGATATTCAGGAAGATATATGACCATACCAGCTATATTACCACACATTCAAACCCTTATAGTACACTAGATGTGCTATGCTCCAGTCTGTGAAACACTTCATTATCTCCCGTTATGCCAATGATTTGGGACTTATTTGTTTTGCTCCAAGGAGCCTTAGAAATCAAATAATCAATTTGTCAAAGCATGCTGTCATGGACGTGCCTATTTCAGGGTTAACAGTGGTGATTATGCAAAACTCTAATTCTGTTTGAGCAACCTGCAATTCAGTCATTAGCTATTCATGTCTTATCCTCATCATTTGTTCACTCCCCATACAGCTTATGCATATTTATTTTTAAAATACAATTCTCATGCAGCACATCACATTTGCATAACCGCTTTACAAGCTTCTTCACAGTGTTCAATGATCCCCATTTCTCCATCCAATCTGCTTGGCAGTGGCTGAGAGTGAGGCTGTCTGCATGTGATATATTCCACCAGACTTGCAGTCACAACGGCTGCGTAACCTACCGCCTTTGATTCATTTGCATGTGTTTTGAGTTCGGCTATGCTTCAGATCGGTAATTCTTATTCAGCCATGTACTTCACATTGGCCCCTGGGTACATATTATTTTCCCCTAGTCATGACAAAATCCACAAATAGTTTTTTTTGTGTGTGCATTATCATATGGCATATAGAAAAATCTATACTGCAGCAGTGTTGGACTTGTGTGTGATTGTCTCTGTGAATGTCCCTTAGCGCTGTTCTGGTGTCAGCCAGAGTGTGTGCAGGCAGGTGGTCTGCAGGCAGGACCAATATGCTGCACCAGGCTGTCCCTGCTAGAGCTCAGTGGGGTTGCTGATCTGGGACCATTTCCAGAGCCTCTATGGGCTCCAGTCCTGCAGCTCTCAGTTCACTGCATCACCTTGTCAGACCAATGCCTCCCATCAGTCCACACATCCAGGACACAGAACAGAGCTGCAGGCTACGCCACATTAACCCTCCAACCAGGGACCAGGGGTCACTTCCTATAGAACTCAGTCCAGCTACAGACCCCAGCCATTAAAACAGCATTGTTGTCAAGCAGCAAATCTGGAAGGCCAAATCCTGAGTATATATCTCTGTATCCTACACCTGAATTGTTTGATCTTTTATAGAGGAGAGCAAGTACTAAATGCACATACTTTCAGAGTAAAACCAAAAGGGTGAGATCTAGTCTAGGCTACAATACATAACATGCATGTGTTGGTATTTCCAGTGCCTCGAGGGATTCCCCCTCTGCTTGAGCTACGCTTTCTAGTGAGTCCAAGTGAGGAATTGTCACACCCTAATCTGTTTCACCTGTCATTGGGATTGTATCCACCCCCCTCCAGGTGTCGCCCATCTTCCCCATTATCCCGTGTATATATACCTGTGTTCTCTGTTTGTCCGTTGCCAGTTCGCCTTGTTTGTCAAGTCAACCAGCGTTTTGTTTCTCAGCCCCTGCTTTTTCTCAGTCTCTCTTTTCTCACCCTCCTGGTTTTGATCCTTGCCTGTCCTGACTCCAAGCCCGTCTGCCTGACCACTCTGCCTGACCCTGCCTACCGACCTGTACCTTTGCGCCCGCTGGATTTTTGACCTCTGCTTACCCTGACCCTGAGCTTGCCTACCGTCCAGTACCATTGCCTCACCTCCGGTTTACTGACCCCTGCCTGCCTTGATCTGTCTATTGCCTGCTGATTGGGTTCACCTTGGGGTCATGATAGAGGCTGCACCAAATGTTTGATGTATTATAATAATTGATTATGCTTATGTTGTATTAATAGAAGGGGAAGGGCTCTAAGACCCCTCCCCCACTACAATTATAGGATCCTAGACTACAGATGAACAATATATATTCATTATAAGGTTTAATATTGTTCCACAGTTCTTTTCTAGTCTCTGCCTCATAAAGAAATGGTCTGAGAGATGTGTGAGTTATTGCAGTCAAAACAGGGTGTCTGTGAGAAAGCGCCTCAAGGCTAAAAGAGATTCATAGACACAGAACCCTGCAGGGGAGTGAAAGAGATAAGAGACTAGTCAGACATACCACTATAAAGCAACTTGGGGAGTGGACAATTACTGCTGAGCCCTTAGAAAACACCGGAACTATTGTTTGTATAACTGTATATGCATGGGCTTGGTCTCATGAGTAGAAGGTGTTGGCGTAGGCACTTACATCACTAGGGGTTGACTGCAAGCATATTAAAGCAACTTGGACCCTTTCCTATTTTGCAGAACTTACTCGGAAACATGTGTGCTATGTTCCAGTTGTCAACTTCTGTCTGCAATTGCATTAATAAAGGTTTTTGATTGATTTACTTAACCTCTTGACGCTAGGGGTCAGATTCTTCTTTTTTAAATATTTTTTATAATGTTCCCAAGGTAAACTGACTATTTCTCAGGTCCAGATCATAGAATATGCATATAATTTACAGATTAGGATAGAAAACACTCCAAAGTTTCCAAAACTGTCAAAATATTGTCTGTGAGTATAACAAAACTGATTCTGCAGGCGAAAACCTGAGGAAATCTAACCCGGAAGTGATTAAAAAAAACAATCTGTATTTCCTTGCCCGTCTTTCTTCCATTTAAAGGGGTATCAACCAGATTCCTTTTCCAATGGCTTCCTCAGGCTGTGACCAGGCTTTAGACATAGTTTCAGGCTTTTATTTTGAAAAATGAGCGAGATTTTTCAAAACTAGTGAGGTGTCCTTTGATTAGTTCCTGCGCGTGAGAGGGGTAGCTCTCCATTTTCTTTCTCTCTTTTATTGAATAGGTTACGGTCCGGTTGAAATATTATCGATTATGTTTGTTGAAAACAACCTGAGGATTGATTATAAAAAACATTTGACATGTTTCTACGAACATTACGGATACTTTTTGGAATTTTCGTCGAACAGAACGAGGCTTTGGTTTTCTGAACATAACGCGCAACCCAAATGGCGTTTTTTTGTTATAAAAGTAATATTTATCGAACAAAAAGAACATTTATTGTGTAACTGGGAGTCTCGTGAGTGCAAACATCCGAAGATTATCAAAGGTAAGCAATTCATTTTATTGCTTTTCTGACTTTCGTGACCAAGCTAACCAAGCTAATATAAGGCTAACTGTTCTAGCATTGATTGATACACTCACAAAAGCTTGGATTGCTTTCGCTGCAAAGCATATTTTCAAAATCTGACACGATAGGTGGATTAACAACAAGCTAAGCTGTGTTTTGGTATATTT
Source organism: Salvelinus alpinus (assembly GCF_045679555.1). Lineage (NCBI taxonomy): Eukaryota > Metazoa > Chordata > Actinopteri > Salmoniformes > Salmonidae > Salvelinus > Salvelinus alpinus. The sequence goes on from NC_092118.1 coordinate 17,359,911, forward strand.
CACTTGTGATTGCATGATTATAAATATGTTTAGTAATATTTTTGAATCTGATACGTTTGGGAATTTTCTTCTGCCTTTCAGGACTGGAACGAGGCTGTAGTTTTCTGAACATACCGCGCAACCCAAATGGCGTTTTTTTGTTATAAAAGTAATATTTATCGAACAAAAATAACATTTATTGTGTAACTGGGAGTCTCGTGAGTGCAAACATCCGAAGATTATCAAAGGTAAGCGATTAATTTTATTGCTTTTCTGACTTTCGTGACCATGCTAATTTGTGGCTAGCTGTTCTAGCATTGATTGATACACTCACAAAAGCTTGGATTTCTTTCGCTGTAAAGCATATTTTCTAAATCTGACACGATAGGTGGATTAACAACAAGCTAAGCTGTGTTTTGGTATATTTCATTTGTGATTGCATGATTATAAATATTTTTTATAATATTTTGCACCCTGCAATTCAGCGGTTGTTTAGGAAAATGATCCTGCTAAAGGGATCCGTAGCGCAGAGAAGTAAAAAATATTGTCTGAATGCTGATTTCACCAATAAGCAAATGATTGACAAGGAACAAGGAACCTACCCCAACACTGCCCCTATTGGATCATTAAACTATTGTTTATTTGACGTAGTCTGCATCTGGGTCTTACCTTCATACTTGATAGGAATCCAACAGCGAGGATGAGAATAGAAAATAAACTGGGCTATTCATTAATTCATAGTACAAGAAAAAGTGACTGAGATTTACTATATATTTTACTTCTCAGTCACTGCAAGATGCAAAATAATTCACTGCATATCAAATGCAATGTTCAATGATAAGGTTACAGTGATGTGGCGTATCTGATCTGAGGTCAGTGAGAATTCTGTGACCTTCATCCAGCATGGAGAGAGATGCCAGGCAGGCAGGGCCATCCAGCTTTCCATTTGTATCTGAGCAGAATAAACCGATAAGAGCTTGAAGGAGAGCGGGCTCTTTTGTCACGCCACCATGTGTAACTCTCCAGTCCTCCTCCCCCTCCCCAGCCAGCCTAGTGAGGGGACTAACAGATAGACAGAGCTACAGTAACAGGGGTGGCCAGCCCCAGAGCCTCTGAGTCTCTGCCAAGCTCCCCTGTAATTACCACTGCTGCTAAATCACACTGGGGGCGAGACTAATAACTCCTCCTAATAACGTACAGCGTATGTGTGACCTGCCGAAGTTCAAATGGCATCATCACTCACTGTGACTCCCAGGCTTTACCATCCCCCATACCACTTATTTACAGAACTACAGCTAATCAGAGCTGTAGATTTCTCTCACTGTGTGGGAATGGGAATTGTACAGTCATTATGATGCAGAAAGTGCTGTGTGTGCAGCTTCTCTGCCTGCTCATATACACCACCCATCAAGACGCTCATTAGTATTGTTGAGCTAGTTATTGTGGTCTTTCGGGGGTGCTTTGTGGTAAATGTGCCACTGGAATATACCATTTACCTTGAATAATCATGATTAACATAAATAGGGGCTGCATCCTCAAATCAGAATCTTGTACGATAAATTAATATTCTTTGATTGTTAGTATTGTGGAGTATACCAAACATTAGGAACACCCCGCACCCCCCTTTTGCCCTCGGAACAGCCTCAATTTGTCGGGCATGGATTCTACAAGGTGTCGAAAGGGTTCCACAGGGATGCTGGCCCATGTTGACTCCAATACATCCCACAGTTGTGTCAAGTTGGCTGGATGTCCTTTGGGTGGTGGACCGTTGTTGATACATACCGGAGGGTGAAAAACCCAGCAGTGTTGCAGTTCTTGACACAAACCGGTGCGCCTGGCACCTGCTACCATACCCCGTTCAAAGGCACTTAAATCTTTTGACTTGGTCATACAAACTCTGAATGACAGACAGATAATCTACGTCTCAAGTGTTTCAACACTTAAAATCTTTCTTTAATCTGTCTCCTCCCCTTCATCTACACTGATTGAAGTGGATTTAACAAGTGACACCAATAAGGGATCATAGCTTTCACCTGGTCAGTCTGTCACGGAAAGAGCAGGTGTTCTTAATGTTTTGTACACTAAGTGTATATGTATGTAGAGAAGGAATACGTTTGGGTGACAGTGATGTGAACCTGGTGTAGTGGAAAATAAATCATAGCTGTCATGACAGCGATGGAACCTGTCACTAACATCCAGCGTTTCCCAGGAAACGGAAATGTTAGGTCCACAGTGACATTATTAAGATGTCTGTCTGTCATGTTATTCATGTCCCTTCTCAAGATACCCCATCCTGTAGGCTGATCTGTTTCAGCCTATTATCACAGTTCAGTGGAAAAGTGTTGTGAAAAACAAAAAGCACTCAAAAGTGCTGCAATGCTAAAGATGTTCTTGTGTTACCGAATGAAATTAAGTATTTATAACCTACAAACCCATAACCTACAAACCCATGCTGCTGTTTGTGAGGCTATTTTTCACTGCTTCCTTTTAACACCCTGTCAGAGCAGATTAAAAGTAGAAATATCCTCTCTGTCTCTGATGCATTGGGGTCAGGATGTTTATTGAGTGTCAGATTCACACTCGTGAACTTTGTGGAGGGTTATAGAGTACTACCATCTCCATTAGCACCGTAGGCAGTGGGGGATACAATCTGTTTTAATTGGCACAACACAATAGTGTTCAATGTCCGCTTCATCTTTACATACGCAGCACACAGACTACTCTGTCTCCATATCAGTTCACATAGATTCATTCAGACGTACCAGAATGCCTGAGACATGTAAGACACACCTGCTCTCTCCTAATCTGGTTGGACACTGGTGCAGTAACATAATGCAGATCAGATTAGTCCAGTGTTCCTTGCTGCATGTGAGTCTCTTACAATTGTCCATTTCACTATAATGAGGCTCATATGGAGAAGGGACACTGATAGGTCATAACAGTCACTCCCCTGTTCAGTAGCACAAACCCAAGGATAATCTCACTCATGCACGTGCACGTGCGCACACACGGGCCGCAAACAAACTTTGGTTAACTTCCCTTCTTTTATTGGAGAGGACACTTGGTAACAAGCTGCTGGATTTCTTCCTCTCTTCCCCGTCTCTCCCTCCCTAGCCTCCTTTTTTCCATTCAAGTGCCATGTCTCTCAGGGACTGTACTGTGTTCATGCCCTGTTGCTTTTATCTCCAGGCCAGGGAACCAGGGAGCCTGCTGTTTTAGCTGCTTCTCTTAAGGTTGTTTGCCTCCATGCACCAGCCTGCAAATGAAAAGATATTGATGGATGCTCAGTCCTTCTTGGAGATGACAGGGCTGCATCCCCTCTTCACTGACCGAGCTCATCTTTAACACCGCACTGCCTCCACTGAGCTGTCGATCTGGGCTCCCCTCTACCGATAACTGCCCGCTCTCACTGGCGCTTAATCGTGTCTCAGAGATTCAGTTTGTTATGGCATGCCATTTCCGTGGCCATGGACTGCTGGGACTGCTTGGTGTTACTCAGGCCTAGTCTCCAGAGACGATGTGAGAGGAATGATATATTGAAGATATGGAAAACAGTTGATCCTTACTCTCAGGTGCTAAACGCTGAATGATTTTCAGGCTCCATATTTTGTGCTGTATATCGTGGGAGAATGATGACTGTGCCAGCAGACAGGGTGACTGGTCCAGCCTGGATATTGTGTCTGCACAGCAGGTTTCTGTTCCATTGTGTTCTATTGTGGAAACTGGGTGACATTTATGCATTATTTGGCACCAGTGTGTTTTCAGCCTATGAATGGCAGTTTCCGTTCCTCACCGTGGTAACAACAGGTCATGACATTTCAGACAGGAAGTGATAGTCATCAGAGCAGAAAGGGTGAGTAACACAGGTCTAGAGTGTGGAAATTGGCAATGCCTTACCCACATGCATGCACACGCACACACACAGACCTGTCCTGTTAATTTTTGTATGAGTAGAACTATTTCAGACAGAATAAGTGTAGAGCCATCGGTTCCGTATGGAAGGCTCTAACAACCTGTCTCACCACATTTTGATTGCAGCTAGACCTAATTGTCTCTGCTCATGGGCACCAGCGTCAAGCAGACATTAATATTTCACTGGCACTTATATCAGCCTGCCAGAAAAGAGCAAGATGCACAAACCATGGGAGACAGAGGCTAAGAGCAAGCAGAGGCCAATTTTTCCTGACTTGTCTTGTCACACTGGGTGACCACATCCTCAGACAAGCACACTAACTGCCCTAGGTGCACAGTAGACAGTCCTTGTGATGACCACTGTAAAAGCCCCTGTGCATAAAATGTGACTGGAAACTGTGGTTTAATAGCACATACAGTGCCTTCAGAAAGTATTCAGACCACTTTACTTTTTCCACATTTTGTTACTGTTAAGATATATCAAGGTTTAAGATAAATGATTAAATAATTCTACCCAGAAACTTAACCATTAGGATTAGAGGTTATGTAGCATGGACAAGGGGTAATTACAAATGATAACCATTGTGGAAGAAAGGAATGTATGTGTGTGCCGAAAGAAAGCAAAGAGACTCGTTAACCTATGTTTGAACCGACCCAGCTATAACTCTGTGGAGATAAAATAAGACAGCGAGAGCCCCTCCAAGTTTTCCGTATCTGGGGGGGACTGGAACTGTCAGCTAAGTGGTAATAAACTGTGGTGAGACTTCAGGAGATAATCCAAATATAGTGTGTAATGTATGTGCGTTAGTTTAAGAGAAGGGATAAAAATAACTGTTTTGTATATGCACGGGAGAGCTCTCGAGAATAAACGCTATTGATTAATTTGGTGGCTGGTCTTCGTCTATTTTATGCAAATAAGAACCTTACAAATTCTTAGAAACGGACAGAGTGTTTGCTTTGTTATAATTGAATTGGCTAACGAACACATAGGAATCAAATTCCTCTATCAGTTACGTTACAGCCTTATTCTAAAATTATTAAATAAAATAAATCCTCAGCAATCTACACACAATACCCCATAATGACAAAGCGAACAGGTTTTTTGAAATTTTATTAAATTTAAAAAAACAGAAATACCTTATTTACATAAGTATTCAGACCCTTTGCTATGAGACTCGAAATTGAGCTCAGGTGCATCCTGTTTCCATTGATCAAACTTGAGATGTTTCTACAACTTCATTGGAGTCCACCTGTGTAAACTCAATTGATTGGACATGATTTGGAAAGGCACACACCTGTCTATATAAGGTCCCACAGTTGACAGTGCATATCAGAGCATAAACCAAGCCATGAGGTCGAAGGAATTGTCCGTAGAATTCTGAGACAGGATTGTGTTGAGGCAGAGATCTGAGGAAGGGTACCAAAACATTTCTGCAGCATTGAAGGTCCCCAAGAACACAGTGGCCTCCATCCTTCTTAAACGAAAGATGTTCGGAACCACCAAGACTCTTCCTAGAGCTGGCCGCCTGGCCAAACTGACAAACTGAGCAATCGGGGAAGAAGGTCCTTGGTCAGGGAGGTGACCAAGAACCTGATGGTCACTCTGACAGAGCTCTAGAGTTCCTCTGTGGAGATGGGAGAACCTTCCAGAAGGACAACCATCTCTACAGCACTCCACCAATCAGGCCTGTAAAGTAGAGTGGCCAGACGGAAGCCACTCATCAGTAAAAAGGCACATGACAGAGAAGAATGGGAGAAACTCCCCAAATACAGATGTGCCAATCTTGTAGCGTCATACCCAAGAAGACTCGATGCTCTAATTGCTGCCAAAGGTGCTTCAATGAAGTTCGGAGTTAAGGGTCTGAATACTTATGTAAATGTGATGTTTCTTTTATTTCTTATAAATTAGCAAACATTTCTAAAAACCTGTTTTTGCTTTGTCATTATGGGGTATTGTGTGTAGATTGAGATTGATGAGGGGAAAAAACTTTTTAAACCTGTTTGGGATAGGGGGCAGCATTTTCACGTTCGGATGAAAAGCGGGCCCAGAGTAAACTTCCTGCTACTCAGGCACAGAAGCTAATATATGCATATCATTAATAGATTTGTATAGAAAACACTGTGAAGTTTCTAAAACTGTTTGAATGATGTCTGTGAGTATAACAGAACTCATATGGCAAGCGAAAACCTGAGAAAAATCCAACCAGGAAGTGGGAAATCTGAGGTTTGTAGTTTTGCAACTCATTGCCTTTCTAATATGCAGTGTCTATGGGGTCATATTGTACTTCCTAAGGCTTCCACTAGATGTCAACAGTCTTTAGAACCTTGTTTGAGGCTTCTACTGTGAAGGAGGAGAGAATGAGAGCTGTTTCAACCAGATGTCTGGCAGAGTGCCATGAGCTGGTCACGCGTATGGGCGTGAGAGCGAGCTGCGTTCCATTGCATTTCTAAAGACAAAGACATTTTCTGGTTGAAACATTATTGAAGATTTATGTTAAAAACATCCTAAAGATTGATTCTATACATCGTTTGACATGTTTCTACGAACTGTAATATAACTTTTTGGACTTTTCGTCTGAACTTTCGCCTGGACTTGCCCGCGCCTCGTGAGGTTGGATTGTGAACTGAACGCGCTAACAAAAAGGAGGTATTTGGACATAAATGATTGACTTTATCAAACAAAAACATTTATTGTGGAACTGGGATTCCTGGGAGTGCATTCAGATGAAGATCAACAAAGGTAAGTGAAGATTTATAATGCTGATTTCTGACTTATGTTGACTCCACAACATGGCGTATCTGTATGGCTTGTTTTTGTGTCTGAGCGCCGTACTCAGATTATTACATGGTGTGCTTTTTCCGTAAAGTTTTTAAAAAATCTGACACAGCGGTTGCATTAAGGAGAGGTATATCTTTAATTCTGTGCCTAACAATTGTATCTTTTATCAAAGTTTATGATGAGTATTTCTGTAAATTGATGTGGCTCTCTGAAAATTCGCCGGATGTTTTCGAGGCACAACATTACTGACCATAACGCGCCAATGTAAACAGATTTTTGGATATAAATATGAACTTTATCGAACAAAACATAAATGTATTTTGTAACATGAAGTCCTATGAGTGCCATCTGATGAAGATCATCAAAGGTTAGTGATTCATTCTATCTCTATTTTTGCTTTTTGTGTCTCCTCTCTTTGGCTGGAAAATGGCTGTATGTTTTTTTGTGACTAGGCTCTGACCTATCATATGGTGTGCTTTTGCTGTTTTTGAAATCTGACACGATGGGTAGATTAACAAGAAGTTAAGCTATAATTTGTTGTATTGCACTTGTGAATGTATGAAAGTTAAATATTAAAAATATATATTTTTCAATTTTGCGCTCTGCCTTTTCAGCAGAATGTTGTCTAGCGGAACCGCTAGCCGTAAGAAGTTTTAATCCATTTAATCCACAAAAGTCATGGGTTTGAGTACTTTCCGAAGGCACTGTACACATTCCAATCAATAAATGACCCAGATGAATATGACATATGTTCAGAGATTAAACACACACGTTCTTAGCCTTATAGTGTTGATAAGACAGCCTACCCTCCACTAACCTGGAAATATACATTACATCTAATGTGCTTTTCCAAATGACTGGAAATACACACAGATGATTTGCATAAATTATTTTTCCCCAGTCTCTTGTTTCTGCAAATGAATTAGCTTTGAGGTAAATTGGCCTGCCAATGTGTGGTGGATGACACAGTGCCAATGGTAGATGGGAAATTATTAACAACCACAGAAGACAAACCATACCAAAATATGGAATCCTTAAATGTAATTAGGCTAAAGAATAAAAAAAAGTATATTGATATGAAAGAGAATGTTATGCCTCACAAGATCCACTCTTCTCAGGGAGAAGAATCTTCTGTCAACTGATAATGCAAAGCCCATAATTTCTCTTCACCGGTATCTTCCAAGTATTAAAGGGCCAATTCTACTGCAATATATTCATTTTAACATATCCAACCAAGAATTTAAGCACCTAAGATCGGGTTGTAAAAGTTGTAAGTTGGGGCAAGTTGGGGCTTGCTGAATAATTTCACTTATTGAGTAGATTTTTGGATAATACAGAGAAATTAGAGCATCTTTGTGATGGAAGACCTTATGGATCGCTGACTCACACCTATCCGAAGTTACGCTCTACTTGGTTGGTTTAGCATTTTGCTAAAGCTGCAGCCATTCACTGAATTAGGAAGAATGACAATATAATATTGCATGACCCAGGAAAGACTCACTGCAACAACATCCTGCAGCTGAGATTTTGCCTTACCAACCCTGTGGGATACTGTAGCCTTCCCGATATTCTCCCAGAGGTTTGTTTGCTCCTCTACAACAGAATGGGTAATGCCATCATTACCCATGCTCCTGTAATGATGGGGCGGTGAGTCGGAAGCAGGTGAAACATTTTAATAAAACAACAAAACCAAGAACAAGACACTAACATAAGGCAGTACGCCAATACACAAGAACAATACCAACTGATGAGTGAACATGGGAGAGTGACATATAAAGGGGAGGAAATGATGAAGGTAATGGAGTCCAGGTGGGTGCACGTAATGATGAGTGCCAGGTGTACATAATGATGAATCCCAGGACCGGTGGTTAGTACTCTGGCGACGTCGTAAGCCGGAGGGGAGGAGCAGGAGCAGACGTGACATGCTGCTAAAATGGAATGCTAAAAGGTGATGAGGAAACACCTATACCTAATTATCAACTTCCCCCGTTCTAATTTCCCTTCACTCTGCCTTGTGACAGGTGCTCTCTCTCACAACTAATCTAGTTTATATTTTCCCATTATCTACTGAGCTCAAACATGGAGCGTCAAATTGCAGACATTTGCTATGGTTCATGTCTCAAATTTCACACATTCAGTAAAATATACACATGTTATCCCAAGAACACATTGGATAATGCAGTATGGAAATCTAGGTAGAATAGTGAGAATAGAGAATTAAACTTCAACTGGCAGTTAAACTAAAAAGAAAAAGAGACAAAAGCGTATTGTTAGGCTGTTGACATTGTCTATTATTTCTCCGCTTTCAGTTTTTTTTAAATATAACTGTAATTTTCCTGGTTTTAGAAAAATATACAGTACCTGTAAGCTCTTATCATGAATGCTCCTAAGGCATCTCCATGGAAACCATTAGGGATAAATACTGTGACCAAAAATGATCTATTCACTGCAGGCTCTCACTGAGCAGCTTTCTGGAAACGTATATATTCTCAAAGGGATACAATTAACCAAACAACGTCACACTCCACTTATTAAAGTACCAATAAACCATGTTCATTAAATATTTACAACAAAACATGTACAGTTGAAGTCGGAAGATTACATACACCTTAGCCAAATATATTTAAACTCAGTTTTTCACAATTCCTGACATTTAATCCTAGTAAAAATTACATTTACATTTAAGTCATTTAGCAGACGCTCTTATCCAGAGCGACTTACAAATTGGTGCATTCACCTTATGATATCCAGTGGAACAACCACTTTACAATAGTGCATCTAACTCTTTTAAGGGGGGGGTTAGAAGGATTACTTTATCCTATCCTAGGTATTCCTTAAAGAGGTGGGGTTTCAGGTGTCTCCGGAAGGTGGTGATTGACTCCGCTGACCTGGCGTCGTGAGGGAGTTTGTTCCACCATTGGGGTGCCAGAGCAGCGAACAGTTTTGACTGGGCTGAGCGGGAACTGTACTTCCTCAGAGGTAGGGAGGCGAGCAGGCCAGAGGTGGATGAACGCAGTGCCCTTGTTTGGGTGTAGGGCCTGATCAGAGCCTGAAGGTACGGAGGTGCCGTTCCCCTCACAGCTCCGTAGGCAAGCACCATGGTCAAAAATGCCATGTCTTAGGTCAGTTAGGATCACCACTTTATTATAAGATTGTGAAGTGTCAGAATAATAGTAGAGAAAAATATTTATTTCAGCTTTTATTTCTTTCATCACATTCCCAGTGTGTCAGAAGTTTACATACACTCCATTAGTATTTGGTAGCATTGCCTTTAAATTGTTTAACTTGGGTCAAACGTTTTGGGTAGCCTTCCACAAGCTTCCCACAATAAGTTGGCTGAATTTTGTACCATTCCTCCTGACAGAGGTGGTGTAACTGAGTCAGGTTTGTAGATCTTTCTCACACATGCTTTTCAGTTCTGCCCACAAATGTTCTATGGGATTGAGATCAGGGCTTTGTGATGGCCACTCCAATACCTTTGATGTCCTTAAGCCATTTTGCCACAACTTTGGAAGTATGCTTGGGGTCATTGTCCATTTGGATGACCCATTTGCGACCAAGCTTTAACGTCCTGACTGATGTCTTGAGATGTTGCTTCAATATATCCACATCATTTTCCTGCCTCATGATGCTATCTATTTTGTGAAGTACACCAGTCCCTCCTGCAGCAAAGCACCCCCACAACATGATGCTGCCACCCCCATGCGTCACGGTTGGGATGGTGTTCCTCGGCTTGCAAGCCTCCCCCTTTTCCCTCCAAACATAACGATGGTCATTATGGCCAAACAGTTCGATTTTTGTTTCATCAGGCCAGAGGACATTTCTCCAAAAAGTACAATCTTTGTCCCCATGTGCAGTTGCAAACTGTAGTCTGGCTTTTTTATGGCGGTTTTGGAGCAGTGGCTTCTTCCTTGCTGAGTGGCCTTTCAGGTTATGTCGATATAGGACTTGTTTTACTGTGGATATAGATACTTTTGTACCCGTTTCCTCCAGCATCTTCACAAGGTCCTTTGCTGTTGTTCTAGTATTGATTTGCACTTTTCGCACCAAAATACGTTAATCTCTAGGAGACGGAACGCGTCTCCTTCCTGAGCGGTATGACGGCTGCGTGGTCCCATGGTGTTTATATTTGCATACTATTGTTGGTACAGATGAACGTGGTATTTTCAGGCGTTTGGAAATTGCTCCCAAGGATGAACCAGACTTGTGGAGGTCTACAATTTTTTTTCTGAGGTCTTGGCTGATTTCTTCTGATTTTCCCATGATGGCAAGCAGAGGCACTGAGTTTGAAGGTAGGCCTTGAAATACATCCACAGGTACACCTGCAATTGACTCAAATTATGTCAATTAGCCTATCAGAAGCTTCTAAAGCCATGAATCCTTTTTTTGAATTTCCCAAGCTGTCTAAAGGCACAGTCAACTTAGTGTATGTAAACTTCTGACCCACTGGAATTGTGATACAGTGAAGTGAAGTAATCTGTCTGTAAACAATTGTTGGAAAAATTACTTGTGTCATGCACAAAGTAGATGTCCAAACCGACTTGCCAAAACTATAGTTTGTTAACAATACATTTGTGGAGTGGTTGAAAATTGAGTTTTAATGACTCCAACCTAAGTGTATGTAAACTTCCGACTTCAACTGTAGCCCTAAATGAAACTTGAATAGACATCCTTTCCTCTTTGATAACATGATATCTAGACAAATTGGAATTCATTCGAGTCGGATGTATTTAAACTCAAACTGTCAGGCAATTGTCTGGAGCGTTCAAGTTTGTTTGCTGCTTTTTGCGAGACATTTCAGAGATTTTGTTTTGTCCAAAATCAGCAATTTATGTGAAGTGATAGCTATTGCAATTATACCCTCAGCAAGGGGAGCGAATACACACAAAACCTTTAACAAAATACCCAAGCCTAAATCAGCCGCATTTAAAGCCTGCACACTGGCACGTGGGAGGATGTTACACTCTGAAAAGGAGTGCTGCCCCAAATATCCCTGGGTACACTCAACAAGACCATGGGTAAACTCAAACAGAAACTACTAGTCTATGGATGCACTACTATAAGGATTTTAAGTAGATATCTTGCGGAAAGAGCTATTGTTCTGTACATCCTAGTGTTTGATGTGATAGCTGAAGGCTATGCAACCTAGAACCTGGACTGTTATTTGTTTGTTCAAAGTTTGTTGACTTTCATATTCCCAATGGCAGGCAAGTCCGAAAAAAATGTGTTTCTACTTTTTGTTTTATGATAGGGAAAAATAGATCAAATCTGTTTAAAGACATATTTCATCTTGTATGAAGTTTGTCAACCAACCCAGCCTTCAATTGTTTATTCTTTATCCTCCACAGACCAAGTGCATATAACTTCTTTCCAACAGAAACTCAGTAAGAGAAAGGAAATCTGAATTATGCTTCAGGTCCATTTCCAAGTTTCTCGGTAATATGATCTGTTACTGGTGGGAACATTGTGACAACTCAGCCTTTATTAAGCCCTAACTCTGAATCTAATACCACATCTAGAGTCATTGAGTTTGGCTAAGCAGACAGAATTACAATCTGACCACCCAGAATGTCCAACACCACATGCCTGTATTCCACCACTTCCTCTATATGGAAAGCTTAGATGTAAAGGATATCCTTTATTACCCTTAATGAAGGAGGAAGTAAAAAATGATTAGGACTCCACAGCTCACCGTCAGTCCTGAATGGGAGTTCAATCATCAAACATAACCAGGTGAGCCACAGCACGTGAGGAGGGACTACAGCTGCCTTTTCACACAAAGGACAGCCAGCAGAGTTCTGAGAAAATCTCAATAGGTTCCATTTCATAATTATTCTGCATCACCACATTCTTCACAGCCTTTGTCTCAGTGACAAGGACTTAGAATCATATGAATGCTGATTATGGCCATTCATTCAACAATAAAAAAAAGAGTGCATCACCAGCCTCTGTGCAGTGCAGCTGCATCAGCTTTCTGGACTACACTAACTGTCACGGCCGTCTGAAGAAGAGGGAGTGGACCAATGCGCAGCGTGGTAAGTGTTCATGATTTCTTTATTAAAACCGAACACTAAATAACAAAACAACAAAGAGAACAAACGAAACCGAAACAGTTCTGTCAGGTGCAGAAACACAAAACGGAAAACAACTACCCACAAAAACCATGTGGGAAAAAGCTACCTAAGTATGGTTCTCAATCAGAGACAACGATAGACAGCTGCCTCTGATTGAGAACCACACCCGGCCAAACAACAAAGAAATACAAAACATAGAAAATGAACATAGAATGCCCACCCAAATCACACCCTGACCAAACCAAAATAGAGACATAAAAAGCTCTCTACGGTCAGGGCGTGACAGTAACTCAGGGATTCCACCATCTGGAGCAAGTGGATAATGACTGTCTCTTTTCCTCTTCCTTCTCTCTCATTAATTTATGATACAGTAGCACTTAGGCTCAATCCACTTATCGGAGCAGTACAGCCCTCACTCTGTTCAACAGTGTGGCCAGTGATGGAGATGAGCGGTGTGCCAGCCTGGAAACAAACTGAGGCCAGACTTTCCTTTACCTGGCTGGAACTGGGCTGACAGAGAGCATTTAATTAGGCTTGGGACCATAGGTATAATATATGTAGATATTAAACAGGTGTAGAGAGAGAGAGCCAATCACAATAGATTTATCACAAAAGTTATATAGGATTTATCAGTGTGGTCCCTCCAACTTTAAAGGGTTAGTAATGAAGCCATAAATGTCAAATGCAGCAGTTTTTATCTCAATATCAAATCATTTTTCGCTAACAATTAAGTACCTTATTGGGATTGTTTTCAATTAAAATGGTCAAAAATAAACAAAAATAGCTTATTGGCAAAAAGCTATTTCTCATGCAAGAATTTTGCTAGGACTATCTGGATGGGGAGGGGGAAACTGAAAACTAGTTGTTATTGTCAGAGAGGTTTGGAACTCTCTTTTTTATTGGTCTATTGACTAATTTGCCACCTGGGGATGTCACCAGGCAGGTGAAAACTCCATCCTACCAAAACAGGCAACATTTCTAGCCGGTCTTTTCAAACAGCTCTTACACTAAAAGTGCGTTATCATAATTTTCACCATTTCGCAGTAATATTCCCACCTCATAGTGTGGAAATCTATATAAAACACAGGCAAATCACATTTTTGACTGCACTGGGACTTTTATAAGGAATTTTGGAAATTAATGATGGCTGTGTTGTTTTTATAAAATAACTTTTTTATGGCATTTTAAGAAGACGCCTGAAAGGTCACTTTAGCAAGTCCTTGGAGTGATAGTATGCATCATCAAAATGCAGCTTCAGAATCTTAAATCAGATCACAAGAAGCTGACAGTACAGGATGTAACAGACAGTAATTCCCAATAGTTATCTGGCTCCCTGATCCGTTTTGATGTATCAGCCATTATAGATGGATATGATAATGGATGGTCCTCCATCCCCTCTACATTTGCTACCAAGTGTGAACTGACTGCTTGATTTATGGGACTTGGGAAATTATAATTCATTAATTAGGTTGTTAAAATGTCCTGTTCAAGGACATTGTCCAATAGGTTCCCATAAATTGGTCTCACGCAGTAAATCTTTATAGAATCCAGTCTGAATGGTGGTGGATTGAGTGATCAGGGAACGGACATTCCAAGACCTGAGGTATCAATATCATTTCGGAAATATGTGTCACATCCTTGTCTGTCAATTTTATGAATGGAATTTATGATTTATCCTAATAATAGGCAGTAAGATAAACCTATGTTATGTCTTCTGTTAAAACCATTAGACGTAAAAAGGGAGAACACATTAAAAACGGACACAGAGCCAGTGTGACACTCTCCTCTTGGATTTACCTTTTATTATGACTTATTGGTATAGATTCATGTTCAAGATAAAGATCAAATATCTTCCCCTAAAAAGGGGAAAGGATTGTGATAAAAATGAAAGACGCTATCACCAGATTACAGCAGGTACCAAAGGGAACGTGAATCATTGTTGTATTTCAAAACTGAATTGCTGTTGGTCTGAGAATAACATGCATTTTAAAGACAAAGGACATATCCTAGAGTGAATCGTCATTCATCAGTTAACTTCCAAATGTACTTTGTACAGTAAGGTCACAGTAAAACCTAAAATACATATAAAAGTGTTGGCCATTGTTTCACAACCCCCGACAATGCAAATAACCTGAAAGATTAAGTCATTACACCAGGTTCTGTGGAGAGAATGGTCAGAATCTGCTTCCTGGTAAGAATTTATGGGGATCTGCCTGGCTGTATCAAGCTAAGTTAAACCCTCTTGAGCTCAGTAGGTGTTAAGGGCTTTATCCCTCTTTGCAAATGGCCATTAGATTCCAACAAATCCTGCTCTCTTAGCTGTGTGGGGCCGACCCAGACAGCTTGATCCTCACCCTGGAGGGTCTGACCTAATGACGTACCCAGCTCCTGTTGAACAGTCAGGAGAATAGACCAGCCGTTTGATGTATTCATCTAACCAGTCTTGTCTTATGACAGAAGGATGCTGATCAGAAGCAGCAGTACTACAGGACAACAATGTTTGAATGAGATATATTTGTTTTATTCTTGTTTTGCGGAGAGCGTAGGTTGGGAAAATGGAATTCAAATGACATTGTAATGAAAACTGACAAATTAGATGTGTACTGTGCTGCAAAGGAAATTGGTCAAAATCATTCCTTAGGGACACATGCAATCAGTTGGAAAGCAATTGAACAACAATGTAAATGTAAAAAGCTTAATTGGAAGTTTACGTTTCTCCATCTGCTTTATGACTTTGTAGTAAGGGTAGGGGTTTACACAAATGACATAGCCTGTGGGTGATGGAGACAGAAGAAGCTATTAATACATCTCAAGACAGAATAGATTTCACACTTTCTTTCTCACTTCTTTCTTAGGGGGTTTTCACATACAGTGAGCTCCAAAAGTCCTGAGACAGTGACACGTTTTGTTGTTGTTTTGGCCAGTGGTGGAAAAAGTACCCAATTGTCAAACTTGAGTAAAAGTAAAGATACCTTAATATAAAATGACTCAAGTAAAAGTGAAAATCACCCAGTAATATACTACTAGAGTAAAATTATTTGGTTTTAAATACATGTAAGTATCAAAACTAAATATAATTGATAAAATATACTTATAGTAAGTGTCAAAAGTAAAAGTATAAATAATTTAAAATTCCTTATATTCAGCAAACCAGATGGCACAATTTTTGTAATTTTTTTATTCACTGGTCGCAAGGGGCACATTACAACACTCAGACATAATTTACAAACGAATCATGTGTGTTTAGTGAGTCTGCCAGATCAGAGGCAGTAGGGATGACCAGGGATATTCTCTTGATAAGTATGCGAATTGACCATTTTCCTGTCTTGCTAAGTACTTTTGGGTGTCAGGGAAAATGTATGGAGTAAGTAGAAGTAAAAGTTGTCAAAAATATAAATAGTAAAGTAAAGTACAGATACCTCAATAAATGACTTAAGTAGAACTTAAGTACTTTAGACCACTGGTTTTGGCTCTGTACTCCAGCACTTTGGATTTGAAAGAATACAATGACTATGAGGTTAAAAAGGGGGACTATGTACAAAAAGTGCTGTCATTTCTAAACAGTTCACCCGATGTGGATTAAAATACCCTCAAATTAAAGCTGACAGTCTACACTTTAACCCCATAGTCATTGTATCCTTTCAAATCCAAAGTGGTGGAGTGCAGAGCCAAAACTCAAACTAAAATGTGTCACTGTCCCAATACTTATGGAGTCCACTGTATAGTCCTCTTTAAAATAACCGATCTCGGCCCTCTTTAAAAAAGCAAAAGAACTCAGTTCTCTTTGTATTCACACTGCTCTTGCCTTAGGATGATGTCTCAGCTCTCTTGCCAGTTCACTTCAAAATGTTTGTGATCTGAGTCCTCTTTGCATTCACATTGCTGAGGTTAGAAAAGAACCAAGATCTTTTTTCCAACATTCACTCAATGCACTCTGGGTAAATATACAGTGTAGGACAAGCCATACCATCAGAACCTGCTATCAGACAGCCATGGATGTACCTACATACATTTTGAAAGGTAATAGTTTGTATTTAGTTACAAAATAAGAATTATAATCAAAATATAATATTTACATGTAAAAATTACTGGTAGCGGGATAAATAGCAGAAGAATAATTGCAGGTTTAAATCATGCTTGAATTGAAAATGTAATACTCAAAATTTTACTGCCAACCTGCACATCATCTTTTTTTAGTTTGTGGCACTAATGAGAGGGGCTATGGCAGGGGAAACGGGGTTGCAGTAGCTTATGGTGCTTGATGTGGAAATAATGACAAGTGAACCTGGGGAGCTTTATGTTCACATTGCACTAAAACAGGGAACCGAACTACAGACTTCAAGTGAACCGAACTCTGACCACCTCTGGAGATGTTCTCAGCTTGGTTCACTTCGTGGGCTCTTCTGACGGGTCTCTGAGTTCCTTTGGAGCATTCACAATGCACAGAAATGTAAGCGAACCGCACTGAGTTCCCCAAAATAACTCTGAAAGGGACCAAGTGTGAGTTCCCAGTTCTGCTTGAGTGAGGCTCGACTTTGGTAAATGGATGATGAATGACTTGTGTCTTGAGGAAACGTCACCATGGCCTAAAAGCCATAACAGTAGGTCCATAAATGATTTTAGTCTCTGGTGCAGTGCCTGAATGAATAATGTTCAGACATTTACGATATTTTAGAGCTGCAAGTTTTCCTTGCTGAACAGACGAGCTGGCGTTTTCATTGTACTGCGCTCCTTGCCATTAGACAGTAATTGGTTTTAATGCACAGCTAATTGGGCTCTCTGGCAGGAGAAAGACAATAACCGAGCTGAGGTTGTTGATTAAAAAAATTATGCTTTTAAACAGTACAGTTACAGTTCCATTTTTATGTGTGGACATCCATTTTACTGATGGTCTCCAATTTGCTGAAGCAATTTGTGGTTAATGCATCGTTAACTCTCTGCACCAAAACCACTGGACATTGCCCTTCTCTCTGACTTTGACACAATAATGAGGAAGGAGAAATAGGACGTTTTTCATATCCATTGTCCTTCCAGTATCTTCACTCATCAGGCAAACGCCACTCCAGTTAGACTTCAGTCTGAGAGTGTGAGGGAGTAGCATGGACATGAGGAGAGCAGAATGCAAATGATTCCCTCTCCAAATGAACCTGCCCCCTCTCCTCTACCACACAGCCACTATAAGGAACATTCTGGTGACTGTAGAAACCTGTGACAGGACCATTGGATCCATGAGCACTTCCATTTCCACAAATGAATCCCATCCTTCTCATTGAGACCCAGATCCCTTCCTCTTCCAGAAGCTGTGCAACTGTGCAACTGTGCTCCCTCTAACCAGAGGGAGCACAGTTGGAGGAGACTGGAGGAGGAAGGAGGAGGGCTGGAGGAGACTGGGGGAGGATGGAGCACGTATAAAGCGGGAGGGAGGAGGTTGCGGGAAGTAGGAGGATGCTGAAAGAGACTGGGGGAGGCAAGAGGAGGTGGAAGGAGGCAAGAAGAGGTGGAAGGAGGCTGGAGCAGCGCTGGAGGAGGCTGGAGCAGGAAGGAAGAGGGAGGAGGCTTGGGTAGAGGAGGCTGGGGTAGACTAGAGGAGGCAGGGGGAGGCAGGAGGAGGCTGAAGGAGATAGGAGGCTGGAGCAGGGCTGGAGGAAACTGGAGAACGGCTGGAGCAGGAAGGAAGCGGGAGGAGGCTGAAGCCGGAAAGAAGAGGGAGGAGGTTGGAGCAGGACTGGGGGAGTCTGGAGCAAGGCTGGAGGAGGCAGGAAAAAGGAGGTCCTGTGCTGCTGAGAGGGACATCTCAGCAGGAAGCTTTAGGCTCCTCTCAGAGGGAGAACCTGCTTGGGTGACTCTGTATGTGTCTCAGGCAGCCACCATTATATGCTCCATTTGCAAACACAGGCACTGGGATTTGGATGTAGTTGTGTTAGTGAGACAATTTTATCTTACTGCATTGTGTGCCTCGAGGACAATATAATTTAGCTTCTCTACGTGAATGGCTTTGCTAAGCGATTTCCTGCATTCCTATTTCCTTGGTGTTGCGATGCTTTTTCTCTCCCCTCCGTCTGACCCTGGTGAATAATGAGCCCACACTGCTATCGATTGCCCCAGGGCCCATACAGCCAAGGTCTACAATTCAGAGAGGGGTCAATAGTATCGTAACAATCAAGGTTAGCGCAATGGCTATAACATGCCCTATTTACAATTAGATTGACTAAACAGCAGGAGAAAGACACTTGTTAAAGTTCACTTTGAGATAGTGTCATTCACACATCTGGGATTCAATAGTTTTCTGTTCAATTGTTTCCCAGTCTAATTGGCTAACTATAGTACAAAGCTCAAAAGGAAGCACAAAGTGAAATGCTTTGAGGAAAAACATTTCTTTAAACATTGCGTTTCTGATTGTGGTTGAGTGAAAGTTTAATTTCAGGCTGCTAATATTATTTAGGAAAAGGAGTCCATGCCATTGCCAGTTCTGCAGTATTCAGATTGGGCTTGCTGGGGCAAAGTTAACATTCCTTTTGTGCATTTTGTGAGAATGTTTGATTATTCCTTATGCTTCTTAATCACCACTCTAAAATGAGTTGGTGCTATTTATTCCCTCCAGAGTTTGCATTGAAAGGGCAGCAGCGAATATGTGATGTCGTGTTTTGGCTAGGGCAGAGGCATAGGGGAAGATGATTGCCCGGGCTAAAGCTCTACTCTGACCCCTGACTCTGACTCTGGCACAAGACAGCTACGTTTCTCAGGGCCTGACGTCCAAGATGAAGAGTGATTGTTGAGCCGAGTCAACAAAAAACTGCCCAGTAAACAAACAGTGTCCATGAATGCCCTCCAGGTTATGGCATATGCAGTACTAGTTCTGCAGAGAGGGATAGCGTGTGGTGAGTGTAGGCACGGTGGAAGAAGAGGCCGATTACAAATCCCAGACAGCAGGCAGTAAATCAGCAGTACCTCAGCGATTTGAGATGTGAACCAAGTCACACTTCTACCTGTATTTGTGAGACTCGGGAGACAGTCTGAATGGCTTGTCATGTAAGTGGGGGGATATGTGTTCTGACAGCATTGGTGTTTTGTCTGCACATCTCCCTGATGTGCACATCTGAGGTCAGAGGAGCTCATGGATGCATACATCTAGATCAGATGTCCTGCTGAACAGGTTCAGTTCATTTCTCACAGGAGAGCGTTCTGTAGTAGCACTTTGGCTACAGACCCTGTGTAGTGCAGTCTGGTCTGGCATACAGGATGGGAGCGTTCAAGACCAATGAATCACACCAAGGAAGTTATGGACACACTGCAGCAGAGTTCTGCTTCACTGATGGGTATGACCAGTGGCTATGTAGCATTTCAAAGGACCGTCTATTTCGAGACAGATAATTACTACAATTGTTACATAAAAGTTTTACAGCTTTAGAAATAATACAATGAAATAGTATTACTCTGTAGAATAGACCATATAACTCAGTTAGAGAGGAATGGTTACATCATGCCACCTCTGCCACAGCATCAATCTAAGGTGAAGGCAAAGAACACTGGATTTGAACCACACTGGAGCTATTGTATTTGAGCCAGGAGTACAGGAGCTGCAGTGGATATTTGGTCACATAGAGCTGTTATGACAAGGTGTAGACAATGCTTTTATATGGACAAATGCATGAGAAGCATAATTCTTGAGACACAGAAAATAATAATATGACGTCTTAAACCCCCACAGCATATATAAGCCTATAAATATGCCAGGTCATGAAAAGCCTGGCCTTTATTCTGACTCTGCATGAATCAACCCCCAAAGCAGAAGTAAATGCAGCGCAGCAGCAGTCTGGATGCTCTGGTGCTCTGGATGCTCTATATAGCCTACTGAGGCCTGTCTGTGGCCATTACAGTTTTTCTCAATTGCTAAAACACAATTTCTGAAACCTTGCTCCATTTCCTGAAAACATTAAACACAATACCTCATCTTCAAGCACTATTTACATAACCTCTGACTCCTCTCGCAAAATGAAAGATTCGCCTCAAAACAGTTTTACCTGTGTTCAAAATCAAACACTGCTCTCAAATCATAAACAAAGTGATCAAAATGATATACACTCTCAAGCAGTCAGTAAACAATACACCGAAAAATAGAAAACACATTGTTCAAAACATACAATTTTCAGGGAGAAGTACATTTTTAATCGAACAAAAATATTCATATTTTTCCGTCATTGTCTTTTGATGAACGAAAACATGTTTTATCATAGTAGCTCAAAATTGATGAGAAATTACTACTCTTCTTTGCTCTTTGCAATTTAGTTTTTTGTTCTTCCTCCTCCTTGTACCCCTGTTTTTACAGTACTGTACCCTGCATCTCACAAACTTGTCCTTTGTCTCTGTGATACTGTAATTCTTGTTCTTTGTTGATATGAACCTGCAACCAGTCAAAATCTATTGAGCAGTCAGTACTGTTAATTTTTTATTTTTTTATTTTTTTTATTTTTTCACCTTTATTTAACCAGGTAGGCTAGTTGAGAACAAGTTCTCATTTGCAACTGCGACCTGGCCAAGATAAAGCATAGCAGTGTGAACAGACAACACAGAGTTACACATGGAGTAAACAATAAACAAGTCAATAACATGGTAGAAAAAAAGAGAATCTATATACAATGTGTGCAAAAGGCATGAGGTAGGCAATAAATCGAATAATTACAATTTAGCAGATTAACACTGGAGTGATAAATCATCAGATGATCATGTGCAAGAAGAGATACTGGTGTGCAAAAGAGCAGAAAAGTAAATAAATAAAAGCAGTATGGGGGGTGAGGTAGGTAAATTGGGTGGGTAGTTTACAGATGGACTATGTACAGCTGCAGCGATCGGTTAGCTGCTCGGATAGCAGATTTTTAAAGTTGTTGAGGGAGATAAAAGTCTCCAACTTCAGAGATTTTTGCAATTCGTTCCAGTCGCAGGCAGCAGAGAACTGGAAGGAAAGGCGTCCAAATGAGGTTTTGGCTTTAGGGATGATCAGTGAGATACACCTGCTGGAGCGTGTGCTGCGGGTGGGTGTAGCCATCGTGACCAGTGAACTGAGATAAGGCGGCACTTTACCTAGCATAGCCTTGTAGATGGCCTGGAGCCAGTGGGTCTGACGACGAACATGTAGCGAGGGCCAGCCGACTAGGGCATACAGGTCGCAGTGGTGGGTCGTATAAGGTGCTTTAGTAACAAAACGAATGGCACTGTGATAAACTGCATCCAGTTTGCTGAGTAGAGTATTGGAAGCTATTTTGTAGATGACATCGCCGAAGTCGAGGATCGGTAGGATAGTCAGTTTTACTAGGGTAAGTTTGGCGGCGTGAGTGAAGGAGGCTTTGTTGCGGAATAGAAAGCCGATTCTTGATTTGATTTTGGATTGGAGATGTTTGATATGAGTCTGGAAGGAGAGTTTGCAGTCTAGCCAGACACCTAGGTACTTATAGATGTCCACATATTCTAGGTCGGAACCGTCCAGGGTGGTGATGCTAGTCGGGCGTGCGGGTGCAGGCAGCGAACGGTTGAAAAGCATGCATTTGGTTTTACTAGCGTTTAAGAGCAGTTGGAGGCCACGGAAGGAGTGTTGTATGGCATTGAAGCTCGTTTGGAGGTTAGATAGCACAGTGTCCAAGGAAGGGCCGGAAGTATATAGAATGGTGTCGTCTGCGTAGAGGTGGATCAGGGAATCGCCCGCAGCAAGAGCAACATCATTGATGTATACAGAGAAAAGAGTCGGCCCGAGAATTGAACCCTGTGGTACCCCCATAGAGACTGCCAGAGGACCGGACAACATGCCCTTGAATTTGACACACTGAACTCTGTCTGCAAAGTAGTTGGTGAACCAGGCAAGGCAGTCATTAGAAAAACCGAGGCTACTGAGTCTGCCGATAAGAATATGGTGATTGACAGAGTCGAAAGCCTTGGCCAGGTCGATGAAGACGGCTGCACAGTAATGTCTTTTATCGATGGCGGTTATGATATCGTTTAGTACCTTGAGCGTGGCTGAGGTGCACCCGTGACCGGCTCGGAAACCGGATTGCACAGCGGAGAAGGTACGGTGGGATTCGAGATGGTCAGTGATCTGTTTGTTGACTTGGAAATAAATAGAAAGCGCAATGTTCAGGGCCATACAATTTGTCCATTGTACAGTATACAGCCTACAATGCACTGTACTACAGTATACAATACTAAAAGGGACAAAAATCAAAGGAGTAAACATGTGATCAATGTGTTTCTCTTGTCTTTGGGCTGGGTCAGGCCAGAGCACTTCGTCGACATCACAAGCAATATTGTCCCTCCTGAGGCAACGGGGGAAGAAGCCTCTTGTGTGCCGTATCCAGCCCTGACATGATTCCTCACCTATATCACCACAGGCTAAATCCATGGCTTGCAGCAGATTTACTCTGGTGTAGGGTTGTCTATCATACACTTTCCTCCTCAATCGGATTCAGGAAAGGCGAGTATGGAGGGAGGTACAAGTTCATAAACTGCCCATTGATGTTAAACCATTCCCTTACCTGAGCAGCTCGGTGGAAACTGACATTGTCCCACACTATCGCATAGGTGGGAATCGGATTCTCATTTAGCTCTTGACCCTGCTGCTCTTGAACCTGCTGCTCAAATAAAATATCTCTTAGATTGGCAATAAATCTTAGAAGGTGCTGGGTGTTATATGGCCCGAGTGTAACATGGTGATGTAGAACACCATGGTTGCTGATAGCAGCACAGATTGTGACATTGCCACCTCGTTGACCAGGGACTTCAACAATGGCCCGCTGTCCAATCATGTTTCGGCCTCTCCTTCTCCTCTTTGTTATATTGAAGCCTGCTTCATCGACAAAGATGAACTCATGGGGTCTGTCCAAGGATTCCAAGTCAAATATTGTCTGTGTAGAAATACAATATACTGTATGTAGGATTTTGTAAGTCGTACAGAGACAGTGCTATACTGTAGAGTACAATTAGGCTTCTGATTCACATACATTGTATGTACTGAAGAGTAATGTCATTCACATAGTATGTGTTAGTACTGTAGACAATCTGGATTACAGTAAATATTTCTGAATGTACACTTACTTGCACATACTGAGCTCGCAGTTCTTTCACCCTTGGTGAGTTGCGCTCAAAAGGTACTCTGTATACTTGTTTAATTCGCATCCTGTTACGATGGAGGACTCGGTCAATTGTGGAAATGCTCACACTGTCGATTCCCTGGAAGTGTGTGTTGTCTTGTATCACTCGTTCCTGGATTTCTCTGAGTCGTATTGCATTATCTTGAAGGACCATGCCAACTATAACGGCCTCTTGCTCACGAGTGAATATAGCTGTCCTTCCACCTGCATGTGGCAGCCTTGCAATTCTACAAAAAGTAGTTGTGCAGTTACAAAACATATTCATGCAGTACAATACATACAGTGATTAACTTTACAAATGTCTATTGAAACAGCTGCATATAGTGTAGTACAGTATATTTGCAATTATAAAAATACAGTAGTATACTGTACCTGTTCTCTTCTCTGAATGTCTTACTATGGTGGACACAGAAAATCGCCTCAAATTGGGTTGCACTCTAAGTCCTGCTTCCCTCATTGTCAGTCCATGGACAAGAACATGGTCTATAACTGTTGCTCGAATTTCATCAGATATTTCCACTCTTTGTCTTCCTCCTCCTCTTCCTCCTCGTCGCCCACCTCGCATGCACACTCGTCCTCGTCCTCTCACATTGTTTCTTCTATCCATTCTCAGACTTTCTCCTTCCCACCTTCAACAACCTGTTTGCTCTCTGAACTGGCTTATATTGGTTGTGTCGCATCATTTGAAACAGGTTAAATCAATTTTGAGTGGTTGTGTTCAATCAATGACATGTGTTCTCTATTTGTATTTGATTGTTGCCACTTGTGTTTACCAGTATGGATGACATGTGCATTAGAGTGCAGAATGTGTTTTGAGAATGAGAATGTGTTCCGAGTTTTGCTGAAAAGTCTAAGTGAGATCTGCAAATTGTGTTTTACCATGTGAAATGGTTTAAGGTATTGACAACAGACTGCATAATTAGTTAAATGAGTCCAGGCAACTGAGAACTCTGTTCAGCCAATGGGTTTTAGTGTTTTAGCAATTGAGAAAAACTGTAACCTCCTCCTGCAAACAAACCCTGAGTCCTTACTGTTTCACTGTGTCTTCCCTTTAAACTTTAAACGCAGGTCTGAAAGAGAGAAAGAGAGAGAGTGTGAGTGAGTGAGTGAGTGAGTGAGTGAGTGAGTGAGTGAGTGAGTGAGTGAGTGAGTGAGTGAGTGAGACTGATAGGATAAATCAAAGACCCGGTGGAATCACAGGCCATTTATAGGGAAATTGGGTTCAGTTATAGCTTAAATCATCCTTTGCCAAAGTAACTCTCCAGCACACAAACACAAGTGGCAAAAAGTGCAGTATAAAGCCGCTGTTGAATCTTTTCTGTTTGTACTGTAGGCTAGTCTATGTCTGGAAGTTAATAAGACCAAACCTGTTTTGCTGTTGTCTCTGCAGCTAGTACATGCAGCTGGAAAACGTAATCGCTACGGTGGTGTCCCTTTTGGGGTTTAAATCCACTTCTTTCCATTCCTAGAGTGCTTCAGAGAATATCAGAAGCTAGTGAGACAGAGAACCAACAGCCATGAACTGTACATGCCACAGGCGTGTCACCCCATTTCAAATGTTAAAAGAACCAGAAGATGCCTGGACTGCCCTACAATATCATAGAGCCCCTACACCAGTGTTCTAACTCAAGATTGCAGTTTGTACTGTTTACATGTGATAATTTATAATGGAGACGAATGATGCTCTGTGTCAGCCAAGCTTATTATTTAGTGGGCTATCAGGTCAATTCAAGTAACGCTTTTTAATAGAATAGCGACTCTTCCTAATGACTGTGAATTGTACAATGCATGCTCGCTCCTATTAGTGAAGTCATGTTGCTCATGTCTCAGAAGAGGGTAAATGAACTGCAAAATACTCCACAGAGTATTATACATTCACAATCGATATCTGATGATTAGAGGAAAGGTAAGCAGTGCTCTGTGCTCAGTTTTAATATTGCTAATAGTTTCAGGCTTGTGAATAATTTCATATTCCTTTGTTTCAGCTTCAGAGCTTTGAGCTTTGAGACACACCCACAACATGTCCACACAGACACCTGTTTCCGACCTCACCTCTTGGCTGATCCATCCAAACTCCAATCGATCCAAATGTTCTTCCCCAGGTTTCCCAGCCCTATCCATTTCTCTAATGTCTCCTTTGTCTCACCTCCCAAACTTTGTTTCACCTCACTGGCTGTGATTGGATATACCTGATTGAACATAGCTGTGGCACCAAATTGGGTGTCGGCCTTCGTTTACACTGGTTACTGGTGACACTGGGATATGGAAGAGACAGGGTCCCTTGCTTGTCTAGGGAGCTTCTGCCAAGGCCTTTCAAATGAGGGTGGGTGTAGTTGATGTATGGCCTAATGCTGTTTTCTGTGGGTTCCTCTGTCTGAGAGTGAAGAAGGAGCTACATTAGTTCTGCCTTATATCACTGTGCTTCCAGGGACTTCATTTAGAGTCCTGCGGTGAAGCTGTAGGCTAATGGAACACTGTTTTAGTGAGGAGAGATGCATCACCTTCTCTGAGAGAGGATTGTTTTAGTTTGTTTTGTCGACTGGATTGTTGTTGGATTTCAATCTACTGACCGGTGAGTGTTGTACAACACTGTTGTAAAACATGAGAAAACATTCACTTTGTGTTTCTGTATTTCACCCTGTAGCCATCCAAATTCTGTTAAAATCTCATGGGTGGTCTGGCTAAAACAGTCTATGATCCACCTCTATACAAAATCCATGTTTTTTATTTTCTAAATAAGACATCAAGGTCACGGCTACACTTTCAAATAACTTTGCGTAGTAAGCAACTCTACGACAAGCCTCTGAGCCCAATTGAGGTTTTTAATAGACGAAGCACCCAGTCAGCACTCCCCACTTTATAACTCTGACTAATGAGAGGAGCAGTGCACTCTGGATCCAGCCACAGCGCAGAGCAATAGCAGAGTGACATTTCTAGCAGACACAGCATCAGGAGGTTAGCGGCCTAGCACACAGGAAACAGAGCAGGGAGCTGCCCGTCAGCTTTTGATGTTCTCCCAACACAAAGAAAACAAACACAAGTGCTGTGAGTGACAGCTGAGGACTCGTTCGCTCATCAAAGCCTCAGTCTGAATCCCTAACCATATCAACTGGGCACAGAGAGCACCTGCCTGGCTGTCCTAATGTTAGAGAGACGCTGGCCCAGAGTCACTTGGAAGAACCATCACCCTCACTCCAATTGATTTCCCCTTCTTTCTCAGACTTAATGAAATCAAAACCAAGTCTAGAAGCCTCTCTCTCCCCCCTCCCTCTTTCTATCCCTCCCTCCCTCCCTCCCTCTCGCTCTCTCTCTCTCTCTCTCTCTCTCTCTCTCTCTCTCTCTCTCTCTCTCTCTCTCTCTCTCTCTCTCTCTCTCTCTCTCTCTCTCTCTTTCGCTGTTGCTTTGAAGTGCAAATTAGATTGGACTGCTGTATGAAAGCAGAAAGCTCAGATTGTACACAAGAGACCTTTTAAAGCACAGAGGGCATGCAGGAGGTCGGTGGGTGTCAGAGTGCATCTATTTCACCAGACGCATAGTTCAGAGAGGTCCACGTTACACTATCAGTAGGGCGCCGGATCAGGACATGGTCCTCTCAGACTTGTCACTTCTGCTCAGTATATGGACTTAACGCCAGAGAGCTAGAGGATTGGTTATTGTTCCATGTGATTCAATCTGGATGGTGGAAAATGTCTCAAAATTGATAGTCAATATCAATGAGGGCAACTGGTGAGCTAAGAGTCAGAGACGGAGTTCAGAAATTCAGTGGTGCAAACTTATGATAAAAAATGTCAACAGCCATATGCAGTAGACTGCACACAACTGTTCTTACTGTATAATGTATGAGCAATCTAAAAAACATGACTAAGCATGCCCTATTACATTTTGTATGCAACTACTTCACACAGCATGATAATGCAGTCATTAGGGCAGGCTGCTTAACTGCTACAAGGACACCACAACATTGGCTCAGATATACAAGCCTATGGCCGCTGGGCAGTGTTCAGTGCCAGCGGAACAATACAATTTAGAGATAATCCTTATCACTGGATTACTGCTAATTATGTTTGGGCTTCCAGTTAACCAAACTATTAATGGTGTTCCTGTTGGATAGGAGAGAGAGTTTGTGTTGGATGGAGGGAGGTGCTTACCATTGAAATGGACAGAATAGAAAGGACAGAATTAAGGGTTGTCCTGATTAGGCCTACAGATGACTTGTTACTTGTTACTTACCGAGGCCCTTATTCTATAGTTTATGTAACCTAGCACCATGTACAACTATGGCTGACAGCCACTGAAGATCTTTGGCTGACATGAATGGGGTTCTTTTCAGACTTTTCAGGATGGTTTTGATCAGTGTTTACTCCTTGACTCCACCACTTCACTACATAATTCCCTTTTGGTCCCATATATTACCGTCTCCTGTTCAGTTCATAATGTCTATAATACTATCTTCTGGCATTAAATGATGTGTGCGACGCTGATGTGTGATAAGATCTAATGAATTAGCCGTCCCACCTCCTGCACTTGCATACATTTATAGAGAGAAGAACAAAACGACAACACACACAGTGATGTCCTCATTTGATTCCTCCGTGATGACATCTGTCCCCTGTGTTGCTGGAGCTTTTTCAATAATGCAGGTTTGTCGTTCCGCCTCAAAACACACACTCACATACACTAATACGTCAGTGAGTGACAGGAATCACAATGTGATTGACAGGGTAAACATGATGCGCTCGGTGCTCCGTAACAAAGCTGGCAGACGTCAAGGCGTCCAGATGGGCTCGCACAGTCCCCCTGGAGAGAGGATGTCAAGACTAGTTAGCATTTAACAATCCAGGCCCAACACCTGCTGCTACTGCTCATCCAATGATCTTCACTAACTACCCCATCAACTAGCAGAGGGCTTGTCATGTTATACATCACTCTGCATTTGGTCATACCTGCCATTGGAAACGGGGAAGCAGAAGATAAGAACCCACTGGGTACAGACATCAGTTCAACGTCCATTTTGGATTTACATTTGGTTGAGTTGTCAACTAATGTGAATTCAACGAGAATTCACCATGACATTGGATTTAGGTAAAAAATTGGGTGAAGAAAAGGCAAAATGCCCTTATGTTGATGACTTATTGCAAATCCAGTCAGTTTTCCACGTTGATTCAAAGTCATCACATTTAGTTGTTTTTGCTGAAATGACGTGGAAACAATGTTGATTGAACCAGTTTTTTTCAGTGGGAAGTGACCTATGTCTATTCCTAATGAATCGTGATCTTCACTACAGTTACCCCTTTGTCGTCTAGCTACCTCACAAGAAATCCATCTGCCATGAGGAGGGAGCAACTCCGTGTCTCCCAAGAGGGTAGACTTTAACTTTGCTCTGAGACAGTTTGTTTTGTGACCTCAATTTGCACTGCTTGAGCAAATGTTCCTTGTCTAAATAGGTTTGACATTTCAAAGAAATGTGTGTTTATTCTGTCAAAGGGACCTCGTAGAATGGGTTTGTTAAAGCCTCGACATGAAACAAATGCAGACTTCCATAACTGACATATGGCCATTCTACTTCAGAAGATACACTTGATAACTAAGATTCACTTCATGGGTTCATGCATGCAGTCGGCTATCCTCCAAAGTCTGTCTCTACTCCTCTCTACCCCTATCCACATGTAAAGTATACTGTATTACCTCAATTACCTCAATTACCTCAACTACCTCGTACCCCTGCACATTGACTCGGTACTGACTCCTTGTGTATAGCCTCGTTATTGTTTTTATTGTGTTACTATTTCCTTTTTTTATTTTACAAATATTTGTCTTACTTTTTAATTAACTCTGCACTGTTGGGAATGAGCTCATAAGTAAGAATTTCATTGTAAAGTCTATACCTGTTGTATTCAGTGCATGTGACCAATATTTTGATTTGAAAAGGTCTTGTATAGCTACCAAAATGTATCAGATTCAGTTAGTAGCAAAAATCAGAATCAGGTATCATACAATGCCTAATATACACATGATACTGTCAATGTTGTTCACAGTGCTTGACTTGGACTGAAATAGGTTCTGGTACTCATTTTTGGTGCAGGTACTGTTTATATTTAGGGGCAAGAGCTCAACAGTACTTTTGTGCTAATATTCTATAGGAGGAACAGGAGCTCAAGCAGTAGAACATTTGAGGTGCCGGTGAGCTCTGGTGAGCTCCTGCCCAAGTCAAGCACTGGTTGTTCAATTAAATAATATCCCCCACGCACAGGGGCCAGAACACTAATAATCTGTTGATGTAATTCTATCCCTGCTCATGGGTCTATCTTTGTGTTCATAATTCAGAGACTCAAAAAGCATCCATCTAATGGGCTAAATCATTAAATTGTCGAGAGGTCGGAGCCAGGAGAATCTTCACAATTGATTTTCTTCTCAAGTGTTCCTGCTATGCCTGTACTTAGATGCTATTACCGCTCAAACCCATAGGCTATTAGATTATCAAAGACCATGGTGACCTGATCAGGAAATACAGTACATTTCTCAGGAAAATACTAATGTTGTTCAAACCTCCTATAGGCGCTTGGTTACGATATGTATCCTCAAAATTGAATTTTCCTTTAGAATCGCATTTAAATATACTCACCTGTTACATCTACTCCTGCCATGCCCTCTACTGCTCATCCTGTGTCTCCTTGACCTGCCGCCACTCCCCCAGTGCTCTCTTCCTCTCTCTCTCTGTGTGTGTGTGTGTGTGTGTGTGTGTGTGTGTGTGTGTGTGTGTGTGTGTGTGTGTGTGTGTGTGTGTGTGTGTGTGTGTGTGTGTGTGTGTGTGTGTGTGTGTGTGTGTGTGTGTGTGTGTGTGTGTGTGTGTGATTGTGTGGGCAGAGACAGGTGTGCTGGAGTCGGAGCAGATCTCCACCAGCTGCAACTTGTTCCATAATCAAGACCTCTACAAATACTCAGCCCTGCCACTTCCACGGTGCCAGATCGTAGCCTCTACTCCGTCAGTCTGCATTTTAGTCATTGGCTCACGCATAGATCCTGTTTTCATGCTGTGCCCGTTTTCCCTTGCCTGACACTGTTCTCTCTCCGCTACAGTTCCGTCCGCTCTGACTCTGGTCCCTGTCTCCAGCCCCACGACTCGTCAGTCCTGCCACTCTGCCCAGAACACCCACTCCACTGCTTCCTTGGATTCTGCTCCGGACCTACTTACCCAGCCCCAACTCCTCTTGCTCCAGCCTTAGCCTCAGAACCTGGCTTCCTGCAACCCGCCCAAGCTTCGCCTGGCCTGCACCCCATCTTTCCCCTGCTTTTCAATAAATAACCTTGGATACCTTATCCCAATCTCCTCGTCTGAGTCTGCTCTTGGGTTCACCTGCTCCGCTCTGCGTAACACTCACCATTGCTACTGGGTGTTCAGACAAAGTGTTCTCTTCACACACTGATTTGTAAAAGCCTCACTTCAGGGACAGAGTTTCCTTTCGAGTCCTTGTTCTCTGCTGCCCACAGAGAACATGGAGATAAGTGACAGTAACAAATTGATATGAGAGATGAAGTGGCAGACAC
The DNA here is from genome assembly GCF_045679555.1 of Salvelinus alpinus. Lineage (NCBI taxonomy): Eukaryota > Metazoa > Chordata > Actinopteri > Salmoniformes > Salmonidae > Salvelinus > Salvelinus alpinus. The sequence continues at coordinate 17,391,335 of NC_092118.1, forward strand.
AAGGACAGGCAGGCGAGCGGCAAGCACCGACTGGTAGGCTGCCCTAAAAGCTTTTGTTTCAAAAAGGCCTGTTGCAGAGTTCTTGGTCACAGTTCTTAAGCTTTACAAATCAAATTAAATCAAATCAAATTTTATTTGTCACATACACATGGTTAGCAGATGTTAATGCGAGTGTAGCGAAATGCTTGTGCTTCTAGTTCCGACAATGCAGTAATAACCAACGAGTAATCTAACCTAACAATTCCACAACTACTACCTTATACACACAAGTGTAAAGGGATAAAGAATATGTACATAAAGATATATGAATGAGTGATGGTACAGAACGGCATAGGCAAGATGCAGTAGATGGTATAGAGAACAGTATATACATATGAGATGAGTAATGTAGGGTATGTAAACATAAAGTGGCATAGTTTAAAGTGGCTAGTGATACATGTATTACATAAAGATGGCAAGATGCTGTAGATGATATAGAGTACAGTATATACATATACATATGAGATGAGTAATGTAGGGTATGTAAACATTATATTAAGTGGCATTGTTTAAAGTGGCTAGTGATACATTTTTACATACATTTCCATCAATTCCCATTATTAAAGTGGCTGGAGTTGAGTCAGTATGTTGGCAGCAGCCACTAAATGTTAGTGGTGGCTGTTTAACAGTTAGTGGTGGCTGTTTAACAGATGGCCTTGAGATAGAAGCTGTTTTTCAGTCTCTCGGTCCCTGCTTTGATGCACCTGTACTGACCTCGCCTTCTGGATGATAGCGGGGTGAACAGGCAGGGGCTCGGGTGGTTGTTGTCCTTGATGATCTTTATGGCCTTCCTGTGACATCGGGTGGTGTAGGTGTCCTGGAGGGCAGGTAGTTTGCCCCCGGTGATGCGTTGTGCAGACCTCACTACCCTCTGGAGAGCCTTACGGTTGTGGGCGGAGCAGTTGCCGTACCAGGCGGTGATACAGCCCGACAGGATGCTCTCGATTGTGCATCTGTAGAAGTTTGTGAGTGCTTTTGGTGACAAGCCAAATTTCTTCAGCCTCCTGAGGTTGAAGAGGCGCTGCTACGCCTTCTTCACCACGCCGTCTGTGTGGGTGGACCATTTCAGTTTGTCCATGATGTGTACACCGAGGAACTTAAAACTTACTACCCTCTCCACTACTGTCCGTCGATGTGGATGGGGGGGTGCTCCCTCTGCTGTTTCCTGAAGTCCACAAGCATCTCCTTTGTTTTGTTGACGTTGAGTGTGAGGTTATTTTCCTGACACCACACTCCGAGGGCCCTCACCTCCTCCCTGTAGGCCGTCTCGTCGTTGTTGGTAATCAAGCCTACCACTGTAGTGTCGTCCGCAAACTTGATGATTGAGTTGGAGGCGTGCATGGCCACGCAGTCGTGGGTGAACAGGGAGTACAGGAGAGGGCTGAGAACGCACCCTTGTGGGCCCCAGTGTTGAGGATCAGCGGGGTGGAGATGTTGTTACCTACCCTCACCACCTGGGGGCGGCCCGTCAGGAAGTCCAGTACCCAGTTGCACAGGGCGGGGTCGAGACCCAGGGTCTCGAGCTTGATGACGAGTTTGGAGGGTACTATGGTGTTAAATGCTGAGCTGTAGTCGATGAACAGCATTCTCACATAGGTATTCCTCTTGTCCAGATGGGTTAGGGCAGTGTGCAGTGGGGTTGCGTTTCCGTCGTCTGTGGACCTATTGGGTCGGTAAGCAAATTGGAGTGGGTCTAGGGTGTCAGGTAGGGTGGAGGTGATATGGTCCTTGACTAGTCTTTCAAAGCACTTCATGATGACGGAAGTGAGTGCTACGGGGCGGTAGTCGTTTAGCTCAGTTACCTTAGCTTTCTTGGGAACAGGAACAATGGTGGCCCTCTTGAAGCATGTGGGAACAGCAGACTGGGATAAGGATTGATTGAATATGTCCGTAAACACACCAGCCAGCTGGTCTGCGCATGCTCTGAGAACACGGCTGGGAATGCCGTCTGGACCTGCAGCCTTGCGAGGGTTAACACGTTTAAATGTTTTACTCACCTCGGCTGCAGTGAAGGAGAGCCCGCAGGTTTTGGTAGCGGGCCGCGCCAGTGGCACTGTATTGTCCTCAAAGCGAGCAAAAAAGTTATTTAGTCTGTCTGGGAGCAAGACATCCTGGTCCGCGACGGGGCTGGTTTTCTTTTTGTAATCCGTGATTGACTGTAGACCCTGCCACATACCTCTTTTGTCTGAGCTGTTGAATTGCAACTCTACTTTGTCTCTATACTGGCACTTAGCTTGTTTGATTGCCTTGCGGAGGGAATAGCTACACTGTTTGTATTCGGTCATGTTTCCGGTCACCTTGCCCTGGTTAAAAGCAGTGGTTCGCGCTTTCAGTTTCGTGCGGATGCTGCCATCAATCCACGGTTTCTGGTTTGGGAATGTTTTAATCGTTGCTGTGGGTATAACGTCTCCGATGCACTTTCTAATGAACTCGCTCACCGAATCAGCGTATTCGTCACTGTTGTTGTTGGACGCAATGCGGAACATATCCCAATCCACGTGATCGAAGCAGTCTTAAAGCGTGGAATCAGATTGGTCGGACCAGCGTTGAACAGACCTGAGCGCGGGAGCCTCTTGTTTTAGTTTCTGTTTGTAGGCTGGAAGCAACAAAATGGAGTCGTGGTCAGCTTTTCCGAAAGGAGGGCGGGGGAGGGCCTTAAATGCGTCACAGAAGTTAGAATAACAATGATCCAGGGTTTTACCAGCCCTGGTAGCACAATCGATATGCTGATAGAATTTAGGGAGTCTTGTTTTCAGATTAGCCTTGTTAAAATACCCAGCTACAATGAATGCTTTCCACAATATGTAAAGAGCTTTTCAACAGCAAGCTAGCTACTCACCATACCGTGGTGATTACAAAGACACACAGTCAAGATAAATGAGTATCATCTGTAGTATTGTCAAACATATGAATATGCTATATTGATCGTATATGTATGTATGTTATTCGTTTTATAGGTCTAGGGAGAAATAAAAACATAAACATAAAAACAAGTTCCGCTGAGAAGGATCTGAGTCACGGTGAATGCAGCAATGACAGTGAGGTACAGCTGTATTAGAACAATTTTACATTTACCCTGACCCCTGGGTGCCTAGAAATGACTGTGGTAAGATTTAGGAGTGAAATAGGGCAAAAGTGACCAGGGGCTTGGAAGATCACTCTCAAATAGGCCTAGAGTACAATATCTAGTATAAATGTAATTCCCCCTTGCAGAGATGATGATGCATTAGGACAGATGCAGCGGTGTTCCTTTCCTGTCTAAATGTCTCTACTCTATAGAAAAACCCCATGCAGTCATTATCACTGACATGATGACCTATCTCCTAAAGAGATCCTCTTGACGATGGTAATTTCCTCAGATGAGGATGAGAGGTCAGGGACTGAGGATCATGGGAGGTCAGGAATTAGACCCTGATCTACTCTGACCACATGATGCCTGGCTGCTCCTTGCACTGCTGATACGTGACTCACTGCTCACCCTGACATGTGAGCGAAAATGTGAGAGGCAAAAGTACATTCAAGAGCAGACTGTGTCCTCTCCTCAGAGTATTGTCAGTGCTCTTCTTACTGTATACACCAGAGAAATGGAGTGGAATTGCTGCCTCCACCTGTAACTCTAACTGAAAAAGTTGGGCAAATGAATTTTCTCCCGGGTGTTAGTCCACTACTGTTATCATGTTATTATTGCTACTTTCTGGTTACTGGGAGAGAGCAGAGCAGAATTTGTACAACATTTGGGAACGCAAATTTCGCATTAACTCATAAAGGGCCATAAACGGTAAAGACCTGCAGTATCAGCAGGAACCACACGCTATAAGTACAGCACTATCTATACATAACATTCCAGTAGCATAGAACTGACATGCAGCTGTCTCGATGCGTCGTTGGCTGGTTACTCGAAGTCTGTTGATCAGGAGGAGAGTTCATTGGATTGGATTAGAATAATTGATTAAACCAAAGCTGTACTTGACAAGCGTTATCAATTGGTTGTTTTTCCTCAGCATAAAAAAGCAGATTAAGGTCAAATAAATACTTCACCCATCCAGCACAGATTAATAACTGGACAAGCATCTTTATATATCTATGTGGGACGAACGAAGTGTGCAGTTGTTCCTACATGATGCAAAGCGACATTCAGTACTAAAACGCCTCAGAGATAAATTGCAGTTTATTTGCCAAGACTTTAGTTTTATTTTGTTTCTATTACAAGAGACCCCTATGATGTATTTAACATTAACATTGCTAAACATGTGCCCTCAGCAAGCGAAGCTTTCTCCTATTTTCTAACCTCATGGATGTAACTTATGTCTCATACTGTAGTTCAAGAACAATGTTTCTCCAAGTCAAAATTATTTGCTTTTCTACTTCATTCAAGCAGACTGTGGTTTGCTTCACAACCCAGGGTATTTTTAAGGATAATCCTGTCAGGTTTAGCCTGGCATCATGTCAACAGACTGGTAGCTAGTGTTATCTCTCTCTCTCTCTCTCTCTCTCTCTCTCTCTCTCTCTCTCTCTCTCTCTCTCTCTCTCTCTCTCTCTCTCTCTCTCTCTCTCTCTCTCTCTCTCTCTCTCTCTCTCTCTCTCTCTCTCTCTCTCTCTCTCTCTCTCTCTCTCTCTCTCTCTCTCTCTCTCTCTCTCTCTCTCTCTCTCTCTCTCTCTCTCTCTCTCTCTCTCTCTCTCTCTCTCTCTCTCTCTCTCTCTCTCCCCTATATCTGGGAGGGCTTCAAAAATGTTCAACTCATTCAACTGTTGGATTAGGGACTTTATGAAATGAAGGAAATTAAAGAGACCATTATGATTCAATGTCCTTTGCTGCAGCATTGTCTCACTAACTCGAGCACAGTGATAAGTTATCCTTATTTGACTCCTGGCTGCCTGCAGAGAGAAAGGCCCCAGACTTTTGTTCCAGGGGACCCAACTGTGCCTGTTAATCTTATTACCTCTCAAATCCCCTTTAACATCACAGACGATTCTCTTCACATTTTTATTTTCCTGCCTGTTGTTTCTCCTTGTTTCCTGATTATTTTCCACAATCTGAAGCAATTATTTTTAAAGGCTCACATCTGGCCCCACTGAGCTTTCCCAGCATGCAGCATGATGAGAAAATTAAAACATGTCCCCTGCTAACTCCCCCTCGTTGGTGACCTACAGTGTCTGTTCCTCCTGTCTGAAGGCCTCTGTTTCCCTCCATTCTCTGTGCTCATTTATTGTGAATTTATCTGATGCCAGCGAAGTCAGAAGAGACTGGCCAAGGGCAGGAAATGTAATATCCCTGTTCCACCTTAATCTCATCTGTGACCACCCATCGGACGGGTCAACAGAATGGGGCACAGACAGTAATGAAAAACAAACAGACATTCTCCTCTGGGTCCATTTACAGCTTAGAACAAGATGACGTAAAATTCTGCGCTCTGCCTCTGATATTATTATAGACGTATGACTTGCATGTGAATTTTGAATAAAAAAAACATATCTCTAAACACTGCAACATCAGTTTAGAAGTTTGCCAGGCTTCCAAAATACAAATACACACACACCACACACACTGAGCTATACTGTCCAAAGAAGAAATTGGAGTCCATCCCCCAAAGACCTACCATGAAGACCAATAAAACTGCTCAGCTATTCAAACACCCTACACAGATCTCTTTCAAAGTGTTAGGGAAGATACTGTATGAAGTCAATTAGTTATAGTTATATATGCCAAACGCAGCGCTGTAATCCCTGCAGACGCACAAAAGGTACACAGAGCACCTGCCTCCTTCCTGTTGCCTTTAAGTTTTGCACGCTGTAATAAGCTGTGAGCTCATTAATGTGGAGCTGTGTGTTTGTGTTTACTATTGAGAGGATCCATTTCAAATTTTTAAAATCCCCTAGTCCACTCTTAATAATTAATATGCACAATGTGGAGACATTTAGAAAAATGACTCAAGCTCCTTGAGGTTATTTATTTCATCTTTGCCTGTGGCCTATAAACTGTGTGGATTGTTCATGCATGCAGAGAGGGGATTAAAAGCATGAATCCCATGAATTATTCCACGAATCACCCGACCACCACATTCCCTAGCTAAGAATCAATCGGTTGATTACTAGAGGGACTCATGGGACCCCAGAGCTTCCATCACAGTGTAGGGGATGCCATAACCCATAATGAATCTGTATGAATCCTATCAGAGTATTGATCATGGAGATTGGTCATCACTGAACATTTTCTGACATGATAACGGAGTATGAGTGTTCTCTGGGGCTCAGACGAAGGAGGGTGCCTGCAGACCAGCAGCCAGAGGAAAACATTTACATCAGCATTGTTCACATCAGTGGGACTTATCAAGTATCGTATTGTCAATAGTGTAATAAGTACGCAATTGTAATACTTGAGTAAAAGTAAAGATACCTTCATAGAAAATGACTCAAGTAAAAGTGAAAGTCACCCAGTAAAAGTCTAAAAGTATTTGGTTTTAAATATTGTTAAGTATCAAAAGTATTTTTTTATTTTGTATTATTTAACCTTTATTCAACTAGGCAAGTCAGTTAAGAACAAATTCTTATTTACAATGACGGCCTACCAAAAGGCAAAAGGCCTCCTGCGGGTCGGGGGCTAGGATTAAAAATAAATCAAATAAAAATATAGCTCAAAACATACATTACGACAAGAGAGACAACACAATAATACATAGAGACCTGAGACAACAACATAGCATGGCAGCAACACATGACAACACAGCATGGTAGCAACACAACAGGACAACAACATGGTAGCAACACAGCACAAAACAGGGTACAAACATTATTGGGCACAGACAACAGCACAAAGGGCAAGAATGTAGAGACAACAATACATCACGCAAAGCAGCCACAACTGTCAGTAAGAGTGTCCATGATTGAGTCTTTGAATGAAGAGATTAAGATAATGTTAAGAGAATTAAGTTCTCATGTTCTTTAACTAATTAAATTAAATTACTCAGTCTGCTATATCAGGATATGTAGGATACTGATAGAAATAAAAACAGACAGAGGCCCAGTCTACAATAGTCAAATGTTTATTTACGGGAACGTTCTGCCTATCATGTCCTGTACATTGGTCTATATACCTCACATTTTGTCATAAATGTCCCTCCTCCTCTCAGAAACAATGACAATATAGTTCACAAGTCTTCCTGTCATACATTGTCTGCCACCTGTTATACAATTTACTACAAGCCCAAGGTCTCTCCCCTCCCTGGGTGGGGACAGAATGTCCTGTAAGGAACACAGTAGTAGAGCTTGTCTGTCGATAGCTCCTCTTATCTCATACATTGTCTCACACTTGCACCCTGCTTACATACTAAAAAGGATCAAAAAGTCATTGTCCTAATTCTGACTAAAACTACACACATCAGATTTATAGAGGTATGATTCTAATAAATGTCATACAATCATACAATGACAGGGTAGTTTTAGTTATAGTTCTACGTTCAATGTATACATCATTTAGTCATTATTCATGAAAATCCCATAACAGATAAAAATGTCAATTTTGAGTGTTTGTTTGCAGCTTGTTCCAGTCGCTAGCTGCAGTGAACTGAAAAGACGAGCAACCCAGGGGTGTGTGTGCTTTGGGGACCTTTAACAAAATGTGACTGGCAGAACGGGTGTTGTATGTGGAGGATGAGGGCTGCAGTATATATCTCAGATAGGGGGGAGTGAGGCCTAAGACGGTTTTATAAATAAGCATCAACCAGTGGGTCTTGCGACGGGTATACAGAGATGACCAGTTTACAGAGGAGTATAGAGTGCAGTGATATGTCCTATAAGGAACATAGGTGGCAAATCTGATGTTCGAATGGTAAAGAACATCTAGCCGCTCGAGAGCACCCTTACCTGACGATCTATAAATTACTACAAATCTAGCATGGGTAGAATGGTCATCTGAATCAGGGTTAGTTTGGCAGCTGGGGTGAAAGAGGAGTGATTACGATAGAGGAAACCAAGTCTAGATTTAACTTTAGCCTGCAGCTTTGATATGTGCTGAGAGAAGGACAGTGTACCGTCTAGCCATACTCCCAAGTACTTGTATGAGGTGACTACCTCAAGCTCTAAACCCTCAGAGGTAGTAATCACACCTGTGGGGAGAGGGGAATTCTTCTTACCAAACCACATTACCTTTGTTTTGGAGGTGTCCAGAACAAGGTTAAGGGCAGAGAAAGCTTGTTGGACACTAATCAAAGGCAGTGGTGACATCATTGAGGATATTTAAGGTTGCAGTGACACATCCGTAACCTGATCAGAAATCAGATTGCATACCAGAGAGAATACTATAGACATCAAGAAAGCCAGTCAGTTGATGATTGACATGTTTTTCCAACACTTTTGTTAAACAGGGCAAAATAGAAATAGGCCTATAACAGTTAGGATCAGCTTGATCTCCCCCTTTAAATAAAGGACAAACCGTGGCTGCCTTCCAAGCAATGGGAACCTCCCCAGAGAGGAGAGACAGGTTAAAAAGGTCAGAGATAGGCTTGGCGATTATAGGGGCAGCAACCTTAAAGAAGAAAAGCTCTAAACCATCTGAACCAGATGTTTTATTGGGGTCAAGTTTAAGGAGCTCCTTCAGCACCTCGGACTCAGTGACTGCCTGCAGGGAGAAACTTTGTAGCGGGGCAGGGGAAGAAGAGGGAGGAGCATCGGGGCTAGTCCCATTAGAAGGGGTGGGAGATCAGGAAATGTTGGAGGCATGGCTGAGTCAAATAGGAATCCTGACTTAATGAAGTGGTTATTAAAAAGCCCAGCCATGTGCTTCGTCAGTAACAACCACATCATCAACTTTAAGGGACATGGGCAGCTGTGAGGAGGAGGGTTTATTCTCCAGGTCTTTAACCGTTTTCCAGAACTTCTTGGGTTTAGACCCACAGAGAGAGAACTGCTCCTTAAAGTAACTAACTTTGGCCCTCCGGATAGCTTGAATGAACTTATTTCTCATTTGCCTGAACGAGAGCCAGTCAGCCTGAGTATGCGTGTGCCAAGCCTTTTCGCCAAATGCAATTCTTGAGGTGGAGTAACTCTGCATGATCACGGTCGCACCAGGGGCTGAATCTGTTTTTAATTCTCATTTTCTTCATGGGGCGTGTTTAAAAAAAATATTACTGAAAATATCAAAAAAGAAGGGCCAAGCGTCTTCGACAGAGGGGATCAACCATTTTACAGAGGCCAGTTCATGGAAGGAAGGCTTGCTCATTAAACATTTTTAGCAAGCGTCTATGACAAATCAGGACAGGTAATTTCACTGAGCAGCCATTACGAACGCAGGCTGTAAAACAGTGATCACTAAGGTTATTACATAAAACACCAGACTGATACCTATCAGGATTATTTGTGGGGATAACATTGAGGAGAGTAGCCTTTTCTGGGTGTTTGGAGTCGTACTTTGTGGGATTGGTAATAATCTGAGAAAGATTTAGCAAGTCCCATTGCTTTAGGACTTGATCAGGTGGTTTAAACATGTCCCAGTTTAGGTCACCTAGCAGGACAAATTCACACTTAGTGTAAGGGGCCAGGAGAGAGCTTAGGGCTGGAAGGGTACAGGCCGGGGCTGATGGAGGACGATAACACCCAGCAACAGTCAACGAAGAGCTTTTTGAAAGTTTAATGCTTAAAACCAGCAAATCAAATTGTTTGGGGACAGACTTTGTGGAGACAACTGAGCACTGAAGGTGATCCTTGTTAAAGATTCCCACTCCCCCAAGATCTGTCTTGCTGAACAAGGTTATAACCAGAAAGGTTAACATCATTATTCAAAACATTCTTTCTTAATATATTTTTTTCTTGTGCATTTTGATATTTGCCTCATGACTCCTGCATGCTTTGTTGACTATGAACTTTCTTGTTTACCCAACTGTGGGACAGAATATGTTTGTTCCCACACTCGGGATTCTGACTCTCTATTGGTTACACAGACTTTTGGCCTTCCATCCTTTTCTAATCACCTCTCGCCGGGTTTGTTTTCATGTTACCTGATGAAATTGCTGTATAATATGATCTTGTTGCCATATAATGCACATTCAAATGTCATAAATCAACACTGCAGAGCTCTCCCTGTCCTCTGCCGTGCCTTGATTGTATTACTGTTGATGATATCTGGAAATGTGCATGTACACCCTGGCCCATCTACTGTTGCTAGCCCCAATTCTGACTTGTGCTCTGATATCTGTTTCACAGACTTGTGCTCTCGTAAAAGCCTGGGTTTTCTGCACGTTAACACTAGAAACGTATTACCTAAAATGGATAAATTGAAAGTGTAGGTTCACAGCTCCAATCCAGATGCGTTGGTCATTACTGAGACGTGGTTAACGACTTGGGGATAGCCATTGTAAGTTCAGAGTCAATCGCCCCAACAGTGCCTGTGTGCTGGAGGCGAACGAAAGCTCGGTAGAGAGGGGGGAGTGCGGTGGGGGTACCTGTACAAGACAGGGGGAGACAACCCGGGCAGACGGTGAACAGATCACCAGGTGGAATCCAAGCAGCAGTGCAGAAGGCAACAGGAGTAGGTGTTACACCCACTTGGGAGAAGCTTTTATTTCTGGAGGCAGATTTATTGTAGAAAATTCCAGTGGATGGTCTCTGAACAGGAGGGGGCTTCAAGGCCTCTGGATTTGGGTGGGGTAGCCTGCCATTTGTTGGCCTCAAAGGCTTCGACACCTCTCACTTCACACCTCTGCACTAATTGAAGTTGTATCTGGTCCGTCTGGTCTGTCTCAGTTCCAGGTTGGATGGTGTATTAATCCTTCCAGGTAATGATGTCCATAAATTAGGTTGTAGGTTTGGAGTTTTGATCTGGAGTGAAGGTTATGCTGTGGAGGGTAGCCTTAAGCTCTCAGAGTGATTAAGTTGATCTAACTCAAAATCTATATTTTTGTAAAAAACATGTTGAAAAATGTGAGAGCTCACATGCAGCTGTGTATCTCTCTCTCTCCCTCCACCTCTGAAGTAAATGTAATTGCCAAAATATACTTAAGTATCAAAAGTAAAAGTTCAAATCATTTCTAATTCCTTATATTAAGCAAACCAGACGTCAACATTTTTTATTTATTTACAGATAGCCAGGGACACATTCCAACACTCAGACATAATTTACAAATGAAGCATTTGTGTTTAGTAGAAGGGCCTTGGTCAGGGAGGTGACTAAGAACCTGATGGTCACTCTGACAGAGCTCCAGAGTTCCTCTGTGGAGATAGGACAACCTTCTGGAAGGTCTCTTCAGCACTCCACCAATCAGGTCTTTATGGTAGAGTGGCCAGAAGGAAGCCACTCCTCATAAAATGCACATGACAGCCCGCTTGGAGTTTGCCAAAAGGGACCTAAAGGACTCTCAGATGATGAGAAACAAGATTCTCTGGTCTGATGAAACCAAGATTGAACTCTTTGGCCTGAATGCAAAGCGTCACGTCTGGAGGAAACCTGGCACCATCCCTACGGTGAAGCATGGTGGTGGCAGCATCATGCTGTGGGGATGTTTTTCAGTGGCAGGGACTGCGAGACAAGTCAAGATCAAGGGAAAGATGAACGGAGCAAAGTACAGAGAGATCCTTGATGAAAACCTGCTCTAGAGCCCTCAGAACCTCATACTGGGGCGAAGGTTCACCTTCCCACAGGACAATGACCCTAAGCACACAGCCAAGACAAGGCAGGAGTAACTTCAGGACAAGTCTCTGAATGTCCTTGAGCGGCCCAGTCAGAGCCCGGACTTGAACCCTATCGACATCTCTGGAGAGACCTGAAAATAGCTGTGCAGCGATACTCAACATCTAACCTGACAGAGCTTGAGAGGATCTGCAGAGAAGAATGGGAGAAACTCCCCAAATAACGGTGTGCCAAGCTTGTAGCGCCATACCCAAGAAGACCCAAGGCTGTAATCGCTGAGTAAAGGGTCTGAAAATTGATGTAAATGTGATATTTCCATTTTTTTATTTTTTTAGGCAATTTTTTTTTACAAATCTGTTTGTGCTCTGTTATTATTGGGTATTTTGTGTAGATTGATGGGGGGGGGGGGGGACAATTAAATTAATTTAGAATAAGTCTGTAATGTCACAAAATGTGGAAAAAGTCATTTCCGAATGCACTGTACCCCAAAAAACTACTTACTTAAGTACTTTACACCACTGCATAATGTAGTTTGACAAGCATAGTTTATTTAAGTACAGTTCTGTGTCTTGCAAGACTTTAGTTTTGTAATATTCCTCTCTAGCAAGTTTTTGCAGAGAGGAAATTAATTTCAAGCCAGAGACACTATGGGTTGAGTCACATCCATGTTTGTAGGCTATAGTTCAGATTGCATCCTTGGTACTTAGACAATAGACATAAAACTCCCTACATCCATTCACAGTGAATTGTTGTTCTCTCTGTAATGTAAAGGTCAGACTCTATAAATATACAGCACCCACTCCAGTGTAAGGTATGTTGATTAATGGACCCTGTCTCTACTGACTTAGGGCAGTTTCTCTGGACCCCTGCAAAGTCCGGGTCCCTGTCGGGCCTGGGAGGCTGCTAGTGCTAGTTGCTGCAAAACTAGGCCTACTAGCTTCCACCTGCGATGGTGTTTCGTCAAACGAGGACAAGGGGGTAGCTTTGCTGATGTGGCAATTTGGCACGAGGTTGATCAGATAAAGCTTTTTTTGCGACGTATTTGTGCACCTCTTGGTCTTGACTATTATTTATCCATCTTGAACAATTCACTCACTCTCCATCCGAGTCCGATCCGATTCACCTAACTTTTTTGAACTTGATAGGCAATTAGGTGATGAGGCCGAGGCGGGCTGCCGCCGGCGTCGTTGTGAAATAGGCTAATTACATTAATGAAAACTATATTGTCTGACTCACCTACTGTAGATTGGACAACACAATAACTCTGCTTGCTACATGTGGAAATTAAAAAGGAGAGTTACTGTCAAAATTATTTATAAGAAATATACAGTATCAAGGCACAAGGCGAGACCCAAATGCAGACACAGGAGGCAGATGGTTGGTGTCTTACAATGTTTATTAATCCAAAGGGGTAGGCAAGAGAATGGTCATGGACAGGCAAAAAGGTCAAAACCAGATCAGAGTCCAGGAGGTACAGAGTGGCAGACATGCTCGTGGTCAAGGCAGGCAGAATGGTCAGGCAGGCGGGTACAAAGTCCAGAAACAGGCAAGAGTTAAAACCGGTAGGACTAGAAAAAGGAGAATGCAAAAAGCAGGAGAACGGGAAAAACGCTGGTTGACTTGGAAACATACAAGACACCTGGAGGGGGTGGAGACAATCACAAGGACAGGTGAAACAGATCAGAGTGTGACAATACAGTATATATACAATTTAGACAGAGGTGTGAGATGACAGGCGCATGAGCCCCAAGCTTAATGACAACACACTGCTCTGTCACTGTGGAAGCAAGGTTTCCATGGTTGGCATCCTCTGCCATTATTATACCTGTAGTCAGAGATTGTTTGAGGATACTTTGACCACAACATGTGAGATAATCCTATGTTGGGAAATGCAGGCATCTACTGTATGCACTGTCAGGACTAGATGTAGTGGGTTAAAGTGGATGGAGTATATTTGCGTCAGCAGCATGGGCTGGAATAAGCATAAAACTATTCAGACTATAGCACTCTCACGATTTAATGGCCTCAAAACCTAAGGGCCATCTGTCAGCCATGTCTGTCATCAGAGTGATTAAAGACAGAGAATATCATATTAATAATATTCTGGTCTAAACCCAAGGAGAGTTGCCATCTGCTTTCTATACACTTTGATTAAAAAGCTAATTCCATAACTTGAAGCAGGAGAGCTTAAGGCCAGTTCTGTACCTTGCGACGAACTGTGCAGGGTTAGAACTTGGTTAAAAAGCACTTCAACTGACCTGGAAATATCCAAGTCAATGTTTTTTAGGACAGTCTGAAAACTCCAAGATTTCCAAGACACATACTGTAGTGTAGATCGTTATGGCAAGGTTAAATGAATGGAATGGAGGCTGGGCTGGAGTGGTGGGGTTGACATTAATTCTGATGTAAGTGATCCCATTAGAATCACATTTGAACATAGAGGGCATTGTTATTTAAATATATTTAATAATCAAGATGGGATCCATTTGTTTTCCATTCCCCCTTCCCTGTGTAAGCCCTGAGGTGACGTGACAAACAACCACTGGTCTCCTATGCTGCTCCATCTCATCAGCTTCACTCTCATGGGAGAATGAGTCAGGCCCTTATACAGTATGATCAGAGCCAGATGAAAATAAGCGCTGCCATTTTACATCACACCCAGGTAGCCCTACAAACCGCTGCCTCCACACTGTAGTAAATCACAGATGTGCAGTGGGATGTATGCCTGTTAGCTGGGAGGAATGGACCACACTGATCATACTGTATAAGGGCCTAACTCATTCTCCCATGAGAGTGAAGCTGATGAGATGGAGCAGCATAGGAGACCAGTGGTTGTTTGTCACGTCACCTCAGGGCTTACACAGGGAAGGGGGAATGGAAAACAAATGGATCCCATCTTGATTATTAAATATGCTTAAATAACACTGCCCTCTATGTTCAAATGTGATTCTAATGGGATTATAAAGGAATACATTTGATATCAAATGGTAAGCAGATGGTATTACATCTTCTAATTGTGTTTGCATAATGTCTTCCCCTACTGATCCTTACAAATTTCCCATCAATGCAATTGTTAAAGCTTTTTAATTCCCACAGATGCTGAGGCTGCTTGGTGCTCTCTACTTGTGACATCCTCTCTCTAATCAAGTTTGTAATCGAGGCCAGCCACACAGGCGTCCAGTAATTCATTCTGTTCTGAAGAGGCAGGGACTGTGAGTGTCCCACAACGAAGGTTGAGAGGGCACCCGCCACCTCCCTGCTGTGACATAAATATGTTTGGTCAAACTCCTTAAGCAGTGCAGACGTCTGTCAGGGGCAAAGATCTGTCATAATTATCCGCCTTTAATCCGGTGTTGAAAACACAACTGGCCTGCTGGGGCAACATTCCCTGCCTCTCTTTCATCACATCTATTGTGAGTCTGGCCCTGCTGCCGTCTTTGACTGGTGCTTGTGATGACTAAGACACTGAGTGCAAATGACCCTCTAGCTCTCCTTCAGATCATATTGAGAAATGTAATTTTAGGTTGAATGCTGATACCAGACTTTGATACTGCCATTTATGCCCATTAGGAATCCTGAGGGAGAGGAGGCTTAGAAACCCGGTGCTTTAGCAATAGGGAGCTACACAAAAGTAATGTTCTGGTCACACTGCAACAAACCTCACAAGAGGACCATGGGGCCAGCGGGATTTATGAATACAATGTATAGAGTGGACTGACCTGTAAAAAGGTATAAATTAGTTCCTCTTGATTGGCGACAGGAAAAGTGCTGTTGGAAGCTGCTGGTATCAGAGGAACACTTGAGGCATTACACAGATGTCGCTCATCTCTAAAAGCAGCCAGCATGAAGAGCGAATCAGAATGGGATTTGGGAACGTTTTGTTCCAACTGGCACACAAACAGAAAATCCATTGGCCCCACTGCACCAAGAACATTATATTCCAGCAGATATGAGGATTACAGCATGGTGCTTTGGACTGAGATTTTTACAAAACCCTCGCCACTCTGACGAGGTTCTGTGGAACAAGACCGGCTTTCTGCTGTGCCCCTTAATTAAGTCTCCACTCTCTCCCACAGCTGCAGTGTGCTTGGCACTTACAAAACTGGCACTGAAGCCATTCACAAAGGGCCTGCACTCTGGGCAGACGCAAATACCAATTTTCAAAATTCTAATTTCATACGACTAGACGATTTGAATTCCATTAACGGCGTCACAACAAAAGGGAGGCCCAGAAAGGCAATTAGTGTACAGTGGGGCGTGTCATTCAGGAAGGAGGATGCATTGTTGGGGTGGAGGATGAGGAATGAAGGGACGTGACGGAAGAGGTGCAGCGTCCCCAACCTTTACCTTTATTAGCCTTTCACCTCTGACCAATGTCATATACATAAAGGTTGGATATACAGTGCATTCTGAAAGTACTCAGACCCCTTGACTTTTTCCACATTTTGTTACGTTACAGCATTTTTCTAAAATTGATTAAATTGTTTTTTCCCTTCATCAATCTACACACAATACCCCATAATGGCAAAACAGATTTTTAGACATTTTTGCAAATGTATTAAAAATAAAAAACTGAAATATGACATTTACAAAACTATTCAGACCCTTTACTCAGTACTTTGTTGAAGCACCTTTGGCAGCGGTTACAGCCTCGAGTCTTCTTGGGTATGACGCCACAAGCTTGGCACACCTGTATTTGTGGAGTTTCTCCCGTTAATCTCTGTAGATCCTCTCAAGCTCTGTCAGGTTGGATGGGGAGCGTCTCTGCACAGCTACTTTCGGGTCTCTCCAGAGATGTTCGATCGGGTTCAAGTCCGGGCTCTGGCTGGGCCACTCAAGGACATTCAGAGACTTGTCCCGAAGCCACTCCTGCATTGTCTTGGCTGTGTGCTTAGGGTTGTTGGCATGTTGGAAGGTGAACCTTTGTCCCTAGTCTGAGGTCCTGAGCAGGTTTTCTTCAAGGATCTCTCTGTACTTTGCTCTGTTCATCTTTACCTCGATACTGACTTGGCTCGCAGTCCCTGCCGCTGAAAAACATCCCCACAGCATGATGCTGCCATCACCATGCTTCACCGTATGGATGGTGCCAGGTTTCCTCCAGACGTGACGCTTGACATTCAGGCCAAAGAGTTCAATCTTGGTTTCATCAGACCAGAGAATCTTGTTTCTCATGGTCTTAGAGTCTTTAGGTCCCTTTTGGCGAACTCCAAACGGGCTGTCATGTGCCTTTTACTGAGGAGTGGCTTCCGTCTGGCGACTCTACCATACAGGCCTGATTGGTGGAGTGCTGCAGAGATGGTCGTCCTTCTGGAAGGTTCTCCCATCTCCACAGAGGAACTCTGGATCTCTTTTAGAGTGACAATCAGGTTCTTGGTCTCCTACCTGACCAAGTCCCTTCTCTCCCGATTGCTCAGTTTGGTGGGGCGGCCAGCTCTAGGGAGAGTCTTGGTGGTTCCAAACTTCTTCCATTTAAGGATGATGGAGGCCACTGTGTTCTTGGGAACATTCAATTCTGCAGAAATGTTTTGGTACGCTTCCGCAGATCTGTGCCTCGACACAATACTGTCTCAGAGCTCTAGCACAATTCCTTCGACTTCCTGGCTTGGTTTTTGCTCTGACATGCACTGTCAACTGTGGGACCTTGTATAGACAGGTGTGTGCCTTTCCAAATCATGTACAAACAGTTGAATATACCACAGGTATACCCCAATCAAGTTGTAGAAACATCTCAAGGATGATCAATGGAAACAGGAAGCGCCTGAGATCAATTTCAAGTCTCATAGCAAAGGGTCTGAATACTTACAGTATGTAAATAAGGTATTTCTGTTTATTATTTGTAATAAATTAGCAAACTTTTCTAAAAACCTGTTTCACTTTGTCATTATGGGGTACTGTGTGTAGATTTATTTTTATTGAATCCATTTTAGAATAAGGCTGTAACGTAGCAAAATGTGGAAAAAGTCAAGGGGTCTGAATATTTTGCGAATGCACTGTCGATAGATGAGTCTCGTAGAAAAAGACAATGCAAAACCATGCATCAATGAATCGCTGTGGTGCTGAATATGTTATCTTTGCTTTACTGTAAAACCATTACCTTACAAAATAATGACGCCATATTGTTCAAGCGCTGAATCACTTGTTAGAGGGGAGGAAATAATGCCTTTCCACCAGTACATTTGCATTCCTACGAGGCATAAAACCAAAGTCTCAATGTTCCACTGAACTCACGCTGGCATCAGAGATCAATAGCCTTCTCAACCTTACAATATAATATTGCATATCCATCTTCCATGATGCCCCCCATTGAACGGCTGCTGAGATGTTTCAGTGCTTATTGTCGTTTTTAGGCCTGAAGAGGTGAAATCGTTTTTAGGCCTGAGGGTTGACATTTCTCTCATGCTTTCATGTTCCAGAGGAATACAGGGGGAGAGGGATCAAGGCCCTATCTGATGCACACAGCAGGAGCAGCTGGGCACACTGGGTTCCCTCCAGAAGGAGCCACTGTGCATGATGGGGTCAGTTCTAAGACCATTGAAGGAAGAACTGGGCCAAATGCTTTCACCATGGTCCCCACTCAAACAGTTGTAGCCTGTTTCAAGTAGGCTTCTCACTCAGGGACACCTAAATGCACACAGCAAAGATAGATTCTGTGCCATTGTGCAATGAAATATGTTGTGCATGCAGGGAAAATGTGTATTCTAAGCGACTTTGATTATAATAATAATGATGATGAAAATGTGTTTCAGCACCTTATTGTTTTGTTTGGCCGTCTGTTTGTCGACTCCACTGTGTCCTTACATAGCGGAACTGTGACGATCAATGGAAATGTAGTAATTGGGTTGTCCAGTGTTCCTCTCTTTGGAGAGAGAATAGGCTTCATCTAGGAGCAACAAGCAGGACACTGTTATGAGATAAACATGTTCATTTTCTAACATGAACCTCTCCTGTCGAACTGATGAAGTAGTGTGTACAAACACTTATAATACACCTTACCATTTAGGTCCCAGTGTCTCTATCTTGTGGCTTGATAAAGTATTGCAAGTGATCTCTCACGCTCTTCTTCAGTGCCACATCCATTGGAAACAAAGTTGAATGTTCAATTTGCAGGGAGACGCGATTAAAAAAATAGGTCAATAATTTATTTGGATACAAAAACCATTAGGTGTCAACCATTACCATAAGCAATATGGGTATACTTTTATCACAAGAACAACACATGACATACCAACATACCAACTGAGTTTTTTTCTCCAAGCCAGTCAGTCTGATTGTCTGTAAAGGTGGCAATATTTAATATGCTGTCATCTCTAGGATATGTTTACTAGGCCTACTCTTAGTATGTGACAGGTTGCAGATGACAAGAATGCATGTGACAAGAAATAATTATTTGACAAGAATGTAAATGTCACATTTCACAATGTAAATTGTATAGGTTTAATCTATTCCTTGATTGGAAAACAGTAAAGTCAAACTTCAGTCATTGTATGACTTATTGGACTGTGCAGTAGCCTACCTTTATGTCAAAATAGGAACATCTTGAAACAATTACAGTTAATAATTGCTGCGACATTTTAAATTAGTAATTACTATCTATTAATTATTAGCGCAATTGAAAACCTTCACAATAAAACGCCCCCACATTCTAATCTAAATGGATAATTGTGGAAGTGAATGCACAGTAGCCTATTACACAATTTCACTATTGTATCTCATTGGACAGCGGTTAAACGCATGTTCCACACGCCTTCTGTCTGTCGGTGAAATCGCGACTGGTGTGGACTTGCAAATGAAGCGAAATAGGGAACGTTCGTCACCAAGACAATAACCTTTACTTTCCAACGTCTGAGATTTTTTCCCATTTTTGACCTACCTATTTGGATTAAATCATAGCCTTCTGCGCGTGAAGGCAGAGTGCGGTTATTGGATCCGGAGGCGCTGGTTGCCCGCATTTGCAGAACGAATTGCATCGTTGTGGAGTTGTAGTAATTTATCCAGGTTGCTCTCAAGTGACGCGCATAGCACATTCTAGGATTTTGGTGGGCGACAGTCGCACTCGTCCTCTGGTGTACTGAATTTCGTTGGCTGTATGGAGGGATGTCGGGATGGCTTGCACCAGGAGAACCAAAACTTTGGTGTCTACATGCGTGATCTTGAGTGGCATGACCAACATCGTGTGTCTGCTCTATGTTGGATGGGTCACTAATTATATCGCGAATGTATACATCAAAGTCCCCATGCCTGTCCCAGAGAAAAAGTTAGAAGGCGACAAGAAGGGGGACACCCTACGGATCATAGAAAGACTTGATCGACTTGAGAATGTGGTCAACCAGCACATACAAGGTAAAGTAACCACCACACTGAGCAAGTATCCTTTTACTTACTGTTTGATAGATTCTGAGTTGCATATGTTCAATTGCATTGAATGTATGGTTTGCGATGTATTAATGATATCGACCTATGTGAATTAGCCTATATCTCCAAACTCAGCAAATAATGACATTGTTGATTTATAACATAAGATGACCCTAACATTTTCCTTTGTGAATAATGTGACCAACATTTGTCATCTCCTTACTTTGAGTGGTCTGTCTGTCTGGACCATGTGACAGAAAGGGAAAAGGACAATGAGATCATTGCAAAAGCCATTTATTCTCTCTGGAGGCAAAATTCCTAGTAGTCTATGTATTATAATTGGAGCAGTGTTGGTGAACTTAATTGCTTCTCCCACAGCGTGAAATATACATATAGTAAATGTGTAGCTGCAGTTATACTCAACCTCATTGTTTGCTGTCTCACATGCTGAAGCTTAAAACCTTATTTTTCAAAACCCGAGTCTGTCTCCTTATACATTTTGGCATAATTGTCTATTTTTTTTGCATCTGCTCATCAGGTGTATTATGACTGCCTATTGTGACACTTGAAGTTTGTTTTTCTGTTAGGCCAATAGTCTCATGAAAACTGTAGTGTAGACTGTGAATGTGAAAACTAGCCCAGCGTACTGTACGTATCTGCTACAATGTCATCTATTTTGAGCTTTAAAACTCAATGTCAAATGTACTGGGACTACATTTTGAAGGATGTTATGTCAATGTAATACGGCACACACAGTATAGACTCTACCCAAACAGAGGTTGGTCTGTTTTCCCCAGACATAGTGTTGGAGATACTGTTGAACTTGCAGTGAGTGAATTTCCACAGACATATTTTTTTTATACTGTTCTTTATAGTATTATCTGACAAGCTCAAATGCTACAGAATGGGGCCATTAATTCAATTAATCTAATGGGAATCTGATCTAAAAAAAAACATTGAATATCCTTTTGACTTTGGATTCCTCTTGTGTTCTTGGGAATGTCTGGAATTCCCTTCTCAAATTCCTTCATGCTTTGCCCCTCGCTACAGCATACAGTTACTCCATACTCATACTGTAATTCTCTCCCTCCCTTTCTGTGTCATGATTTGAGCTTCACTCTTGTCAACACAAGAGAATAATGTTAACCAGGCTCTGATTTGACAGTTAGAGTATGAGTTACAGAGAGACACCCATCCCTAGGTCACGGGCAGAGGTGGACTTCACTGAGCTGTGAGGCACCGTACATAGTCAAGCCTGGCTGGCCAGTTGTGGTGCCAAGACTACATTTCACTATTTGGCACTGACAGAGAGCAGCCTGTTGAACAGCGCTCTGTACGTTTTCTGTGTAAGAGTGTCTGCCTAACTGTCTTATCTCCTCAGGAAATGTTTGGACTATTTGTGTTACTCAAAAGGGGAAATATCGCATTAGGTCAGATTGTAAAGATCAATTCAATGTGGCACAGAACACGGCTGGAAGGACAGAATGCCTTCTGTCTATAGCACTATACTGTATGGAAGGAGGGTGGACTGATAAAACATGCACTGTAACTCAGCTGTACATGCATGTTGATTTGGAATGTATCATCACTCAGCCTATTAGAGATGGGCCTCAGGTTTGAGAGAGGTTTGAAGACACGGTTTGAAGACCGGCATAAAAAAATGTGGATTCCTTTTGTAGAATAGTAAACTAGGAAGACTACTACTCAGAACACATCTAGAGTTTGCTGTCCCTGTAACTGTCACACGATGTACTGACGCACAAATGCACACGTGTGTGCGCGCGCACACACACACACGCACACACATACTTTTGTTTTACTATCCTTGTGGGGACCAACAAATGTATTCCCATTCAAAATCCTATTTTCCCTAACCCTAAATCTAACCCTAACTCCTAAACCTCTAACCCTGACCTTAATTCTATCCCTAATCCTTATTGTAACCATAAACCTAGCCGCTAAGCCTAAAATAGCATTTTTCCTCGTGGGGACTGGCGAAATGTCCCCACTTGTTTGATTTTTCTTGTTTTACTATCCTTGTGAGGACTTCTGGTCCCCGGTGAACATTTTCACCGGTACACAGTAGGCGTGGTATCACCATGTTGGACACAGACAGTCTCTTAAAATGTGTCTGACTGATGTCACCTCCATACTCAATATAATAAGGCTTGAAAACTCCTCATATCAGTATTTGATGATAGAGGGCAGTGGTCTGCATTTGTCTAAAGAGCGCATAAGGCACTGCACACAACCCTTGATTTGTATTAAGCACAGTCACTGAATAAGGCTCGGCTGGGTAGCTGAAAAGTCCACACACGCCCACCATAAGTGCTGTTACTGCACTCTACAGCTTTCCTCGTGCTCCCAAAAGCCTTCATACTGTAAATGCATGTGTGTGAGGGTGCTGCTGTACTAAATGGACAACAACTTACATAGTCCTCTATTAATAAATACGCTGCAATTACACTTGTTTACCCTGAACACATTTAGTATGTGACAACCAAATATGGACAGTGTTCTTGTACAGAGACATAGAAATTAGAGGATGACCGATTAATCGGCATGGCTGATTTAATTAGGGCCGATTTCAAGTTTTCATAACAATCGGTAATCATCATTTTTGGACACCGATTATGGCCGATTACATTGCATTCCACAAGGAAACTGCGTGGCAGGCTGACCACCTGTTAAGCTAGTGTAGCAAGGAGCCAAGGTAAGTTGCTAGCTAGCATTAAACTTATCTTATAAAAAACAATACATCTTCACATAATCACTAGTTAACTAAACATGGTTGATGATATTACTAGGTTAACTAGCTTGTCCTGCATTGCATATAATCAATGCGGTGCCTGTTAATTTATCATTGAATCACAGCCTACTCCGCCAAACGGGATGATATAACAAGAGCGCATTCGCGAAAAAAGCACAATCGTTGTAAGAATGTACCTAACCATAAACATCAATGCCTTTTTTAAAATCAATACACAGAAGTATATATTTTTAAACCTGCATATTAAGTTGAAAAAATTCATGTTAGCAGGCAATATTAACTGCTATTGTGTCACTTCTCTTGTGTTCATTGAACGCAGAGTCAGGGTATATGCAACAGTTTGGGCCGCCTGGCTCGTTGCGAACTAATTTGCCAGATTTGTACATAATTATGACATAACATTGAAGGTTGCGCTATGTAACAGCAATATTTAGACTTAGGGTTGCCACCAGTTAGATAAAATATGGAGCGGTTCCGTATTTCACTGAAAGAATAAACATTTTGATTTCAAAATGATAGTTTACGGATTTGACCATATTAATGACCAAAGGCTTGTATTTCTGTGTTTATTATATTATAATTAAGTCTATGATTTGATATTTGATAGAGCAGTCTGACTGAGCGGTGGTAGGGAGCAGCAGGCTCGTAAGCATTCATTCAAACTTTACTGTGTTTGCCAGCAGCTCTTAGCAATACTTGAGTCACAGCGCTGTTTATGATTTCAGGCCTATCAACTCTTGAGATTAGGCAGGCAATACTAAAGTGCCTATTAGAACATCCAATAGTCAAAGGTATATGAAATACAAATGGTATAGAGAGAAATAGTCATAATTCCTATAATAACTACAACCTAAAACTTCTTAACTGGGAATATTGAAGAACTGGGAATATTGAACCACCAGCTTTCATATGTTCTGAGCAAGGAACTTAAACGTTAGCTTTTTTTACATGGCACATATTGCACTTTTACTTTCTTCTCCAACACTGTGTTTTGCATTATTTAAACATGTTTCATTATATATTTGAGACGAAATAGATTTTATTTATGTATTATATTAAGTTAAAATAAGTGTTCATTGTTCATTCAGTATTGTTGTAATTGTCAATATTACAAATATATACTGTATATATAAAAATCGTCCGATTTTAATCGGTATCGGCTTTTTTTGGTCCTCCAATAATCGGTATCGGCGTTGAAAAATCATAATCGGGCGACCTCTAATAGAATTCACTCAGAATGATGATGTTTGTATTGTAAGTGGGATGTGTCTTTCCTCCTGCAATGTGTTTACCTGGCTTTTTATGAGCCTACCAGCGCTCACATTTTGAGCTGTTCAAGAGTGTTCCTCTACACAGGTAACTGCGAATTCACTTGAGAGGTCTTCCTGAGTTATCAAAAAGGGAATATGAATTTAGACATGACAGAACTCAAAGGAGTTTTCTTCCGTAAAGTACAGCTGTGCCTCAGAGACTTTACTATAGATCTCCCCTCTGAACATGAGGAAAGCAAAGACAAAGTATGGGTGTATTTAATGGTGATTGTTTTTGTGAGAAGGCAGTGGTCCTCTGGTTTATTTTACCTTGGGGGCTGTATATTACCCCTGGGGATAACTCATGCTATGTTGCTGATTCAGAGGGAGATGATGATGCTATTTGATTGGAAGGCCTCAATCAAATCAACCTGTCAAATCAATTGAAAAGCCCTCTAAATCACAATGAGTGTTTACTCTTGAGAAGAGGAGCGAGAGAGGGGACGTGTGTGTGTGTGTGTGTGTTATACACTCCTTGCTGGAGGGCAGGTAATAAATGTTGTATAATGGAAGAAGACAGCCGGTGGTTTTATCTTTTTGCATGGTTTTGGCTACAGAGCACTTATCTGCCTTGTTGCTTCCACTAAAATATCACCCCCCGTGTTCTGCCATGCCAAGTCAGTTTGCCCCAACATCCTTTCAATTAAATATTGAATGACATAATGGCTGCAAGAGGCAGCAGGCGTTGACCAAGTGTCATAATAATACATGATGCTTAACTTGCTGAATATATGTTGAATATGGATTGCAAACAAATGGTTCTCTTGATCTAACATCTAACAGGCCGTGTTCAGCTGATCTGCTGACTGTTGGGAAGCTACCCAAAATATTAATCAAATCATTGGCGATGCCAGGTTACTTTTGTTTTTCTAAACGTTACTTAATGCATCAAAGACTAACACGCAACCCAAACCGGCTGCGCAAATTTATTTTGTCCCCCTACACCAAACGCAATCACGACACGCAGGTTAAAATATCAAAACAAACTCTGAACCAATTACATTAATTTGGGAACAGGTCGAAAAGCAATAAACATGTATGGCAATTTAGCTAGTTAGCTTGCACTTGCTAGCTAATTTGTCCTATTGCGCTAGCTTGCTGTTGCTAGCAAATTTGTCCTGGGATATAAACATTGAATTGTTATTTTACCTGAAATGCACAAGGTCCTCTACTCCGACAATTAATCCACACATAAAACGGCCAACCGAATCGTTTCTAGTCATCTCTCCTCCTTCCAGGCTTTTTCATCTTTGAACTTATATGGTGATTGGCATCTACATTTTCATAGTATTACCACGACAACCGGCAAAACATTTAGTCTTTCAATCACCCACGTGGGTATAACCAATGAGGAGATGGCACGTGGGTACCTGCTTCTATAAACCAATGAGGAGATGGGAGAAGCAGGACTTCCAGCGCCGATCTGCGTCAGTAATAGAAATGACTTCTATTTTAGCCCTTGGCAACGCAGACCAACCACTCCAAAACTATAGTTTGTTAACAATACATTTGTGGTCATTTTTCCAACAATTGTTCACAGACAGATTATTTCACTTATAATTCACTATCACAATTCCAGTGGGTCAGAAGTTTACATGCACTAAGTTGACTGTGCATTTAAACAGCTTGGGAAATTCCAGAAAATGATGTCATGGCTTTAGAAGCTTCTGATAGGCTAATTGACATAATTTGAGTCAATTGGAGGTGTACCTGCGGATTTATTTCAAGACCTACCTTCAAATTCAGTGCCTCTTTGCTTGACATCATGGGAAAATCAAAAGAAATCAGCCAAGACCTCCGAAAATAAATTGTAGACCTCCACAAGTCTGGTTCATCCTTCGGAGCAATTTCCAAACGCCTGAAGATACCACGTTCATCTGTTCAAACAATACTACGCAAGTATAAACACCATGGAACCACACTGTCGTCATACATCTCGGGAAGGAGACGCGTTCTGTCTCCTAGAGATGAACGTACTTTGGTGCGAAAAATGCAAATCAATCCCAAAACAACAGCAAAGGACCTTGTGAAGATGCTGGAGGACACAGGTACAAAAGTATCTACAGTGGGTAGAAGAAGTATTTGATACACTGCCGATTTTGCAGGTTTTCCTACTTACAAAGCATGTAGAGGTCTGGGGCATGGGGCACCTCGTGGGGCATCAATGATCATGAGGAAGGTGAGGGATCAGCCCAGAACTACACGGCAGGACCTGGTCAATGACCTGAAGAAAGCTGGGACCACAATCTCAAAGAAAACCATTAGTAACACACTACGCCGTCATGGATTAAAATCCTGCAGCGCACGCAAGTTCCCCATGCTCAAGCCAGCGCATGTCCAGGCCCATCTGAAGTTTGCCAATGACCATCTGGATGATCCAGAGGAGGAATGGGAGAAGGTCATGTGGTCTGATGAGACAAATAGAGCTTTTTGGTCTAAACTCCACTCGCCGTGTTTGGAGGAAGAAGAAGGATGAGTACAACCCCAAGAACACCATCCCAACCGTGAAGCATGGAGGTGGAAACATCATTCTTTGGAGATGCTTTTCTGCAAAGGGGACAGGACAACTGCACCGTATTGAGGGGAGGATGGATGGGGCCATGTATCGCGAGATCTTGGCCAACAACCTCCTTCCCTCAGTAAGAGCATTGACGATGGGTCGTGGCTGGGTCTTCCAGCATGACAACGACCCGAAACACACAGCCAGGGCAACTAAGGAGTGGCTCCGTAAGAAGCATCTCAAGGTCCTGGAGTGGCCTAGCCAGTCTCCAGACCTGAACCCAATAGAAAATCTTTGGAGGGAGCTGAAAGTCCGTAATGCCCACAGCGACAGCCCTGAAACCTGAAGGATTTGGAGAAGGTCTGTATGGAGGAGTGGGCCAAAATCCCTGCTGCAGTGTGTGCAAACCTGGTCAAGAACTACAGGAAACGTATGATCTCTGTAATTGCAAACAAAGGTTTCTTTACCAAATATTAAGTTCTGCTTTTCTGATGTATCAAATACTTATGTCATGCAATAAAATGCAAATTAATTACTTAAAAATCATACAATATGATTTTCTGGATTTTTGTTTTAGATTCCGTCTCTCACAGTTGAAGTGTACCTATGATAAAAATTACAGACCTCTACATGCTTTGTAA
The DNA here is from genome assembly GCF_045679555.1 of Salvelinus alpinus. NCBI lineage: Eukaryota > Metazoa > Chordata > Actinopteri > Salmoniformes > Salmonidae > Salvelinus > Salvelinus alpinus. The sequence goes on from NC_092118.1 coordinate 17,418,564, forward strand.
GTAGGAAACACTGCCGATTTTGCAGGTTATCAAATACTTGTTCTCCCCACTGTATATCCACAGTAAAACGAGTCCTATATTGACATAACCTGAAAGTCCGCTCAGCAAGGAAGAAGCCACTGTTCCAAAACCGCCATAAAAAAGCCAGACTACGGTTCGCAACTGCACATGGGGACAAAGATCGTACTTCATGGAGAAATGTCCTCTGGTCTGAAGAAACAAAAATCAAAATGTTTGCCCGAAATGACCATCGTTATGTTTTGGAGGGAAAAGGGGGACGCTTGCAAGCTAAAGAACACCATCCCAACCGTGAAGCATGGGGGTGGCAGCATCATGTTGTGGGGGTGCTTTGCTGCAGGAGGGACTGGTGCACTTCACAAAATAGATGGCATCATGAGGGAGGAAAATTGTCGATATATTGAAGCAACATCTCAAGACATCAGTCAGGACGTTAAAGCTTGGTCGCAAATGGGTCATCCAAATGGACAATGACCCCAAGCATACTTCCAAAGTTGTGGCAAAATGGCTTAAGGACAACAAAGTCAAGGTATTGGAGTGACCATCACAAAGCCCTGACCTCAATCCTATAGAACATTTGTGGACAGAACTGATAAAGCGTGTGCGAGCAAGGAGGCCTACAAACCTGACTCAGTTACACCAGCTCTGTCAGGAGGAATGGGCTAAAATTCACACAACTTATTGTGGGAAGCTTGTGGAAGGGTACCCGAAACGTTTGACCCAAGTTAAACAATTTAAAGGCAATGCTACCAAATACTAATTGAGTGTATGTAAACTTCTGACCCACTGGGAATGTGATGAAAGAAATAAAAGCTGATATCATTCTCTCTACAATTTTTCTGACATTTCACATTCTTAAAATAAAGTGGTGATCCTAACTGACCTAAGACAGGGAATTTTTACTCGGATTAAATGTCAGGAATTGTGAAAAACGGAGTTTAAATATATTTGGCTAAGGTGTATGTAAACTTCCGACTTCAACTGGAAGTACCCTGCTTTGCACTGACAGTCTTTATGTACTATAAAGGGACCAATGAATATCCTAATTTCAGAGCAGAATGCAGAAATGCTGTAACCCTTTTCCCTCAAAGGGAAGTGGAGATACAGTATCTCATTCTCCCATGCTTCCTTTTAACTCTCAGAATGCCTCTTAGCAACTCCCACAGTTAATTACCTTTGCAGGCTATGGAATGGTAGAAGCTGGGTGTCAGGGTAACATTGGTGCCATGGTAATAGAGTAGAAATGTTGTCATTTCTTTACAGAGTACAGCCTCAATATATGTAGTGGTTTTGGGATTGACAATTTACTGGAATGACAATTAAGATCTACCAATCCAAAGGGAATGTGGTGTCAGTGAACGTGTGCTGAAGCAGGGGTGGAGTGTGAGAGTGTGGAAAGGGAGTCTCCAGAACGTTGATTTGCTTTACCAGTAATGGAACGATTATTGAGTTACAGAGAAACAAATGCACTGGAGGATGATTGCTAATGAAAACAATTAATTACCTTGAATCCAGAGGGCAAACGCATCATGAAGAAAATCAAAATAAATTAGAAATTGTAACCTCCCTTGCAAGTATTTCAGTTCAAAGAGTGTCCCTTGACAATTTACTCTAAACTGGAAACTATTTATGGCACTTTTTCAAGGCTGCTGTTCCATGTTTATTTGAATTAACTGATAAAATTGTGTCTTCATGTAATTGTTGTTAGTCACTACTGTGATTCTGAGGTAGATTTATGTCTAATTTCTGGAGGAGGTTATTTTTTACAGTTTACTCCGTATCTGCTAAAATATCTAGAAAGCAACGTACAGATAATTCAGAACAGCGTTTAGAAGTGTCCCACTGAAACAAAAGCGTTTGACAGCCCTCTCTGGCTATACCATGATTAAGATGGTCCCATGCAGACTCTGCCTCTCCTCTATACCCCACCATCATCCCAAGCAATTTGTCTCAGTCCCTCATATCTGCCCGGTCTATTTGCTAAGTGCACACATGGGCACAAAGACAGCTTGTGTTCCACCAGACAGGCTGTTTAGGGAAGACTCATCTCCATGTGGCGAAACGAGAAAGCTGAGTGAAGGTGACAGTAACTTAGACAAATTGGAGTGCTTTGTTTTTACATGCTAGATTGTCTACCCATATTCGTCTGCCATCCTATTTACTTCATAATTCATGCCTCTGAGTAAGAAAGTAACATTTTGGTTTGAGCAGAAAAAGCCCTTTATTTCTGGAGTTCTACAGTCTTTCTAGTTTTCTAATACTGTATTATTCTTTGATGTATTGATTTATGAGTAGGACTGTTTTCTCATAGAGCAGGAAACATACCAGGATGTACTACACAGGGGAAATGCACAAACTCATTTTCTTATTTAGGAATTCATACAGAAACTCGGTGGTGCAAATCGAGGTCGTGCAGAGCATAGCACACTCGATGACTGCATTCGAAAACAGGTCTGGAGAAATTTACAGATGTAGGATCTTAATTTGAGCCATTTCGCGACAGCAGGAAAATAATCCTGCAGCAACAGGAAATGTAAGTATTATGTGGATTATAATGAATGTACATTTTTGTAGGGGTTGATGCATTTTTAAAAGGGAAAATCATGTCTGAAATTTTCAATTTTCAATTACAAACTTCAGAAGCCTTTTTAAACCTTAAATACACTACATTTCCTGCATTTCAGGAAGGTTCAACTGCAACACAGTCAAATTAAGATCCTATATCTGTAATGAAGATATCTTATTCCGTAGGTAGTGTGTGCAGGTTAAGACATTTAAGGTAGGGTATCGCTGGACTCTATTGGCAAAGAGGAAAAGAAGAGTTGTTCTTATTGCATGCCTTATTTCTCTATGCCTCTGCACCTCTCCCTGATGAATCAGCAGACTACAGTTGTAGGATCTTAATTTGATCACCCTGTTGCAGGAGAACTTTCAAACGTAGTGTATTTGAGGTTTAAAAAGGCTTCTGAAGTTTGACATTTCAGACTGAATTTACCCTTGTGAAAAATGTATCAACCTCTACAAAAATGTATATTAATTATAATCCACATAATAATTCACATTTCCTGTTGCTGCAGGATATTTTAACCACTGTAGGAAACTCAAATGAATATCCTACATCTGTATCCTGCTGAAGGTTGGTGTAAACCGTGGATTGATAACCCAGAGACTGAAGGAAGTGAGACAGAGAGAGATGATGACGGGAAGGAAGGAAGAAACTCAGCAGGAGGCTGCATCACCAGTGGCCTGCCTGAGGATTCATCACTGTTAACCCTAATTGGGATGTTAATCAAAATGCATGTCTCATGTCCCTTACTCACTGGCTCCCAGGGCTTATAAAACATTAATAATCCATCACTGATCCAGAAGTGAACTGAATGGACCTAACTATCATACTGTGGGTCATTGTGTGTTATTCTGTGATAGTCTCACAGCTACGCATGTGGCAATGAATAACTATTGAGGTTGTTGCTATGTCATTGTTGTTGAACCGTCAGTGAGTGAAACAACTCCCTCCTGCGTCAGTGTTCTTATTACGGAGTGTACTGAGTGGAGAGGCTTTCTAACTTATACTAACTATTGAGTGAATGAAGCAGCTAATTACAGAGGAGACACTTTTTTGCTCCCATATCTTGAGCAGGGGATTTTAATTAGCGGCAATGGGACCTAATTGCTAGTTAATTAGAGGGAATGAAGAACCTGTGAGGAGCTAGAGTATAGGCCCAATCAGCCAGAGTTGAACATTCCCTGAACCTGACAGAAATTAGCGCTCCATTGCAGACTGGCATTTGTGCTGATGTATTGGGAGAGAGTGCTACTAAGGCATCTCATACCCACAGGATGTTGAAAATCAGCCTCAATTATCACCATGTCTCATTTGATAATTTTTACCCTGGAACTTAATTACTTCGTGCCGCTAAATTCTCCTGTTATCTAATTGTTTTTCAGTATTCCTCACAAACCACCTGACGGCAACACACACACCACACAGGTTTATTGTCAGATGTTCATTAAAATCAGTACAGCAATTAGCATCTGGCCACTTTTGTCCACTGGGCTGCAACACGTCCTGTTATTGATAATAGTTATCACCAATCCATATAATCACAATCTGCCCTGTGCGTATTAAAGACATGCCGTCGTGTTTTCCTATAGTGCACATTAATACTACCAGTTATAGTAATGTGCCTTTCTGTGTAGGCTATCTTTATATTTATTCATTCATCATTATATTGAACATATTGCAAGTACAGTAGGGCTGTGGGGGTCATGAAATTGTCAGACGGTGATTGTCAAGTAAATAACTGCCGGTCTCACGGCAATTGACTGTTAATTAACATAAACACATTTAGCATCTCCTTGCTTCCACGCATAGCGCCCAAGCTACTGATGCGACCTTTGGAACATCTACATTTTAAAAAGTCTAATCCATTTAATATAGCCTACACATCACAATACATCCATGATTTATTTTAGACCGGTCTAAAGAAACATGATATGAAGAAAATATTTATTTCAGAAGAACAGTATAGCATACTGAGTTGTCCTTATATTAGGCCCTGATATGGCTATGGCTGTGGGCTACACTAGTTAATTTAGCAACAAGCGTTGCTTAGATTCCACATTATTTTTATTATTTTATAGTATGAAGAATACAATTGAACATAGCTGAATAAAATTTAAAATATATTTTCTCCAAACGATTTCCAAAGAAGTGCATGCAATTCTGTGTTGAGCGGTTCAAAAAAAAATAGGTCCTCACATATGCTTAATATCAAGCTATTTATGCAACTTTAGTTGTGATATAAACTTTGGGCTATATATTTAGATTTTTAATACATTCTAAAGCTGCATGATGCAACTCTAATGATGATTTGAAAACATTCTCATGAAAGGCATGAGCTGTGATTTGTTTCTTGTGCAGGCTGCACAAACTTCATCAATCACTCATTCACAATTTGACAAGCACTTGATAATATTCTCAACAGACCATGAATTTCCCAGCAGCATCCCCCTTGTGTGGCCATAATGCCCTTGGGCTGAATATAACAATTATAATTCCCTTCACCCGGCTGTGGCACTCCAAAGCGCCTCTCACTCACGTGACTCTCTCATATCTCAATTATTTGCCAATGCCCGTCACATTATCAGGTCCTTCTCACAGGAATCTCAGGTAAGAAGTAGGCTACAAGTGAAGACACATTGGAGACGCAACTGTGCGCATCCCTCTTATCGAGGTCAGAGGCGCATATTGAAGATGTTAGAAGAACTAGGCTTACCGAACAGCTAAAGCACTAGCCTCCCCAATAGTACAAAAGTTGACCTATTCTATTGGTCAACTTGTCCTTCTGTGCAATAAATAAATATTCCAAACATACTCTGGGACAGTTGTGGGATGCAATAGATACCAAATTAATACAACCACTCCCATAATTTTTTTTAAAGAAATTAGGCTGATGCAACAGATTACAACATTTGACTTAAAATGTTGATAAACAATTAGGCTATTTCTTCACATTATAAATGCAGCAATGCGTACACGGCAGTAGGCTATACGCGCGAATGTTCCAAAATGCAATCAATTAGCAGGAAAACACTGTTCTCAAAAGTGACTGCAAATGCATACGTAACATGCAACAATTTCAAAGACTTTACTGAGTGACAGTTTAAATAAGGAAATCAGTCAACTGATATAAATTCACAAGGCCCTAATCTATGGATTTCACATGACTGGGCAGGGATGCACCCTTGGCAGATGGGCCCACCCACTGGGGAGCCAGGCCCAGCCAATCAGAATGAGTTTTTCCCCACAAAAGGACTTCATTGCAGACACAAATACTCACTTTAGTTGTGATTCAAAATGTATTAAACATATAGGCCTATGGACTAAGCTACATGAGGTGTGCGACTGGGATTTTTTTTAAAGTAGCAAAAAAAAGGCATGCACTGTTTCTTGCCTTACTACACACACTGGGAATCATTCACAGCGATAATACATCATTCACAAGTATTGTCACCCATCAGATGATTCTTAACTTATTGTTGTCTTTTCATATTCTCAATAATATATGTGTGAAATTGGTTTTGATTTAGAATAGACCATTATCATGCTCCTGTCTCGAAACATGCACTTAAATAGCGAATGGAGGACACTTTTCCCATGGTTCATTTTCATGCCAGCCAGGAAGGCTATGCTCCTGTTGTTATTAAGCAAAGCAATCTGCTTTAATATTAGGATAAATAAATATAGTAGGCTTAGCCTATAGAAAGCTGATGGGTTCCTCCTCTTTCTAAAAGAGGCCATCAACTGTTTTCTCACACAATTGCATAGCCTATAGAAATGTTGCGCAACATGAGCTCATATGCTCTCATGAAGTGTTTGATTCGATTTTTTGAAAACATTTGCATTGATGTCAGAGTGATTAGAGGGACAATAGAGTGCTGAGTACCAGGCAGTTAGCAAGTTTGGTAGGTTACTAATGACCATCAGCAGCATCAGCGCTTGGAGAAGCCTAGTTACCATGACTAAATGGTCTTGTGGAATTTGACTGCGGTCATGACTCGTGACGCCGGTTTGGTGGTAATACGATCAACGAAACAGCCCTAATCCCAAGCATGTTCAACTGTCACTGGGCATTAGTGATGTCCATCATTAGCCATACTACTGTAGTTGTTAATGATGTGGGCATATAGACATGTTGTAGTAAAACTAGTAATGACTAAAGGATATCTTGTTGTATGATTGCAGTCTAGATGTGAAGTTGTCATATACTGAAAGGGAATGTAAGATAGCACCCTTCTGTCTGTTTCAAGGCCAGACGAGACAGTTGCAGGTGAAGACAAAGAGTCATTCTGGCCTCTGCATCAGGAGTTTTGGCTGAAGCCAAAAACATTTGCAAGCAATGATGTTCTTTGAAATGCTGTTACAGTGGTAAAAGCATGCAGGTACAAAGACTAGAAATGATGATTTGTTTTGAAGCCAGAGGAGTGTGCACGGTTCGGTTGAAACCCATTGAGTGCACCCGCTGTTGTTTTTTTGTTGTAAACCACAGACGACTCAAAAGATTAACTTTGAACAGATGTTATTATGAGGGGGAAATCATCCATGCCTGCACTATCAAACCTCTCCATTCCTGCCAGTGGGCGGAGGGCAGCGGTTTAGTCATCTCTGTCTCATCGACTGACTAATCTCGTATGGAAGAACAGAGCTGTAGAAGCATACAGTGGCCTATCAAGACACTCCTATCAAAATTAAGCGTAGCTCACTCAAGAGACTGTTGTCTTGAAACAAAACGCTGGATTGGGTTTAATAGTTGTGTTTTAAAGATTTTTTTAAGCAGTTTCCCAGGAACGGTTCAGGTATGCTTCAAGGCAAGCCCCTAATCTGCTCTGAACAGAAAGAAGACCCAATGATGTGTAAACCTTCCCACTGTGTTAACTTTGCCACCTGTGTCGGTGTGTTTCGCCTCTGGCATTACCATGTAGGCGCGTCTTGTAACCTTTGAATCGAGAGAAAATTGCTTCAAAGAATATCAACCACTCTCATTATCCCATCCTCTTTTGATAACTTCATTCACCTTACATCAGAGAGAAACCCTAATTATTTTCACTTTAAGTTGTGACATTAGCATGAAAGATAGTAGCTTTAAATTCTAATTTTAAGAGAATGATAATGTATTTACCCTCAAAGTTCAACTCCCTCTTCTCTCCAGTTGAAATTGAAAGCCCCGTGTGACATTTGCATTAGCATACGTCAGATGCGAGGACAGATAGCAGCCTGTCCTCTGCTGTTTCAGTAAACTCTTAGACTCGGGGTGAAGGTGTCAGATGCCTCATGTTGAAGACCACAGCCTGGAGGAGGAGAGCCCTTTTATACGTCTGTTTTCACAGGGACCCAATACAGAGATTTCTGTCTTTCTGTAACTGTAGGGCGTGATGCTAGGTGAAGTTATCAGGCCCTTTGAAGCTCAGAGCTTGCACCTGAGTTGCATCAGTGTCGCAGGGGACATTTTCCACATTGGCTACAGCAGGTGCATCAGCAGAAACAATGTGGGGGTATTTATCATACACAATATTCAGGAGTATAAAATGTTTTCTGTTTTTAAATGTTAAAGGTCTCTTCAACTTGTCAACACTGGTTAAGTCCTGTCCACCTCTCTAGAGCTGTCACTATGTCACTGCAGGCCATACCTGAAGGAATGCCCAGAGATATGAGTGGTGTTCTGAAACATGGTATCTCTACTCCTGAATTAGTCTGAGTGATGTATTACTTGTTCCCACAACTGCCTCTGACACACAGGCATCACACGTGTGTGCTCAATTAACATGAGGTTTTTGTACATTTGAGAGGCATTGATCTGTAAACCTCATTACTGATATCTTTAGCATGTGTGGTTTCTATATTCCACTTCCTCATGAAACCTTCACCTTCTGCAGGCGTTGTTTTTGTTTTTAAACCCTCATCTGTGAATGTTTGGATCTCAAAGAGCTGCTATTCTTTCTATTGATTTAGAATCAAGGCCATCAGCTTGTATAGAGAAGTAGCCCACGCCAGTCAGAGGCTGAAGTGGAGCCAGAATCTTTGGTCATAAAATGAGTTTATGCCAGGAGTGCTCTGCCAGCCTCTCTCCTCTGCCTCTCTGTTCCGCCTCCTCACTGCACAAGTGCAAGCCATCAAATATTCACTGCTGCCTTTAGAATGCAAATGCAAAGTGTTAAAATAGATCCAATATGTTTTAAGGTGGTGATACTGGAAGGAATGAAGTCATTACACATTCTCCCAAAAGATACTTAATGTTGTTTGCATTCGCATCTGACTAACTCCACTGAATTGTGTACAGAACTCTCATGAACTCAGGTTGAGCATTCCAACAGCGGTAGTGTTGGCTCGCTGCAGTCTGATTCTGTTGGACCCACAAGGCTCCTTAAAATGGTAGTGGTGCATTCATCAAAGAGGATAGCCTGAAGTGTATGATGTGCATCAGCTAGTACTTCTCACACTCATGACATGACCCCTCAGATCTCAGGTCACAGGTTCAGCCTCATTAGCTACTCCCGCTCTCTATCAGTTATTCAATAAATTCCCTAAACCGCAATTATTCAGATAAATATCTATGTGAAGACAAATAGCACGCCGTGGAGAAGACTAGAGGAATGTTAACAACAATCCTGATGCAGGTATTACTTTCTAAAGTTAGTTCCACACAGTGTATTGTATTGGCTTATTACATGTTTATATCAACTCTGACAACAATTCCCCATTGTAGAAAGGATAGTACAGTATTGCTCTGTAATAAAATAACTATTTGTCTGATACATCTGCCGCAGAGGGACAAGAGTGAGCCATGGAAATAAAAAAGCTAAAAACAAATTAGCTCCCTATTTAAAAATGAGATGGAGAACAAGCTACGTTGTGGGTGAAATTACAAGATTATGTTATAATACTGTTATTGCATCAAATGGTTGTTTGATGCAATATAATAGGGTTCTTAGAACTATGTTGTGTCTGTGTGAACTGAGAGGAGCTTTTGAGATAAGGGTATCTGGAGCTGACAATTGATTTATGCCATAGAATGAGTTGGTGTTTCTGTACTGCGAAGTACCAGGGACAAGATCAGAGCCTTGTCTTAGGGGACAAACTCTGTGCAATAAGAACAGTCTTCATAGCAAATGCTATCTGTCTGGGGGATATTCCTTTCTCATATATCAAGTCTCACCTTGTGACCCATTCCACACATCTGTCGTTTGTCATGTAGACTAAGGGGGTGTATCTTTGCCATATAAAAGCTTTTGGTATTCTTTGTGTCGGAGCTCTCAACGAATCATCTAAGGCTGGTTCGTCGACCAGCCATCGTTATTGCAGGGCACTCAAGTCATTCACTTGTGTGTGTGTGACCTGCTCTCCTTATTAATAAGTGAATAAAGATTTAGTTTAAGTATAACTCTGACTTGTGTGATAAGTTTGTCTCTCCTCATTTGATAATAAAGAAATAACCACTATAGCTATGAAGGAAAAATACTGGAGTTTTGGTGCAAGTACAGCCAACTAGTGCAAAACTAATATTGCGATATATTCAAACTGATACGATACAATATATTGTAAAAAATAATATCCTGATATTTAACTGTATAAATGTTTTCCCCCATATCTAGTAATAACTCTACAGCAGACATGCAAATAATGCCTATTTAGTAACAAGATATTCTTTCTTCGGTCACAGCTTTGAATGTCTTCATGCTATGGTTGGAGAATATTGTCCTGGCACCAGCAGCTTGAGAAGAACAGAAAAGAGAATGGTCTTGAATTAAAAGGCTACAGGGCATTGTGTGTTACTTCTGAAAGCTCTAAATGGATGCTTCTGAGCTGCCTTTCATAAAATCCCAATTTGAAGCTTTGGAAAACAGATATTCTGACAAAACATGATATGAGGGATATAGCCACCAGGCAGGGCTTTGTCAGTCTGGCACAGAGGGCAATGGTAGCCATCAGCGGCCAACCGCTCTGTCTGACCTTAGGTGTTAGCGAAGCTGCACAGCGAAAACCTTCCCTCATGTGCTGTAGTGGGGCATCTGCGGAGCGGTGATAAGGAGTGGACTGTTTAATTTTTTCCCTCACTGCAGACAGTTTCAAGTCCATTAAATCTCTCTCATAGCACTTTCTGGAATTTAAGTTAGGGCAATTGTTTGGTTCAGAATTTATGAATTTGCAACCCCAGTCGTGATAGAACATGTTGTGAAATGATACCTGGGTTTATTGTCATAAACCCTTCAAACAGTAAGGTAAGCATGGATGTGCTTTACTCTGATTACAGAATTATTGAACATCTAAGCATTTCTTCCTTTCACTGTGCTATATATGCCAGGAGACTGCCATTTTCTTTGAATTAGAGCTACAGTTTAAACTTAATCTTATCACATCTGAGTATCGGTGTTACTGCCAATTCCACATCCTCTAGGCAATTTCAATTCATCAAGTTCACCTCACATGGGAGTTTTACTTCGTTTAATGATTTTGAAGGTAACACTTCTTTTAATAGTATAGGAATGATGGCTCTAGTGTTTTCTATGCCAGGAGACAGAAACAGCATAGATGTGTGTGATGTAGAATGCTTTTTTTTCTCCAAAATGCAGAGACTTCTAGGGACTACATCGTGTCAAAGGTCTCATCAATGAATTAGACTGTAAACCGTAGGTGATTCACCTTAAAGTCAACAATTGAAATGCATTTCCTCCTTGGTTATCTATTGTTCTATTGTTTTCTTGAGACGGAGGTTGTGGATTAATATTTTTAATTGAACCTTTTTAACTAGGCAAGTCAGTTAAGAACAAATTCTTATTTACAATGACAGCCTACCAGGAAACAGTGAGTTAACTGCCTTGTTCAGGGGCAGAACAACAGATTTTTACCATGTCAGCTCGGGGATTCGATCCAGCAACCTGTGTGTTACTGGCCCAACGCTTTAACCACTAGGCTACCTGCCACCCAATATAAGCCTGTTGTTTTCATAACTGTTCACAAACTATTCAGCACTCCCATAATCCAATGCCGCATTCACGTGCTAGTCGCAACTAGGAAACTCGTACATTTCCGACTTGCTAACAGGTTGTAGTTATACATGTGCCGTGTTCAACCAGTTAGCAAGTTGGACATTTCGTAGTTTCCTACGCACATGAACGCGGCATTAACTTGTGGTCCATGCAGCTGCTGTTCCCTGTTGTGATACACTCTAAAGAATGAGAATTTGTTGTGTCTGAGAAACTTTGCTAAGTAGAGAGGCCAAACCCACCAGTTTTGAGAGAAATAAAAGCGCTCTGCTGTAGCAAGGTTGGTGAATGGTAATTATCACAAATGAGAAAGCTTTTACCTTGCCATAAATATTTAGAAAGGAAAAACATCTATGGAAAAAAAATACAAGACATCTGAATGCAGATCTTTGTAGCCTCGTTGAGTTGCCTTCCACCCCAGGCAAACAAAGCGTAATGGTGTTTTTCTGGTACACATAATGCAGTCAGCCAAGCACTTCTCCCTCTGAGAGGAGCCTTAAGCTCCCTGCTGGATGTCTGTCTCCGCAGCACGCAGACTGACTACGCTCAGCAGCCCTGAGCCCCCCAGTCAGTCAGGCCCTGTTTACAGGCCAGTCTCATCCAGTCACCCCCAGCCTCCTCCCTCTTCCTTCCTGCTTCAGCCACTTTCTTGCTGTTCCAGCCTCCCCCAGTCCCCTTCAGTCTTCCTCAGCCTCACCCAGTCTCCTCCAGTCCTGCTCCCTCTGGTTAGAGATCTAAAAGCTTCTGGAGAGGAGGGGAACTGGACCTCATTGAGAAGGGAATGGGGGTAATGGAAGTACTCATGGGTCCACCGGTCCTGTCACAGGGTTTCCACAGTCACCAGAACGCTCCTTAAAGAGGCTCTGTGGTAGAGGGGAGGGGGCAGGTTCATTCTGAGATGGGTAACCATTTCAATCCTGCTCTCCTTGTGCCCATATTACTCCCCCAGAGAGATTGGGAGGATGTGGAGACAGGACTCAAGAGAAAGCTGTTTATTTTCAGACTGCAGTCTAACTGGAGTGGAATGTAAGTGATGAATAAAGGAAAGGGGAGGACAATAGATAACAACAGTTGACTGACTTTCCCTTCACTTCCATTCAGTTGTTTGTCATTTTTCATCATGCATCTATTCTGTCAATGCGTGGGAGGAAAAGGCTGTGACTGTATTTGAGCTGGAGAATAGAAAGATGGTGGACATTTCTTGCTGTTTGCATGTGGGATGGTACGGTACAGAAAATACATCTTATAATAGGGAGGCTCACCATCTATTTTGTATTATTCCCAGGCTCCCATCTTGATGTCTTGAATTTGGTTGGCAGCATGTTTCCATCATGTACCCTTATGGGAGACTTCTTGGGTTCTGGGGCTTGTTTTCCACCTTCAATGGCTGGTGACACATTCAGCCAGCTGGTTCAGTTAAGGAGGCTCTGCCATTAAACAACAACAACACTACTACCTCAGGCTATCATTCCACCCATCCCATCTCTCCCTGATGCAGCACCCCTGTTCACACCGGCAGCAGAACAGAGGAGGCTGGTTCAGTAGAGCTGGGTTAGCAGAATATAATGCCAGACAAATAAATCACATGCTTACTGTACTTCCATCAACTCTGTGCTTTGGTGAAGAAGGGCGGTGTACGTGTGATTCTAGCCTCTACCACAGTGTCATCTATTCCATTCAGAGTTAGGTGCTTATGTTCCTAGGCAAAAGCCAAGCACCAAGCGAGCAGCAGCTTATCTGATTGAAGTACTTGCAAAAGGCTCAGGCTGCACTGACCTGTGCCAGATTCCCATCAACATTCCCTCAGTAAAAATCTGAGCGCTCCCAACTTGAATAATTCATTGAAAACCAACACCAGCTGGAATAACTGTGATGTTATGATGATGAGAGATCCCAGTGATTGGGCCTGCAATCGAAATCTATGTGGACATAGTGTTCTAGCATATAGGCCAGTGAAGTCTGTTTTTAGATGCAGTGAGAAACAACTCAAGTTCAGGTGCACATCACAAGTGGTGGGTGTGACATCTGTAGAATGGCTGTTTAAAAAATATGTAACACAGCAGATAGAAGAAACCTTGAGTCTTCTCAAGTTCCTTTTCACTTTATCTACTGGTGTCTAAATGAGTCTTCTCAAGTTCCTTTTCACTTTATCTACTGGTGTCTAAATGAGTCTTCTCAAGTTCCTTTTCACTTTATCTACTGGTGTCTTCATGGATTGGAGCATGTTTTAGAGATTTTAGATTTTTTGTTCTTTCTGTTCAAAATTTTCTTTAGAAAATATTATGTATCATTTGCTTGATACAATAATTAAGATGTAGTTATGGTTTAGATATCATGGCAGACATGCAGACCCATTATTTGAACAATGTCACTCTCACAAAAAGTTATCTTGCACTTAGATTAACTTTGCTTAAGCAGGCTCCTTTGCAAAATCTTTGTATTATCTTATCTCAGTATTATCTCTGTGATAGAAATATCTAACTTATTAACCTGCATGGCTTTGATCCAAGTTGATGGAAATTCATGTTCTGTAATGGATCAAGTACCATAATGCTGTACTTATCATCGATTTTGACCAGATAACTCTCTATTATCATCAGACAGATCTCATTTCATTTGGCTCAGCCAAGTATTTATTTCCTGAATCTTGTGATCCAATCTAAAAGGGAAGGGAAGGCGAAATGTTATGGGCATGATAATCATTTTCTGTCTCTTTCCAGCTTCAGAGTCTTGTTACCATATTGGAAAATATTCAAAATGCTTAGGGAGGCACATCACGCATCTTTTTCTCTTTCTCTCTCCCTCTCTTTTTCTCTTTCTCTTTCTCTCTGAATGTTATGGTGTGACATTCAGATTTATGTTCTAAATTTTGAAAAAGTGTTGAATTACAATACTTAATTTGTGGCAGAGGAGAAACATTTTCAATTTAGGTGGTGAACAATCAAGGCAAGTAATAGCTTACTGGAAATCAATGTAATCCAACATTAAGGCGCACACACTAGAACTTAATTTGATACAAAGCAAATGTGAGCCATGTTGACTTTTTATAGGTCTTTCATTGAGGAATATTCAGTGCGTCCCTAGAGCTTATTGTATGTCATTGGTGTAATTGCTCTAGCCCTGCCAAACTTGTTAGCTGAGTGATGTGCTGTGAGTCCGACTGTCCGGCAACTGAGGACATTAAATCAGATAGATGATTCCCAACAGGCTAGTATAGATCTGAGCAAATGAGACACAGGATCATTTACATAAGAAATTAGTCTTTTGGGGGATATGCCTGTCCCATAAAGTTAGCAGTGTTTCTTGATACCCCTCTAGGTTTGCAGTTTTGTGGAGTAGCCAAAGGAAATGAGAGTTTAAAATGTAACCACACTTCCATGCTAATTTGCACTCACTAAAGCATGCTCCGTGCACTCCATCTGTGACCATGTGACATTTAACCTAATGAATGATTCAAGGAGATATAAATAGCACCAGTGCAACAGCTTTTTAACATCGCCCACACACATTATCCCACACTATCCATATTTCATTTACATTTTCAATGTACTTCTTTAAATTGTCCTCCTGCATTTAGTAGGTAGTAGTTTGTACCATACTCAACTCCTCGTCTCACAGAATACAATGTGCTTGCTATATGTGATATTAGACATAGATTTTGGGGTTCGAAACTTGAGACCGCTGAATATTTCTTCTTTAGTTTCTAGACTGGATCAATGTATAAGGGTTTTGTAGCAATTTTTTAAGACCGGTCAAATGGTGAAGAAATAGTTGCCTGACTATTTCCTGAAGAATGCATCTATCGCTGTATTTCCTGGTCTTTGTCCTAGAATACTTTTTTTAAATGAAGGACTCTAGGACACTCTAGGAGCTCAGATGCAAAAATGTTTTATGTCCAACGTTTCGACCGTTTTGTCCTAGAATAAACATGTATCGATCTGAAATACATTTCCTTGTTTGAAAAAATACCACTCGCTTGTTGATTTCTATACAAACATTGATCAAGGGATTTTACTGTAAAAACCTTTGCTTAAGTGGCTGCTCTACCATCAAAAACAGACGAGAGGCAATCATCAATGGTACTTGAGACATGTACTGTAAAGATGCCTATGCTTAGATAAGAAGATGCACAGTATTTTCATATTGATTCCTGACTATGTCTTTGCAAGCCTTTGGCAACCACTGTTGTTCGGACACTGTAATATGTTTCTGTGAAATGTTTTGATTCGTTTCCTGCGGTGGTGAGTTTGTTCCTGAGCAGAGGCCATACCCTACACTGAAAATAGAAACCCTTCAGGAGAAATCATGCTCAGAGCGCTGTGCAGATGAGACTCACAAAGCAAACAGAATCTCTTTAAAAATCTCCCTCTTCAGAGAGTGAACGCTAATCCACAGGCACCAAGTGTAGTGGGTGTCAGATCAACATGATAGGAGGCAACAGGAGTCGCACCTCCACTGACTGGTTTAATAGAGTGGCACATCTAACATCTAGTCTCTCAGAGACTGCTGTCTACCTCATTGAAGAGACTGAAACATGTACACAAACACAAGAAACAAAACAGTGTTTTTGTGCTGTTTTTTAACATGTACTTTACTTTGGGGAGAGAATGTCCCCTTCTGATGTTCTCTTGTTTTTTATGTTATCTTTCATTTTCTAGCCTGGAATTGTTGGAATAGGCCATATTTATCATCTGTGAACCACCCATTGGTTTCCTAAGGGATGTCAGGGATGGACATGTGAGTGCCTTCCTGAAGGGCCTAGTGATTGTATTACTTTAATGAGCAGAAAGGAAGAAGGAGCAGGGTTAACAATAGCTTGTGGGGAGCAGAGGCCACCCTACATCCAAACTTTGGCAGTGTGTTTTTCCCCTCAGGAATAAACCCAGAGAGTAGGCCTACTCCCCACCACACCCTTCTTCCTCCCCTACTCCCAGAAAAGAACAATGTCAGGAAGACGTGTCAGCTGCTGATGTGTTCTAATGAGAGAGTGCCCCTTTTACAGACCCAGTCAGAGAACTTCATCAGTCTCCACTGGGGCCCAGTATGACAGGGTACACAGCCTCCCAACCTGTGAACACGTTAATTGGCTATTAGCTGTAATATGTGCTTTCAAGCTAGCGGGCGCTGGCACCAACCAAACTACAGTCGTTGAGAGAGAAGTGATACAGTATGTCATGGCACTGAGCTGAGCTGTGTGGAGTTGGAGAGTAAGCTAATTGTGCATTTATTTTCACAGGAGAAGTCTTGTTCTGTGAAGATGCGAGTTGTAAAGGGCTTTGACTGTTGAAAGGGGAGGGGGGGGTTGATGGCTGGATTGGAGTTATGTAACCTTGTAGCATGAATAGATGAGAGTGGTAGAAGTAGTGGCCATATACACACAGGGAATAACAACATTTCTCCACCTCCTTATCCCACACATTCTAGAGTTTTCCATGTCAAGAGGTGATTATGCAGTACATTAAAATAGCAGCACCATTGGTTCTTTATTTAAGCGGCAATTTTGCATGTTGAAGGTAATGTTTGTGTTCTGGTCCAAGTTTTTGGGGGTAATAATTCTTGGCAGTGTGCATAAGCCAAAGTATTCCATCTGTCTATCCACACGGGATTGTGATGCTGTTCAATGAGCCAGGTGCCTCTCTTGTCTAGGTAGCACACTAGTGTCTATTCAACACCCCAGCTCACCTGAACACTTGCGCAGCCAAACACAAATATTAAAGGAAGAATCCACCCAAAAACACAAATTCCTTTAATTTAGTGTTAAATAACACTAATATGTGAACAAATGTTTCATTTTGAAATCATAATAAGGTTGTTAGGAACATGGAAAATTGTTGTGGAAATCTGTTGCAGCTTAAGTCGACTACAAAGTACACAAATAAAATAAAATTGTATTTGTCACATGCGCCGAATACAACCTTACCATGAAATGATTAATTACAAGCCCTTAACCAACAATGCAGTTCTAGAAATAGAGTTAAGAAAATATTTACTAAATAAACTAAAGTAAAAAATGTTGTAAAAAACACAATAAAATAACAATAACGAGGCTGTATACAGGGGGCACGGGGATCGAGTAAATGTGCGGGAGTACAGGTTAGTCGAGGGAATTTGTCCATGTAGGTAGGGGTAAAGTGACTATGCATAGATAATAAACAGCGGTGTAAAAACAAAGGGGGGGGGGGGGTTGTCAGTCAATGTAAATAGGGTGGCCATTTAATTAATTATTCAGCAGTCTTATGGCTTGGTGGTAGAAGCTGTTAAAGAGCCTTCTGGACCTAGACTTGGTGTTCTGGTACCGCTTGCCATGCGGTAGCAGAGAGAACATTCTATGACTTGGGAGACTGGAGTCTGACTATTTTTGGCCCATCCCCTGACACCGCCTAGTATATAGGTCCTGGATGGCAGGAAGCCTGGCTGTGATGTACTGGGCCGTACGCACTACCCTCTATAGCGCCTTACGGTCGGAGGTCGAGCAGTTGCCATACCAAGCGGTGATGCAACCAGTCAGGATGCTCTCGATTGTGCAGCTGCAGAACTTTTTGAGGATCATCGATTCCATCCCAAATTAGTCACCCGAGGGGGAAAATGTGTTGTCGTGACCTCTTCACAACTGTCTTGGTGTGTTTGGAGCATGATAGTTGGTGATGTGGACACAAAGGAACTTAACTCTCGACCCGCTCCACTACAGCCACATCAATGTTAATGTGCCTGTTCGGCCCTCCTTTTCCTGTAGTCCACAATCAGCTCCTTTGTCTTGCTCACATTGAGGGAGAGGTTGTTGTCCTAGAACCACACGGCCAGGTCTGACTTCCTCCCTATAGGCTGTCTCATTGTGGTTGGTGATCAGGCCTACCACTGTTGTGTCGTCAGCAAACGTAATGATGGTGTTGGAGTCGTGCTTGGCCACGCAGTCGTGGGTGAACAGGTAGTACAGGAGGGGACTAAGCACGTACCTCCAGTGTTGAGGATCAGCGTGGCAGACGTGTTGTTGCCTACCCTTACCACCTGGGGGGCGGCCCGTCAGGAAGTCCAGGATCCAGTTGGAGAGGGAGGTGTTTAGTCCCAGGGTCCTTAGCTTAGTGCCCACAAAGCTCATCACTATGGTGTTGAACGCTGAGCTGTAGGTGGGAAAAGGCAGTGTGGAGTGTGATTTGAGATTGAGTCATCTGTGGATCTGTTGGGGCGGTATGTGAATTGGAGTGGGTCTAGGGTTTCCGGGATGATGGTGTTGATGAGTCATGACCAGCCTTTCAAAGCACTTCATGGCTACCGATGTCAGTGCTACGAGGTGGTAGTCATTTAGGCAGGTTATCCTCGCTTTCTTGGGCACAGGGACTATGGTGGTCTGCATGTAGGTATTACAGACTCGGTCAGGGAGAGGTTGAAAATGTCAGTGAAGACACTTGCCAGTTGGCACGCTCTAAGTACACATCCTGGTAATCCTTCTGTCCCCGCTGCCTTGTGAATGTTGACCTGTTTAAAGGTCTTGCTGACATCGGCTACGGAGAGCGTGATCACACAGTCATCCGGAACAGCTGGTGGTCTCATGTATGCTTCAGTGTTGCTTGCCTCGAAGCGAGCATAAAAGGCATTTAACTCGTCTGGTAGGCTCACGTCACTGGACAGCTCGTGGCTGGATTTCCCTTTGTAGTCCGTGATAGTTTGCAAGCCCTGACGAGAGTCAGAGCTGGTGTAGTAGGATTCAATCTTAGTTCTATATTGACGCTTTGCCTGTTTGATGGTTCGTCTGAGGGCATAGCGGGATTTCTTATCAGCGTCCGGATAAGTGTCCCGCTCCTCTGTGTGTGTGGATTAAAGCAATGCAATGCTCTCTCTATGGACTTGCTGGCTAGGTAACAAATGTAGCTACACACAATAACACCAAAGACAATATCAGCATGTAACGTAGCTGCTGTAGTTAGTGCAGTTTGTTTAGGCGATTTTACAGCTATCAATTTAGTCAAATCATACCATGTTCAACCTGCAGATCGATGTGCATCACAGAGTGGGGTCAACATTTGCAACAGCAGAAATACTTTTGAGAAGATGGGAAACGTCAATGAGCAACGCGGTGCATTCTGGGACAAGGAGTGCTCTCCTCCAAGGAGTGAATGGGAGTCTATTGGGCACTAGCTCAAAAACCCAACATTAGCACGAATTTCGTCAGCAAGACGTCAACAAGAACATTATAAATATTTTCCAACATGTGAGATTAACTTGCAATCTGTAGTATCGTATAGCTTTGGAATCGTGACATAAGGGGCTTTCGAGGCAAATAGGCACGTTTCTTGACATATACACTGACTTTGAGAAGGGATTGTGTGACTTAGCTTAGCAACTGCATGGTGCAGCATGACAACATGAGCGCGATTGGTCGACAGTCTGCTGGGTGGAGTATTATAAGGTCCATCGTTCATTGGATTCCAATCTCCTTTCTATAATATCTCTGGCAATGGCAACATGCAATGCACCCTGAACAAAAGAGGCAGACAAATAGGAACAATGTGCTAAGCCCTCCATTAAATTATACATTTCTCGAGGTTGGAATATCGCAATATCGGCGTTTCGCGATCTAAAAGTCGTATTCCTATTAACTTCCAGTGTAGTGAGAGTGACTTTGTCACAATGTTGCGTCATACCGGATGGATTCTGGGGTAATAAGGTTACACACAAGGGCAATTTATAAGGGGCTAAGGTGTGTACTGAGGGTGTACATTTTTCCTATATTTTCTGTCGACAGGCAAAGATTTACAGTGTTTTTGTCAACACAACTTTGCCTCAGTCAGTTACCATGTATGCAGTGCCTCAACTTGGAGGTGACAAAGACAAACGGCTCCTGGTTGAAATATGTTCTCCCTGTGAGGCCACCAGGAGATGTAATGTGATATCTCTTTTCGTCTTCAGAGTACTCTTATCACAGTGATTTCTTCAGAAAGGATACTGTTAGTGTTTTGTGGGGAAAGTGTAATTGAAAATGATGGCATGATATGATAGCTTTAAAAATATAATAATAATTTGTAGTCCGTCATAATGATTTAATTGGGTTGGAAAGGGGATGTGAAGGGTTAATGTAGACCTTCAGTGTGTTTTCTTCCCTCTGTCTCTGCTGACCTCCCCTCATTCTGTTGGGGAGCAGCTTTAATCCATCATCATGTACATCATCTGATAGTGTTTGATATGGTGCCTCATGGTACAGCAGCACAGATGAGAGCTGTTGAGTCTTAATTACCTATTATACCCCAGACGAGACATTCATCTCACTGAACAACTGAGGAGAACAGTGATCGGCAGGCAAGAGTGGAGCTCTGGTGCAATGTGTCTTATTGTCCTGAAATCCCTGTTTTCCCATAAAACAGCAGAAATCTTCCCTCGTACGGTTCACCCTGGGTTGGTTCTGTGTGTTCTGTCATGGAGGTTAGCATAGGGAACACATGTTTTTCTGCAGCATACAGACCTGCTCACTGTATCTAACTTTCTCTCACTCTGGTGGATCTCCTTTTGTAAACCTCTCCCTCCCCTCTCGTTGCCATAATCCCTTTGCTATATTGTGCTGTTTGCCTTCCTGAACCAGGAATAAAGACACTTTGTGTGTCCTGTTTCCCTCTTCATGTTGTCTCTCAGCCTTCCTCCTCTGTGGATGTGCCACAGTAAGCACATGGCCCTAACTGACTTGTCCTGATGTACACACAATGGAGCGCACTGACTGACTCACTTCACCAGGCTGGGCTGCTGCTGATAAGCTCTGGGCCTATGTTGCTGCTCTCTGTGTCTGGACCAGAGCCATCACAGTTTAAAGCAAAACCCCGCTGGGTCCCCCTTCCTGAGCCCTTCAACCCACCGCATACACAGACACACACTCCCACCCACAGAGAAACAAGCCAGGAGAGAGAGAGAGACAGGCAGGGTGTTCCTCTTCCTATTATAGGAGTTGCAGTTGTAGGTTACTTAAATGGAACCGCTTAGTATTAGCTGAGGAACGCTCAACTCTGTTCTCTTATATTGAGACAGAGTTAAGTTTTGACAACTGGTCTCGCGATTTGCTATCAACAACATTGAGCCACCATCAGTCGATACTTGTAAAAATGTAAATTCTGAAAACACTTACCTGTACCTATGTTTGTCCTGTACAACTGCGGTCCTTCCGACGTGTGCTTACATTCATACTTTTAATAAAAAACTTTTATTGAATTCAACCACCAAATTTTTCCTCATTTGTGTTGCTCATCTCAGTGTGAATGCGCTTGGTAACTCAATGTTGTTGCTAACAAATCGCATGACCAGCTATCAAAACTCAGCGTTCCTCAGCCAGACATGTATTGACATGCATCCTCCTTTCCTTCTACTCTCCCTCTCCTTCTCCTACTGAAACACCAGTTTATCTACTTCGTGTCATGTTTTTGAGATGCATTTCTTCTTCCTTCTACATTTTTTAAAGTCTTGTTTTGTTGAACTGCGATTGGGACTTGTGTGTCAGAAGAAAGTGGGATAAAACGACTAGCTATAAGCATTTATAAATATATTAATGCATTCATTTATAATTCATTACACAGACTTGGTTCATAGTGTTACTGCGTTCTCGACACTCTCCTTTGTCTTAGAGGCGATCATCATTGAATTACTGTACCCTTTTTGTCAGAGAGCACTGAGCATGCAGCAGTTGAGTGGTTCCTCTAATGTGTTCAATAGGCGTATGAGGCTGCCTACATATTTTAGGGGTTTCTGAGTTCTTGTCCCAACAAAAGAGCCTTTGGGATGACACACTGCCCATACTATTACAAGTTGCCTAGGTTACCCTGTCTGCAAAACATCAGCCCCTGACCCAGCCGGCGCTCTAGCCTTTCACTCCTGAGGAAAGCGTCTCACAAGGCCTAATTAATCACCAGCACAAGTAGTCACATGAATGAGCCTGGAGGCATGTTTGCTGGGATTGGCAGACTTTTAGAACATCATCCCGGTCTGAGCCTAATCACTGTGTTCTTCTCCCATCAAGAATGGAGGCATTCCCTTGCTATTCAAAGCAACTGAAACTTTCAATGCTGTATGTTTAATTTACTGTAAGGTTCTGCTTGTCTTTTCTTAGTCAACCTTGTGTTCTTTTTCTTTGTGTTCTGGAACGTAGCCCTGTCTTTCATTTTTGTTCATTGATTTCACCTGTGTTCGTTTCTCACCTGGTCTTATCAGCTCCCTATTTAGTTCAGTTCTTTCTGTTTGTATGGTTGTGAGGTATTGTTTGTTTTTGACTGCCTACCTGTGTTTGACCATTGCCTGCCTACCTGTGTTTGACCATTGCCTGCCTACCTGTGTTTGACCATTGCCTGCCTACCTGTGTTTGACCATTGCCTGCCTACCTGTGTTTGACCATTGCCTGCCTGCGACCATGATTCCTGCCTTCTGTGAAGGCTTAATTAACATCTGCCGCACTCTGCGCGTGAATATACACCTTTTTCTCCCTGAGTATTTGTTACACTTACGCTACCCATCTCCAGGCATTATAGTGCCCTCCACTAATATTGGCACCCTTGGTAAATATGAGCAAAACGGGCTGTGATAAAAAAATGTAAAAAAACATATTTTTTTTATCCTCTTGGTCTTTCATTCAAAATATGAGCAAAAAATCTAACCTTTAATTAAAGTAAAATAATTGAAAGAAAAAATACATTATCATAAAACAAATATTTTTCTCAAATATATGTGTGCCACAATTATAGGCACCCCTTCATTCAATACTTTGTGCAACCTCCCTTTGCCAAGATAACAGCTCTGAGTCTTCTCCTATAATGCATAATGAGGTTGGAGAACACATGGCAAGGGATCTGAGACCATTCCTCCATACAGAATCTCTCCAGATCATTCAGATTCCGAGGTCCACGCTTGTGGACAATCCTCTTCAGCTCATCACACAGGTTTTATATGGGGTTTAGGTCAGGGGACTGGGATGGCCACGGCAAAACCTTGATTCTGTGGTCAGTGAACCATTTTTGTGTTCATTTTGAGGTGTGCTTTGGATCATTGTCCTGCTGGAAGATCCAACCATGGCACAGTTTAAGCTTCCTACCAGAGGCAGTCAGGTTTTACCATGTAAAAAAAAGTCAGGTTTTACCATGTAAAACCATGAGTCCGTAATACCATGTATCCTAACAAGTTATCCAGGGCCTTTGGAAGAAAAACAGCCACACAGCATCAAAGATCCACCACCATAATTCACAGTTGCAATGAGGTACTTTTCTGCATGGCTGTCTTTCTGTCTACACCAAACCCACCTCTGGTGTTTGTTTCCAAAAAGCTCTATTTTGGTCTCATCTGACCATAGAACCCGGTCCCATAGAAAGATTCAGTAACGTTTGGTAAACTGTAGGCGCTTCAGTTTGTTTGATGACAGCAAAGGCTTTTTATGGCAACCCTCCCAAACAACTTGTGGTTATGTAGGTAGTTTCT
Organism: Salvelinus alpinus; assembly: GCF_045679555.1. NCBI lineage: Eukaryota > Metazoa > Chordata > Actinopteri > Salmoniformes > Salmonidae > Salvelinus > Salvelinus alpinus. The sequence continues at coordinate 17,442,561 of NC_092118.1, forward strand.
GATCATAGTTTTGGAGACTTTCTGACCCCAAGACCCAACTAACAGCTGTCTGCAGCTGTGATCCTGAGAGATTTTTGGGCAACTCAAACCATCCTCCTCACTGTGCGTGTGGTCAATATAGACACATGTCCTCTTCCAGGCCGATTGTTAACATCTCCAGTTGCTTTAAACTTCTTAATTATTGCCCTGATAGTAGAAATGTGCATTTTCAACCATTGAGCTATTTTCTTATAGCCATTTCCTGATTTGTGCAGCTCAACAACCTTTTGTCTCACATCATTACTGTATTCTCGGGTCTTTCCCATAGTGGTGGATGACTATGGAAACTTGGCATGTGTGACCTTATATTTACACTACCAGTCGAAAGTTTGGACATACCTAATTTTGACCGGTAGTGTATACCCCAGTGAAACAGGAACTCATGGGTTACCACTTAAGTGTTCCTAATCACGCGGGTGAACTTAAAAAACGTAAAATATGAATGGGAATATACTTCAGTTAGATTTTACTCATAAGAATTTCTAGGGGTGCCAATAATTGTGGCACATGTTTCAGAGAAAAATATTTAACTTTTTTTTCAATCATTTTACTTCAATTTAAAGGTTCGATTCAATTAAAGGTTCGAGACCAAGAGGATAAATAGCAAAGATTTTTTTTCACAGCCCGTTTTGGTCATACAGTATTTACCAAGGATGCCAATATTAGTGAACACTGCACTTTGAGTGAACTCAGATGTTGGTACAACATTTGTTGGCTGACCACATTGTGTTCATTTCTGCTGTTGTTCAAGCGACTCTCGTGATTATTCATAATCATACACCATATTTCACAATGTTCTTTCTAATTAGCATGTGACCAAATACAGTACTTATAGTAGATATTGGCTGCATTGCAAACACGTAAAAGACACACCCTTCCCCTCAGACCTCAAATTACGTGGACACTTCTAATAACGTATGAGGATTTGACACTTGCAGGACAAGGGGCAAGGGAAGAATGAATTCATTTTAAATGAACCGCCCTTGCCTGGAAATTTGTCACTCGTTCGTCCCACGGTTGTGTCTTCAGTCATCATGGAACCACCGGTAGCTGTTGTGTGTGCTTTATATGCGCTAGTCAATTATGATTTGCATTTCATATCTTGGCTGGAAGACAAGCATCTGCAGACATCGAATACTATCCGACGATATCAAGTAAATCGAAAATTACAATGTATGAGTGTGATAGCAGGGAAGTTCTATGCGCTAGCTAACTTTTCCAAAATCTAGCCAAACTAAAACATAATTACTTTTATGATTCGTGTTTTTGCCGTCATGCGCATTAACAGCACAGTTTCTAACTTAAAAAAAAATGATACTTACACTTACAGTGAGGGGAAAAAAGTATTTGATCCCCTGCTGATTTTGTACGTTTGCCCACTGACAAAGAAATGATCAGTCTATAATTTTAATGGTAGGTTTATTTGAACAGTGAGAGACAGAATATCAACAAAAAAATCCAGAAAAACGCATGTCAAAAATGTTATGAATTGATTTGCATTTTAATGAGGGAAATAAGTATTTGACCCCTCTGCAAAACATGACTTAGTACTTGGTGGCAAAACCCTTGTTGGCAATCACAGAGGTCAGACGTTTCTTGTAGTTGGCCACCAGGATTGCACACATCTCAGGAGGGATTTTGTCCCACTCCTCTTTGCAGATCTTCTTCAAGTCATTAAGGTTTCGAGGCTGACATTTGGCAACTCGAACCTTCAGCTCCCTCCACAGATTTTCTATGGGATTAAGGTCTGGAGACTGGCTAGGCCACTCCAGGACCTTAATGTGCTTCTTCTTGAGCCACTCCTTTGTTGCCTTGGCCGTGTGTTTTGGGTCATTGTCATGCTGGAATACCCATCCACGACCCATTTTCAATACCCTGGCTGAGGGAAGGAGGTTTTCACCCAAGATTTGACGGTACATGGCCCCGTCCATCGTCCCTTTGATGCGGTGAAGTTGTCCTGTCCCTTTAGCAGAAAAACACCCCCAAAGCATAATGTTTCCACCTCCATGTTTGACGGTGGGGATGGTTTCTTGGGGTCATAGGCAGCATTCCTCCTCCTCCAAACACGGCAAGTTGGGTTGATGCCAAAGAACTCCATTTTGGTCTCATCTGACCACAACACGTTCACCCAGTTGTCCTCTGAATCATTCAGATGTTCATTGGCAAACTTCAGACGGGCATGTATATGTGCTTTCTTGAGCAGGGGGACCTTGCGGGCGCTGCAGGATTTCAGTCCTTCACGGCATAGTGTGTTACCAATTGTTTTCTTGATGACTATGGTCCCAGCTGCCTTGAGATCATTGACAAGATCCTCCTGTGTAGTTCTGGGCTGATTCCTCACCGTTCTCATGATCATTGCAACTCCACGAGGTGAGATCTTGCATGGAGCCCCAGGCTGAGGGAGATTGACAGTTATTTTGTGTTTCTTCCATTTGCGAATAATCACAGAAACTGTTGTCACCTTCTCACCAAGCTGCTTGGCGATGGTCTTGTAGCCCATTCCAGCCTTGTGTAGGTCTACAATCTTGTCCCTGACATCCTTGGAGAGCTCTTTGGTCTTGGCCATGGTGGAGAGTTTGGAATCTGATTGATTGATTGCTTCTGTGGACAGGTATCTTTTATACAGGTAAGAAACTGAGATTAGGAGCACTCCCTTTAAGAGTGTGCTCCTAATCTCCGTTCGTTACCTGTATGAAAGACACCTGGGAGCCAGAAATCTTTTTGATTGAGAAGGGGTCAAATACTTATTTCCCTCATTAAAATGCAAATCAATTTATAACATTTTTGACATGCATTTTTCTGGATATTTTTGTTGTTATTCTGTCTCTCACTGTTCAAATAAACCTACATTTAAAATTATAGACTGATAATTTCTTTGTCAGTGGGCAAACGTACAAAATCAGCAGGGGATCAAATACTTTTTTCCCTCACTGTATATGTAGATGTTGGTTTTAAGTTTTGGTAGACTTTTCTTAGCGGATCTACAATCATCGCGAATTGAATTATGGGGCGTTTCAGGCCCCAGAGTGAACAGAATTGTACACTCGCACAGTTGCCAACTTCCCTTGCTTGGCTAATTGTTTGGACCGACGGCAAAGATGGTCGTGCGGATTCCACCAAGGGCATAAGGCCAGGGTAAGTGGAGGAGGGTGTGTCTTTTTAATGAGTTTGAAACACAGCCAATAACAAGGTTGTTTGTTTCATAGGAAAGTCCAATGCCTGCATACATACCACTGACTCAAGTAATAAGATGAAATGCTTTACTTTGTCACCATAGCAGGCTAGCAAGGGCAGAGATGCTGCACTGATTTATAATGCAGTACTGTGTTCCTGATAAAGACCTTTACCTACAGATAGACAGACCATTGGAGGTACTGTTTTCTGTCTCTGAAAGTATACCATTCAATCGGAGGTAAACAATAATCAACCATCTGCTATGTTTATTTTGAGTTTTAGATAATTCATTAAAAGCACATATTTCCTTCTGAATTTGTTGGATGGATAACAGTAGCATTACTTGTTAATGTTTATCTATTCTTGGTTTGGAAAACGCATTTTTGATACCTGGAAAAGAAATGGAAATGTTTTTCCCCCCACTGTTTAGCTTCATTTTCTTTTAATCAGTAGCAGTGGGTTTCTGTCAAAGGGTAATGGTTCATCGTCGTGCTGCCATCAAACAGATTCTCATAGTGATGTTTCAACTCGAGTCTAATTCTCACCCCATTTTTTTTTTTTTCACATGACCTCATGTTAGAGGAAATTTAATTTGGCTTGTCAAAGCAATTGGTTTAGTCTGCTGAGTGCCTCCAGCTATTTCCAGATCAAATCTAGATTCGTTGGCCCCTTGACATTGTTTGGTTTCATGTTAATTATCAAATTTTTTTCTTACAGTATGTTGTTACCCAGGTTTCTGAATAAAACACTGTATAATAGTACATTTGGATATGAGTTACCTTATTTTTTCTTCATGTAGTTGTCTGGGGAGTGTGCATCCTATCACATGCCCACATCTGACAGACCATTCAGCCCAGGGACCTCCCTGACCCCTCAGTCTCAGTGTCCTGACCGGTGCCTCTGGAGCTGCTCTCCCTTACTGTTCTGTTACAATGGCCGTGCACACTCTGCCTTGTTTTGTCAAATCAAATGTTATTTGTCACATACACATGGTTAGCAGATGTTAATGCGAGTGTAGCGAAATGCTTGTGCTTCTAGGTCTGACCATGCAGTAATATCTAACAAGTAATCTAACAATTTCACAACAACTACCTTATACACACAAGTGTAAAGGAATGAATATGTACATACAAATATATGGATGGCCGAACGGCATAGGCAAGATGCAGTAGATGGTATAGAGTACAGTATATACATATGAGATGAGTAATGTAGGGTATATAAACATTATATAAAGTAGCATTGTTTTAAAGTGGCTAGTGAAACATTTATTACATAATTTTTTCATTATTAAGTGGCTAGAGATGAGTCAATATGTTGGCAGCAGCCACTCAATGTTAGTGGTGGCTGTTTAACAGTCTGATGGCCTTGAGATAGAAGCTGTTTTTCAGTCTCTCGGTCCCCGCTTTTATGCACCTGTACTGACCTCGCCTTCTGGATGATAGCGGGGTAACAGGCAGTGGCTCGGGTGGTTGTTGTCCTTGACGATCTTTTTGGTCTTCCTGTGACATCGGGTGGTGTAGATGTCCTGGAGGGCAGGTAGTTTGCCCCCAGTGATGCGTTGTGCAGACCTCACTACCCTCTGGAGAGCCTTACGGTTGTAGGCGGAGCAGTTGCCGTACCAGGTGGTAATACAGCCCGACAGGATGCTCTCGATTGTGCATCTGTAAAAGTTTCTGAGGGTCTTAGGGGCCAAGCCAAATTTCTTCAGTCTCCTGAGGTTGAAGAGGCGCTGCTGCGCCTTCTTCACCACGCTGTCTGTGTGGGTGGACCATTTCAGTTTGTCTGTGATGTGTACACCGAAACCAATGACTACTCGGTGACATCCCCAACTCCCTTGTGTTACAAGGTATTGGCTAAACCCCTTAAACAATGACTGTCCTCCTGGTAAACTTGAGCCCACTGTGGTCACCATGTGAGATGTGTATTTGAGAAGAAATGGGAGACCTTGTAGGTTTAAGGTCTTCACAGCGGCCAGAACAAAATGAGGAGATTGAAAACCTACAGCACTTCAGCTTGATTTTCTGCAGTTTTCTCTAGGATCATTCTGGATCTATTGAAAGCTCCTAGATAGACACACTACACTGAACCATCGTAACATAACCTTTTCCACTGATCCCCTTTAGAGTAATTTATGATGAAGCGACATTCAACATTTGCACAAATGTATTGGGTCTTTTTTCCTTGTCTTCACAGCGATCATAAATGTCATCGAGCTGTACAACAATGTCACATTCAAATTACACTGCAGCGTTCAGTTTTACAGAGCTTTCAGATGTATCATTCTGTCCTCACTCTGACAGTGTAGAATCCCTCCACTGGGATTTAAAGGAATGAGTGCATTAAATGACACCCCTGGGGCATACAGTGTGTGGCTATGAGAGTCATAGAGGAAGACGCAGGATCTATTTAAATTCAATTGGATTCCAGGAGTAAACACTGTAATCACATGTACCAACTGTCTGTCTGTTTGATAGCTTTAATGTTTCACTTTATCACGCTCACTGGAGCTTTTATTTTTATTGGCTTCGTTAAATGTGTCTTTGGTTTACAAAACACTAGCCCGTGGCTGCGTTCTCTGAAGGCTCACATCATAATGCTTGACTACATCTTTCTCAGTGACCATGGAAATCTATTATCTTAAAAAGCTGTATAAATGAATACAGTCTATTTTCTATCACAGTATATGAATGTAATACTATACAATTATTTACTCAACATTCAGAACTGTATATTGATATGAATATTGTTACTGCTTTCTAAGGTGTGGTAGCTGTGTGAACATAAGCAGTGTAACATCAATTCATTTATTCATGTGAGAGCTCTACTAAGTGTTCTAATTTACATTGACCTTGTTATTGAGGCGTTGCTCTCACCTCTCATGCACCCTCAGTAACAGACAGGGTCTATGTGTGGCTGGCTTATACAAATATTCATTTTTCTCTCTCTCTGGCTCCCACAGAAACCCCCCTGAAAGGAGAGGATGTTCTAGGAGACAAATCGTTTTCTGACTCGTCCCTGTTTGCCCACTGGGGTCAGGAGCTGAGCGCTGACAGCCGCAGGGTGGCCCTGAAGATGTTCCAGTACTACGGCTACAACGGCTACCTCAGTGACCGCCTCGCCCTGGACAGAGCCATCCCAGACCTCAGACCTGATGGGTAAGCTGAGCTATCTGAATAGAGCACAGAAAACCACTGAGAATATCACCCACTTAAACTTCTGCTGTCCCCCCAAGTCATACCAGTAGCCCAGGGGCTAACAGGACCTTCATATCCAGACTGTCTGATTTCACTATGGTCTGACTATAACACACTAGTTGTGATCGTTTTGGATACAGACTATATGGAAGAGCACACATTAGAGTCCCCACTTGTTTGACTGTCGAGAGCATAAAAAACAAAGCTGCCTAGTGGGTTTTCATGTTGAGAATATGCCTCTGCATTTGACTCAAGCCCTGTTTTGACAGACAACCCAGAAGGAAAGTGTTACTTCAAAACAGTGGGGTGCAATTTTATCTCCCATAATTACCAACTCTTGTCTACCCAGTAGGAGCATAAAAGACCCTCACTCCCCCTCTCTGTCTATCTGCGGTTCTCATACAATAATGTTACATTGTGAAAAGTGTCATATCTTATCCCATTATTTGCTTCACAGATGCTTTTATCTGGATCACACTGAAATACACGAATTGTATTGTTACTGTCACTTCTGCTGTTGGGTTTGGAGGTCTGCCAGGGACATTATCATAACAACCACCTCAACATTGAGACCACAAATTTCCCAGGCGTCTGAGAAACAGACACATCTTTTTAATATAGCTAGAATGTTATTGCTTTGAATGTGCACTTCTCTAAATCAGGTCCCTTCTTTCCACACTCCGCTCACATCAGGTCTGTTTTCTCCCCAGGTGTAAAAACATCACGTATCCTTCTAACCTCCCTCAAGTTAGCATTGTGTTTATCTTTGTGAACGAGGCCTTGTCCGTCATCCTGCGTTCCATCCACTCTGCCATGCACAGGACCCCCTCCCACCTCCTCAAAGAGATCATCCTGGTTGACGACTACAGTGACAACGGTGAGCATCATTAGACTGTATAGAACTGAAATGACCCATGTTGAAAGTGTATTGCAACAAAGTGTTTTGTCTGAAGCAGCCGTAGCTTGCCATATTTTGTTTGATTGCCTTTTCCTTTGAGAACTTGAGCAGCGGTACTTTTCTTTCGCTCTGGGTCTTGGCTCTGTTGGCCTCCAGTTTATCAGTGGGAATCTTCTAGTCTTAGTCTGCAGGAAACAAAGGGGTAATTACTATCTTTCTATATAATCTAGCTCTTTAATGTCCTTAATTATGGGCTGTGCTCACTGGATTTAAAGGATAGGTTAAAGAATACTAATTAGCAGGAAAAGCAGGGAGATCTGCCTGATGGTAGATTACTATCCAGAGGTAATTAAGTATTTTTAATTTTATTATGGCCTCCCAGCTGTGTGAGCCCACTGGTTCTGAGATCTGTCTCAAACTGTGCCTGGTTTAAAACACCAGCTGATCCTATGGAGTCTCACCACAAGCACACAGTCTTTTAAAACAGTGCAGACGTATAGGTGAGCGGCCTGTGTCTACTGTTACTAATGACCACCGTCACACAGTAAGGTGTGGAGGGGAAGGCTGATTTAAAGATGACGGCAGCTGTGAGATGTAGGCAAACATCCTGCTGTTGTAGAGTTTGTGCAGGACTACATCACTAAAAGTAAATAATGCCAGCTATCAGTTGGTGTAGACTGGTGATTGGAGAGAATGCTGATGGGTGGGTCAGTGGGTTGGGTCAGCCAGAAGAACCTCATACTCTCCCTGCTGGGATAAGAACTCATTTAAAGATACCCCTCTTTCCTTTTTTCCCTCGTCTCTTCTCTCCTCTCTATCCGGCTGTGCACTCAACCTTCTGCACCCTTCTGCTAATCCCTAGGTACCCGAGGCACACTTTATTGCCTCAGCGAGCTGACAGCCTTCTGGGACAGTCCATTATTACCTGGGTACGGGGTGTAGGCTGAGTGCCCTTATCTGGAGATGCCATCTGTTTCCCCCCTATGTGAGGTGAAATTCCAAAGGTTGTTGCCGTCCTCTCTCAGCTCAAGTGGATTACCGTGTCCCATGGAATCTTTGATTTTATCATGTAATTGGGAGGCAGAGAGCAACCCCTGAGGTCCCTCAGGAAAGCTAGTCGCGCCGTGACATTTTGCTAATGGCATTGCAACCTGTTCGCCAGAGCATTCTGTCAGATTCACTCTGATAGATTTATCCTTATCATTATCGTCATGATTGCTAATCTTATCTCTACTAAACGTTGTCAGCCTGTTGACCCATGGTGCTGCTTAGGCTGTTTCAGGTGGTCACCATCTAGCTGCTGTCCTCCAGCACCAGGAGCATCATAATGTGAATCTCTGTCTGCAGAGAGAGTTCTCCTCCACCTCCACCCAGCATTAGCATGCAGGAGACACTGTGACCGTTGAGGGGAAGAAGGGCCAATTTACCTGGCTGATTGGATGATGTACCCGGCCTGAGGAAGACATGTCTCCGTGCCACAGGGACTCTGACAGGTGTCCAATCATCTGATTGGTTGGAGGAAGACTCAGGATTTCATTGGAAGCCAAGCAGAATTTGGAATGGCTGCCAATGACTCCTCAATGTTTCAACATTGAACTACACACTACTGTATTTTAAGGATAATTGTAAACAGCATAACTTATATTGTTTGGAATGTTGTCGGTCCTTAGTTGAAGCTGTCATCTTGTGTATTTCTCTGTATTCAAATCAGCATGAGGTCATCTGACAGGGTTGTATCACAGAGTGAGTTTCTAAATTATTATCCTTACGAACAGGCAATGAGAACCCCTTAGGCACATCCTAACAGCCTTGTTATCCAGCTACTCTCCATTGCAGGGAGAAAGGCTGTATATCACAGGGCTAGAGAAAGAAGCATGAAGGAGGATCCATCTTTGTCTGTCCACTCTCTCTGTCTCTCTCTGGTCCCTCATCATCTTCTCTCAGACTCCATACATCAGTCTCTCTAACGTTTGCCTTTTCTCTCTCTCTCGCACTCACTCTCTCTCACTTTATTTTCTCTTTCCCTCGCTGTCTCTTGGTCTGGGCGGAGTGACGAGGATTTGTTCATGTATTACATTCACAGCCCTGACAGAGTTGCCAACCCGAGCTCATTTTGAGTGATGGATGGCAGCCTCTGTCTCTCCAACTCCCAGCTTTTAGCTACAGTACATACAGAAACTTTGACTCAACAACAAGGATTGGGTCCATCCCCCCTGGATTATAAACTCCTCAACTGTGCCCGATTTAGAAAGACACATTTGAAATATAGGAAACGGCTTAACAGTGAGCTCAAAATGTATTGGGACAGTGACAAATTTGTTGTTGTTTTGTCTCTGTACTCCAGCACTTTGGATTTGAAATAATACAATGACTATGAGGTTAAAGTGCAGACTGTCAGCTTTAATTTTAGGGTATTTTCATCAGCATACTAAACAAGCTGACAGTCTGCACTTTAACCTCATGGTCATTGTATCATTTCAAATCCAAAGTGCTGGGGTACAGAGCCAAAGCAACAACAAAATAGTCAGTCCCAAAACTTTTGGAGCTCACTGTATATCATCACCTATTCATTATGCTTCTTATACAGATGTAAGATCTTAATTTGAGCCAGTTTGCTACAGCAGGAAAATAATCCTGCAGCAACAGGAAATGTGAATTATTATGTGTATTATAATTAATGGACATTTTTGTAGGGGTTAATACATTTTTCGTGAGGGAAAATCAATTCTGAAATTTCTAAGTGGAAATTACAAAATTCAGAAGACTTTTTAAACCTCAAAAACAACGACACGTTTTAAAGGAAACGTATCCTGAAACAGGGTGATCAAATTAAGATCCTACATCTGTACTGTGCATTTTGTTGTTATAACAACAATGATTCTGCAGTTTTCTTCATTAGCTTTTTCCACAAATTTACAAAACTGAATAATCTTTATAAAAGGAACTTTGAATCTATATGAAAAACATTTTTCACTTGATGACTTCACAAATCGAGAGAATGTTGCAGTTTTGTGCAGCTGGGTCCTCCCACAACTCTGACTGTAGGACTGTGCCTATTACATTCAAACATGAGCATTTCTTAGGAAGCTTCGGTTAGGATATCAGTCATAAAAGATTGATGTTCTTGGTCATCAGCCGTTCCCAGGGTAATGAACCTGTAACTCCATGTGCTTTATTATGATTCATTAGAAACCATTACACTTCATCATTCTTCTTCTCAATTCACACACATCTGAATCTCTTAATTATTAATTGTATAAAACAAATGACTTAATGCGGCTGATGAAACGTCATCAGCACGTGCCCATAAGGTGCCTATTGCTTTCCTGAGGAGACTGATAAAGGGAATGATCTGAACAGAGAATGTCATTTAGCTACTCCCCATTCCATCACTGAACTGATATGTGCCACTCTGAAAGCATTAACACAATTTGTGAAACATCTAGCAGCTTGTAACCAACGCTCATTTCCTGAAATAGAACAGCACCACCATTCACAGCACGTCCAGTTGGGCTATTGAACTTTACCCAATGATTGATGAGGGACACATTTTGCTCAAGGATAAACAAAACGCTAGGGTGCTCAGCCAAAAAGAACAACTATTTCAAGGGCAAGGTGTTGCGCTTCAAGGCAGCAAACAAGGTTCTCTCAGAACACAATCTACTTGACCTGAACTGGGACTGCATGGTGCTGGAGTGGTTATTATAAACAAATGTAACCATTGTATTAGAAAATAATCTAATTTAATCATGTAGGATTCATATACTTTTTTTCAAATTCTGCTCCATGTATTATTCCTATATGCTGGAAAATGTATGCTGTCCGTGAAACCACAAGTCTCTTAGGTCTAGTAGAGATCTCATGTGCTTTTTTATTCAGTGAGATTCTATGGTACCTGGAGCTCAACTCCCTCAGACAATGTTTAGTATGCTGCTGTTCACAAGAGAAGATTAGAATGGAGACTGCTGCTTGAGGGGAACTACAGCGGCATTATGGAAAACAATGAGGAAGCAAAATGGCCAAGTAAAGATAACACCCTCCATTCTCTACTTACCTCTGCTTGGGTTGTAATGAAATCAATGCCTCTTTGAGTATAATGACACTCAATGCTTTCCCTCTGAACAGGATGACCATCAAAGTGTCTTATAAAATCTTGAGACCTGGTACCTGTGCAGTGTCTACCCAGAATACCAAAATTGGTTCTGTGAAAGTTCCCAGAACATTTGTTAGGGTGCGGCAAAGATTCTCATAACACAAACACTGTCCAGTTGTGCTGATGAGCATACAATGTTTGTATAAAACAATCGCCTGATGTTGCAAGAACGTTCCCAGAACACATTTCTGTGTTATTACATAATCGGGAAACCTAATGAGAATGTTTGGGGAATGTTCTGTGGTGGTGGTTAGACGTTTTAGTGAATGTTAGAACATTCCAAGGATATTTCATTTAAAACATTTTCTGAAGAAAAACAACATTTTGTTATCAAAAACATTCTTTGAATTAATGCTTTTGGGATGTTGTCATTCTAATGTTAGATAAAACATGAACTAGAACTTAATGGGAACCTTAGCTAATGTTCTAGGAAGGTTCCCAGTTTGCTGGGTAGCTACAAATGCTTTCTCAAAGGTTCTTCAGTGTAATGAGTGTACTGACTGAAAGGGAACCACCCCAAAAAATGTAGGCAGGGAGGCCTTCTGTGGATCCATTAGTGTTTACAGTAAGTCATTACTCCCAGGTGGACTGTTTAGTGTGGTGTTACACATGGTGGAATGTGTGATTATTGGATTATGGCTGCCAGCCATACAGAGCACAGCAGCTGTACTGTTTAGGGGTCCCTCTGTTCCTGGCCTGTAGTCGTACCATCTGGTGAATATTGCGAGAGATGACTGATAGCACGTCAGATGCAAACAAGCAGGTGCCTGGTGGGGGTGTGCGAAGTCATTTACCACATCTCTCTGCTTTATAATGATGCAGCAGAACGCTGAGACTTGAACAATAGCACTTTGGAAGAGTCTAACTATCTTCTTCATACTGTAGGCATTTCTCTGGAGGTTTACACAACACAGCTCATAAAAGTGTATTTAATATTCTTTGTAATTGACTGAAATCTTTTGGATTGGCTGGCATTTCATAGGCTGCTATTCCCCAGTGTGTGATTACTCTGAATGTAAAGATTTCCTGTCCTGTAGAGTGAATTGTAATGTCTCAGGTTTTTAAGTCAGTGGTAACACAAAGTTCCAGTTAGTGGTTTCACCTGTGTGCTATCTGTCCGCTGACATCAGTTGATATCAGGTGGTTGACCTCATGTTTCCTTCAGTTGGAGACTTGGCTTGACATTATGTTGATTAGTAGCCCTTTACACTCGTACCCCTATACGAGTTGAAAATGGCAGATTTGGACACTGATAAGTGCCTAAATTGGAACGCAGTGGGTATACAGTTACATGCTATACATGACGTCAGAGCTCAGGGTCTTTACAGCTCATTGTGGGTTTTGAATGACTGCCGTTCTGAACTTGAGCACCGCGCACGACAATAAAAAAAATAATTCTCATTGATGAAAGTTGAAGGAGAGGCAGCGTGATGTTTCAGTTTGCATAATGTTTATTCACTTTTCAATTCACATTAGCAACAGAACGTCATGTGCCGCAAGAAGGTTCGGCGCTCGGCAACGGACATTTACTGTAAATATTCCTATGAACTATCCCAGTAGTCTATAGCCACAACCAGTATGCTTTAACTATGCAAGCGACACATTTGAAAAAGGAACCAAACCACATTACACTCTTGAATAAGGCAACAATTCACAAGCATGTGCAGAAAATAAGTTGGCCAGTAGCAGACAAGTTGGGCCAGGAACCGAAAGGCTGCTGGTTCAACTCCTCGAGCCGGCAAGGTGGAAAAATCAGCAGTTCTGCCCTTAAGCAAGGCAGTTAATACCCAACAAAAACTGCTCCTGGGGCGCCGATTTGGACGGCGATTTAAGGCAGCCCCCCGCACCTCTCCGATTCATGCATTCAGTTGTGCAACTGACTAGGTATCCCCTTTCCCTACACAATACATTTTAGCTTCAAGACATAAGCACAGTTTTTAACAGCATGTCTTTATCACTACCCCCTCTCATACAAATATAAAAGTACAGTAGGCCTACCTTACAACATTACAAGTCAGGCTTAATTGTTATCAATATCATGCAAATAATTTGGTCTATATGTGGTAAAATGGCTCTAGGGTATCATGTTTCAGGTAAGACCCAGATGCAGACCGTGTCGAAGTAACAAAAGTGTATTATTTGAACAGGGGCAGTCAAAATGACAGGTCAAGGGCAGGCAGAGGTCAGTAATCCAGATAGGGTGCAAAAGGTCCAGAACGGCAGGCAGTCTCAGGGTCAGAACAGCCAGGGGTTAATAATCCAGTGTGGTGTGGCAAGGTAAAGAATGGCAGGCAGACTCAGCAGAATGGTCAAAACCGGGAAAAACTAGAAAACAGGAACTAGAACAGACCAGGAGCAAGGGGAAAAACACTGGTAGGTTTCACGAAACAGACAGAGAACACAGGTATAAATACACTGGGGATAATGGGGAAGATTGCACAAAGACATGCAAAACAGAACCCCCTGCCCCGAGGTCGAAATTTCAGGAAACTCCTCACCGTGTACGCCGGTTGGACGTCGATGAGACGGTGGATGGGGTGGGCCTGGAAACAGGAGACAAAGGGCTGTGAGACATGGGTTTAATTCTAGAAACATGAAAAGTGGGAGGTATACGGAGGGTACGGGGCAACAGAAGACGAACAGCAGAAGGGCTAATGACCTTGGAGATGGGGAAAGGGCCGATAAACCGGGTTGGTAGAGTTTGTGGGATTCCACCGGGAGGGGCAGATCCCGGGTGGACAGCCATACCTTCTGCACTAGATGATACCGGGGAGCCGGTCCGGTGGTGAACCACTTGTTGTCGATAGGTGGTCTTGAGAAGGGCCGACCGGGCTCTCTTCCAGGTACGAGAGCCTTCCAGGTGGACAAACATCTGGGGCGAAGGTATGCCGACCTCTTCCTTCTGCTCAGGGAAGAGCGGGGGCTGATATCCCAGGGAACACTCAAAGGGCTATGGAACCTGGGGCAGAGCAAGGAAGGGTGTTGCGGGCATATTCGACCCACACAACTTGCTGACTCCAGGTGGTGGGGTTGGCGGAGACCAGGCTGCGCAGAGTCGTCTCCAGGTCTTGGTTGACTCGCTCCGACTGGCCGTTGGACTGGGGGTCGGAACCCTGTAGGACAGGTTGGCCGACGACCCAGTGAGTGTGCAGGACGCCTTCCAGGACGAGAACTGAGGACCCCGGTCAGAGACATTTTCACAGGCAGTCCATGGATCCGGAAGACGTGCTGCACCATGAGCTGGGCCGTCTCTCTGTCAGAGGGTAGCTTGGGGAGAGGAATGAAGTGGGCGGCGTTGGAAAACCGATCCCCTACAGTCAGGATGGCGGTGTTGCCATCAGACGGGAGCCTGTTACAAAGTCCAGGGATATGTGAGACTAGGGACAGTGAGGGACAGGCAGAGGTTGATGGAGACCAGCCGGAGCCTTGTTCGGTGCACAGATCGTGCATGCAGTGACGGACGCAGAGATGTCAGGAACCATGGTAGGCCACCAAAAATATTGTCGCACAAAGGCCATGGTCCGCCGGGAGCCCAGGTGGCAAAATCGAGGAATGGACCGCATCAGGAATGGACATCCGGTTAAGAAAGCTGTGCTGTGCCTCACAAACATATTTCCCTATTCCCCAGCTGAGTGCCATAGCCAGGCATGAGGTGGGAAGGATGGTCTCGGGTTCCGGGGTTGAAGCCGTGGGGCTATAGTATG
Organism: Salvelinus alpinus; assembly: GCF_045679555.1. NCBI lineage: Eukaryota > Metazoa > Chordata > Actinopteri > Salmoniformes > Salmonidae > Salvelinus > Salvelinus alpinus. The sequence continues at coordinate 17,457,726 of NC_092118.1, forward strand.
TAAACTTCCGACTTCAACGGTAGGCTCCTGCTGCTATGTGCTGTTCCAGCTCACACAAGCCAAGGCTACTAACTTACTCTGGGACCTGTGATCCCACCTCTGAAATCACCACACAATGTTAAAAATGAAAGAAAAAAAAATGATGATGATCTACTATCAACATTATACATTTCTTTTGGTGGTGGGGATGGGCCTCCAGAATTTTAAGTGGCTCAGTGCAGGTAAAAACTCAAGAAAATTAGTGTCAAATTTTAGGAAAATGTCTACACATTTCAGCTGTTTCAAAATTATTGCTCTAGGAGTTCTATTCATACTGGCTTGTTTCAAAGGGGGAAACTGTCGGGCGAGCGTTGTGCGCTACTTCCGAAGGTTGTGGTAGAGAGTTAGCAAGTTCGCATTATTATAAACAGTATAGCCAAAGGGTGTTCTCCCAAAACCTCTAGAGAATCTGTCGTAGTGTGAAAAGGGTCAAACTTGCCTCCACCACTCCCGCTAATTGAGCAACTTGGAACTTTTTTGTTGTTTGAGGGATGGAAATGGTGTGTGTATATGACGAGAACTCAATGTATTTTGAAAGATGAGATGTTGAGGATTATAATAAATACTGCTTTGATGTCATATAAGCAAGCCACGTGCACTTCACATTTCCATATCATAAAACTCATGTAATATACAGTGCGAGAACAATCAGCTGTCCGTACTGTCTCCCTGTAGCGCTGTCTTAGGTGTCTCACAGTACAGACATTGCAATTTATTGCCCTGGCCACATCTACAGTCCTCATGCCTCCTTTCAGCATGCCTAAGGCACGTTCACGCAGATGAGCAGGGACCCTGAGCATCTTTCTTTTTATGTTTTTCAGAGTCAGTAGAAAGGCCGCTTTAGTGTCCTAAGATTTCATAACTGTGATCTTAATTGCCTACCGTCTGTAATCTGTTAGTGTCTTAACGACCGTTCCACAGGTGCATGTTCATTAATTGTTTATGGTTCATTGAACAAGCATGGGAAACAGTGTTTAAACCCTTTACAATGAAGATCTGTGAAGTTATTTGGATTTTTACAAATTATCTTTGAAAGACGGTCCTGAAAATGGGACGATTCTTTTTTTGCTGAGTTTAGAATGGAGTCATGCACTTATGATTCCATTCTATGCCCACACAAATGACAATCTGCTTCTCTGAATTGCCTTGTGAAAACCTAACATTGTAAGATCATATTTTAGAATTTAGCTAGTTATGCTGGAAATAGAACAAGCTTTCAAATTATGCCCACCCTAACCCAGATTGATTTGTAATGGACCGTTTTTGGATTGCGTAAACAACAGTAGTATTTGTGTGAAGACAGGGATGCAGGTCTGTGTTCCAAGCAAAACAACTACAAGTGTGCTTGCTCTAGTTCCTCAACCTCACAGCTAGGAGAGCAAAAAAAATGCACCTTATAATTGAAGACTCTCTTTTTTGAGTCATAAAAGTGCATTGAAATAACTTAGGAACTGTGCACACTTTGGAGAGGTGTGTGGCCATTTTGAGACACCAGATAGATCTCTTACTCAAACCCTTGTAATTATGTTGAATCTACCACAAATTTCCTGTGAATATTCTTATCATATTATTGAATGTATCCAGAGTATTTTCAGATTTTGTTATTAACAAATGCGGCAAAAAGTACAGTAAATGTGAAATGTAAATAAAATCAACAGTGTAATGTTTGGATTGAGTCTTGTGTCAGTTGAACTGTTTAGTCTAATAATTTCCCCATAATCTCCAATCTGTTCCCTTTTAATTGCTACCATGGTTACATACATTATGCTTTCCATATTTCTACTGTAAGAAACATTTTAATTTAGCCCTATAGGCCAATACCCATGAGTGTAAGGGGTTAGAGAAAAACAGTCTTTGGTTGACCCCTATAGCAACACTTTACAAGCCTGTGGCACTATGCCACCATCTTTATTTAGGCCTATTCATTTCCATAAACCTACAGTTTTGTGTGACTCAAAAGCATAATATTGAACTGATTATGAGGTGATTTGTTGGTTTGTCAAAAAGTGAAATGCTGTATTGAGGCCAAAAGCACCCCAACTGTGCCCAATTCCTGCTTTTACTTTCACGCTTTTGATAGAATTGCGGCCTGATTCTTCAGGATTGCAATATCCCCTCATGTACAGCAAGCCCTATGGAGCCCTACAACTGGAGGCAAGTTCTTTGGTCTAGTGATCAAACCAGTGGAGCATGAGTGCTTTTGGCTGCCTCCCCCTACCCTTAAACACCCCAAGGTGGTTAAGATGGAGTCTATTGGGTGTGGTGTCGTCTATGTATCATCAGTAGGATCTCTTACTTACCTCACCAAAGATTATGAGGAAACTCAAGGTTTAACACATTATTGTGTTCATATGCGTGTGTGTGTGCATAATCATGTGTGTTTCTCCTTTAGACGAGCTGAAGGAGAAGCTACAGGACTTTGTGTCTGCGACCAACAGCCAGCGGCCTGGCTTCATCAAGGTGGTGCGCCATGATAAGCAGGAGGGTCTGATCCGCTCCAGGGTGAGTGGGTGGAGGGCGGCCACCGCTCCGGTTGTGGCCCTGTTCGACGCCCACGTGGAGTTCAACATAGGCTGGTGAGTCACATGACATACACACAAAGTACATTAACACACTTCAATACACTGATTTATGAAGCATATGGGTTCTCAGGTACAGCACTCTATGGCCATGCTCAAAGCCACATTTGATTGAAGACTATTGCCTTCTGAGGTATAGCTAAGAGTTGCCAGTGTGTTGGCATGGCATGTTGTCTATGATGACAGTGTGGAAGTGTGTGAGGCCTTCACATAGGCCCTTCCCATACTTCCCTGGGGCACAGCGATCATTGCTCTGACAGTTCTCATACCGTCGAATTGTGGTCTCAACAGCCTGACCCAAATCTGTCAGGGGGGTTTGAACAGCATCCCAAGTATTTCTGTTTTTAATCTGTGCTGATTCGGTATTAAACCTACATAGCACAAATAGCATCTCACAGGAATGCTTTTACCTAGATGTGCACTTGCTACAGGCTGATTCATTGTTTCAGTCTGAATACTTGGCAGGAGTGCCTACGCACATGGTTTGTTCAGAATACAATAGATTCATTTTCCAACTCAGCTTCTACAACCTAATCTGTTTTTATTGTCACACACTAGATAGGTGCAGAGAAATGTGTTGTTTTACAGGGCCAGCCATAGTAGTACAGCATCCCTGGAGCAAACTATGGTTAAGTGCCTTGCTCAAGGGCACATCAACAGAATGTTCACTTTCTTTACTCAGGTATTCGAACTAGCGACCTTTCGTTTACTAGCCCAACGCTCTAACCGCTAGGCTACCTACCACCCAGTAACCTGTAACTATCGGTATGTGGCTAATCCAAGCCATTACTGAGCATGATTGCACAATTATTGTATACTGTTTGCATTGTTTTGTGTATGAATGAATCATTAACACATCTATGCTCTATTCTCACGTTTCTGTTTTCCCAGTGGCTTATATTTTACATATACATTTTAGTCATTTAGCAGACACTCTTATCCTAGAGCGACTTATAATTAGTGCATTCATCTTAAGATAGCTAGGTGAGACAACCACAGATCACAGTCATAGTAATACATGTTCCCTCAATAAAGTAGTTATCAGCAAAGTCAGTGCTAGTAGGAAAATACACATTTTTATATTTTACATTTTTTGGACCCTTAGTTACAATGGACCCTGCAGAGTTTTTATATATTGCACATGGTCCTCGTTTACATGTGTAGGGTAGGTAATTGAGAGCTTCTCACATACTCAAACTTAATTGTGTTCTACTATGTGTTTGAAGGGCTGAGCCTGTTCTCATGAGAATTCAGGAGGACAGAACACGCATAATCTCTCCGTCGTTTGATAACATCAAATACGACACGTTTGAGATTGAAGAGTACCCACTGTCTGCTCAGGGCTTCGACTGGGAGCTGTGGTGCCGCTACCTCAACCCACCCAAGTCCTGGTTTCACCAGGCCAACAACAGTGCTCCAATTAGGTAGGTAGGAATATGGGGACTTCTTTCAGCGCTTTTGTATGCAGGCAGAATGTGATGGTTGTGTTGTTTCATAACACCTGTTAAAACATGCAGTGTGTTTTCCGATTTACAAGGCAAATGCACACATACAGTATACAGGCCAATTAAGCATCCAGGTGTATTAGAATATACTGTAAGTCATGTGAACACAATATTATTTTGATTGATTGATTGATATATTTGGGGTTAAACAGTTTGTACAAATAAAAAAATACAGTATTTAAGTACAAGATACCGAGAAGATGACACATGAAAGCGTAAAAACACTTATTTCCTCGTGTAGGACAAAAACAGGACATAACACATAGGAAAACACATTGAAATACACATTGATTGATTGTGTTCATGACTCCCAAGTTATTATTTTTTAGTTAAGCAAAGTATCCAGTAGGTCGACTAACACATGTAAATACATTTTGTATCTACTCCATGTGTGATGGTGTAGGAGCCCTTCTCTGATTGGCTGCTTCGTGGTGGACAGGCTGTACTTTGAGGAAATTGGCCTGCTTGACGAGGGGATGGAGGTGTACGGGGGCGAGAACGTGGAGCTGGGGGTCAGGGTGAGTAATGACGCCACCTCCAGCAGGCACAGGGCATCGTTCATTTAGGCAATGGCTCGGATCCTGGAGAATTAACAGTGATAATGACCCACACTGTTTTTGGCAGCCCTACCTTTAGAGTTTGGCCTCCCTCTACTTTTTATGTAAAGTGTCCTCTGGCTCAAAGCATTGTGCGGTCTGTAATTAGAACACATTAACAATGTGTAGTAAGAGGACTAGGAGGAGTTATACCACCCCAAAGTCATATTATTTTTTTTCTATTTCAGTCTTTAAAGGCCCCCTTAGTTACTAGCAAAGAAAAATGTCAGATTTTAAATCAACACCTTTTATACACTTCAAAGACTGCTTTGGGTTGTACCAGTTATATTGCTTTGTGTTAATCTTACGTCATATTTCCAGACTGTCGAGCATACCTCCAGTCAAGTATATTCCCTGTATGTGTGAGTGACGGTCCATTCCCCTGCCTCAGCTCTGTCTCCGAGCCAGAGTCAGTGTGATCTCAGCAGTACAATGAGCAGATGGGCCAGAGGAGGCACGACTTCCCCAGGGAGGTCTAATAATAACCCTGCCACACTCACTGTACATATACCGCCACTAAAACAGCAATCAACTCCAACAATAACACCCAGAGACAGGGGACAAACACAGTGTTCCTCCAGCTGTACTCTGTAGATTACAGTACAGCCTCAGACAGAGACAGAGAGAGAGAGAGAGAAAGAAGGCTTACCATGTAATGCCAACGTGGGGAAATATCCATCCTCGGTAATGACAGAGATGTAATCAACAGTCACTCTTTAGGAAAGAGGAGGAGATTAGTCCCATAAGTAATTTTCCTTCAAAAAAGTACATGCTTTCAGGATTTGGGGCTTGATAATGGCCCTGCTGATTGCTTTCTGCTGAAAACATTGGTGATTTTATCACCTACATAATACATCAGTGTCCTGCATACCGCTATGTACAAACAGTTGATGAATCATTTCAGTTAACTCTACCTCTAAAAAATAGAGACAAAGGATATCTGTGCCTCCGGATGTGCTGCTTGAGCCCCGTGCTGTTTTAATGGCTGGGGTCTGTATCTGGACGGAGTCATATAGGAAGTGACCCCTGGTCCCTGGTTGGAGGGTTAATGTGGCGTATCCTGCAGCCCTTGTCTGTCCTGGCTGTGTGGACTGATGGGAGGCGTTGGTCTGACAAGGTGATGCAGTGAACTGAGAGCTGCAGGACTGGAGCCCATAGAGGCCCTGGAACTGGTCCCAGATCAGCAACCCCACTGAGCTCCAGCAGGGCCGGCCTGTTTCAGGATATTGGTCCTGCCTGCAGACCACCTACCTGCACACACTCTGGCTGACACCAGAACAGCGCTAAGGGACATTCACAGAGACACTCACACACAAGGCCAACACTGCTGCACAGCGCAGGGGACCTCTCTGGTCCAGGCTTGGGCTTAATCTGTAGGGGGATGTCCTGGGTGTATCAGGATGACAGCTGCACCATGTTTTCATTATTTCACTGGAAGAAAATATGCAAGGATCATGAAATGTCATGTGAATGGCATTTACAATGAATGGTGTTCATTTATTTATTGTATGTGTTAGAGATTTAACATAACCGTCCCCTGTGTGCTGCTTTAGCTTGCAGAATGTGTTGCTAGGGAATGGAAATATACAGTAGTGCTGACTGGCTGTTGTTGGAGCTAGAAGGCACAACATGTTTCTGTCCTTTCTGATGAAAAACCCAGCTGTAGACGTCGGCCAAATCGAAATTATATTTCTGAAAGCTAATCCCTCAAGTCTAATCCGGTCATAAAACACAAAGCAGAAATGTACTTTGTTTTGCTAGAGGGTGAGAATTAGGGTTCAATATTTTCCCGGTATTTTACAAATGTTCCATCCTGAGTATTTCCCCCCAAAACCGGGAGTGTCATTATAAAGTATATAAATAGGCCTATGTCTGGATTTGATTAGAGCTTTGATCGAAAAATTCAAGCCTGAGCCATTAAATCAATTTTATTACATTAGACATTTAATGAGCCCAAGCCCAAAAAAGCCCACATGATTGTGCCGTTATTCAATACATATTATATAAGCTACTGCACATTACCCACGACAAAAAACATAAAAGCCCATAGATGTAGCTAGCTATATGCTCTCTTAGGTAAATAAATTAAACTAGCTCCAGTAGGCTAATCCTTTTGATTGTGAACTGTATTACTGTATTGTATTATACTGTAGCCTATTATATTGTAGCCTATTTTATGCACATCGTTCAAACCATGATAAAGCATGGACAGGACATCCAATTCTGGTGCAGCACATGCGGCCTACAAAGTTACAAGTATAGGCTAAAGAATTAGATATGAATTTTGAAATATAATAGTGCCTATTTTTCAAATTACTAGGCTGGCACATATATATACCTTTCATAATATTTCCCCTAATGTTATTAGTCTACCTCCTCTTTCTCTCTCTATTGTTGCTTCATTCCTTCCTCGCTTTTAACAGTTAAATGAAATACGTTTTGTTGTCCTTACCTTCATCATTCTAATGACACCCATGAATAATATAGGACTAGAATTAGATGCAGAAGGCTTTCACTTCTCTTCACGAAGATTGAATGATTGTGGGTCTGAGTAAATAACTGCTATAGCCTACCGCCATATCGCGTTCACTCTTCTGGCTGCTGTATTCAACATTCAGCTAACAAGAGCTTCCGTCCCTCTTCAAGTAGTCTATTGGTATAAGAAATGCTAATCCAGCAAACTATTCGAGTCTAGATTTTCCTGCATGGGACTCCAAGAGCTAAGGAGCGTTTTTTAAGGAGAGAGGCCAGCGGAGCACTGGTGCGTGTGTATCGCGCAAGAGACAGACGCTATGAGTTAGAAGCTTATTATGCATAACCCATCATTAATTAGCTAAATATAAGGCTGATACTGCATTTAATGTATTACCTGAAGATGTAGAATATGACATCTTCAGAAAATATTCAGACCCCTTGACTTTTTCCACATTTTGTTAGGTTACAGCCTTGTTCTAAAATTGCTTAAATTATTTTTTTGATCAGTTTGTCTGGTTGGCCAGCTCTAGGAAGAGTCTTGGTGGTTCCAAACTTCTTCCATTTAAGAAGGATGGAGGCCACTGTGTTCTTGGGGACCTTCAATGCTGCAGACATTTTTGGTGCCCTTCCCCAGATCTATGCCTCGACGCAATCCTGTCTCGGAGATCTACAGACAATTCCTTCCACATCATGGCTTGGTTGCAAAAAAATCTTAAAGGGTTTTGAATACTTTCCGAATGCACTGTGGGTGGGTGTGTGTTTGTGTGTGTGTGTGTAGTAGGTGTGTCCAAACTTTTGACTGTGTGTGTGTGTATATATATATATATATATATATACTACCGTTCAAAAGTTTGGGGTCACTTAGAAATGTCCTTGTTTATGAAAGAAAAGCAAAAACATTTGTCCATTTAAAATAACATTCAATTAATCAGAAATACAGTGTAGACATTGTTAATGTTGTAAATGACTATTGTAGCTGGAAACGGCAGATAAAAAAAAAAAGTTGAATATCTACATAGGTGTACAGAGGCCCATTATCAGCCACCATCACTCCTGTGTTCCAATGGCATGTTGTGTTAGCTAATCCAAGTTTATCATTTTAAAAGGCTAATTGATCATTAGAAAACCGTTATGCAATTATGTTAGCACAGCTGAAAACTGTTGTTCTGATTTAAAGAAGCTATAAAACTGGCCTTCTTTAGACTAGTTGAGTATCTGGAGCATCAGCATTTGTGGGTTCGATTCCAGGCTCAAAATGGCCAGAAACAAATAACTTTCTTCTGAAACTCATCAGTCTATTCTTGTTCTGAGAAATGAAGGCTATTCCATGTGAGAAATTGCCAAGAAACTGAAGATCCTGTACTCCCTTCACAGAACAGCGCAAATTGGCTCTAACCAGAATAGAAAGAGGAGTGGGAGGCCCCGGTGCACAATTGAGCGAGAGGACAAGTACATTAGTGTCTAGTTTAAGAAACATATGCCTCACAAGTCCTCAACTGGCAGCTTCTTTAAATAGTACCAGCAAAACACCAGTCTCAACATCAACAGTGAAGAGGCGACTCCGGGATGCTGGCCTTCTAGGATGCAAACAATGTTCTTCCCCAAAAACATAGCAAAATGGCAATCTGTTTCAGTAGCTATAGCTAACTATATAGCTAGGTGTCATCTAAAATAACCCTAATTTATAAGACTGTTCTTATTTGATTAACGGTTGTCGGACCCATCTATGTGAAGCTAGCCACAATAAGGATTAGCCACAATAGTGGACTTTGCGGTTAGCCTTCAAAATAAAAGTATGTCATTGACAGTGATGCAAATGAATACAAATAGTAGAATTATGCCATAATTTAATAGATCATGCTAAACGAGGTTGGAATGTTGTTATATAAAATCAACAAAAGACAATCATTTGTTAATTTGACAAAAATCTATTGAAATCACACTGGATGTATTATACTTTAGAATTGCATTGGGAGCATACTTATTTCACTGTACAGCGTTACCTACCGATTGTGGATCAATGACATGGGGCATCAGTCTACTCAGTGCAGTGACACCCAGAGAGCATTAGCATCGTAGCTCTTATTGCGGGACTCTGAAACAACTGTGAATTGAGCCACATTTGTCAACCTACTATGTCTATTGAACACTATTCCAGAGGAAAAACAATACTGTGTGGATGTTTTGGAGTCAGATAACTCTGAGGAGGATGTTGGGAAAAAATATATTGAGTAGACTGTTACCCCATTTCATTGATCCCCAATCCTTAGGTAAAGCTGTACAGTGCAATATGAATGTCAATACACACAATAGGCTGACTTGGGAGGGGATTTCACACAGTCACATTCCCGCGATATCAAATCAAAGTTTATTTGTCACATGTGCCGAATACAACAGGTGTAGTAGATCTTACAGTGAAATGCAACAATAGGTAAGTAAAGAAATAAAACAACAGTAAAAAGACAGGCTATATACAGGAGCGAGGCTATAAAAGTAGCGAGGCTACATACAGACACCGGTTAGTCAGGCTGATTGAAGCAGTATGTACATGTAGATATGGTTAAAGTGACTATGCATATATGATAAACAGAGAGTAGCAGCAGCGTAAAAAGAGGGGTTGGGGGGGGGGCACAATGCAAATTGTCCCGTTTGCCATTTGATTATCTGTTCAGGGTGATAAACTGTTGATAAGCATTTTTGATAAGAGCTACAATGCTAATATTTGCGTAAACTCTTCAGTTGTGTTCTATGGGTGTCACCGAGTAGACTGATATCCCATTTCATTACTTCACATTCCAACCTTGTTTAACATTACAAAGTCTAAATATGGCATGATTCCACCAATTGTAAACTTCTGCATCACTTTCAAATAGGTACTTTTATTTTGAAGGCAAATTCCGCTATTGTGCCTAATCCTTATTGTGGCTAGCTTCACAACACATAACCCGGTGCGGTCGAGCCTCACTAGCCAGATGAAGCTAGCAGGCTGCTTATAACGTTAGCTTTGGGCAACAGGGTTAAGTAGCTGGTTAGCAATTTATTTTCATGACCTGAAGTTCAGTTTCAATAGGTAGCCACTTGTTGTTCGCCTATCTAATACTTACTCACAAGGATTCCTAAATCATTGCTAAGAATAGTGAAAATGACTGCAGTTTCTACTGGTCATTGTTTTCAGGCTGGTTGTATTGGTGCTATCTCTCTATGTCGAACAAATAATGCTTTATTACCAATGCGGTATTGTAAACACATTGTTCGTAGACGGTGTTTGGTTGTTTGCAGACTTTTTTGTACTGCTTTGTCAGTGTTACTGATAGTAGTGGTGGCGCTTGGATTGCACGTGCAAATTCAGAACACACGTCAAATAACACAGTTCTATTATAGAATGTTGTGTCTAATTAAAACCAGGTTCCTGCCATTCAACCTTATTGAGAATGTATGGCTTTGCATACATATTCTTTCATAACACCTGCACATTTTGGAGATGCAGCCATTGTGACTTCTTTTGGATGGAGAAATTGGGATCATTGAACGCTGTGAAGAAGCTCATAGATCAGTTATGCAAATGTTATATGCTCTCTAAGACTGTTTATGAATAACCCAATGGGACTCCCTGTTAAAATAAAGGTTTTTGAATGAGTATGGATATATATGGAAAGCATGAACATTTTCATAATAAAACATAACTAGCTTTAGACTCATTTATATCCTAGCCCTATAAACACTATACAATACAGTCATATTGTGTAAACAGGAGTCATAGCATGCACCTACAGTATGCTCTGCAACAGGTATCTCTGGTTGATAAGTAGGTGCTGGAACTGCAAATGTAGTTGCAGACTGCATGGAAATTAACACATACTGCATCGAATGACTATTAATGTAGCCTATGTGTCACACAGAAGTAATTTACTGAAAATGTCAGGTAAAACAATTATTGAATTTGTATTCATGTTAAGGTCCATAGGCTTTGAGACTGTTTTACTATATTAGTTATTGTAGGCAGGAAATATTCCATAGATTCCAAAGCCAATTGTACGCTGTATGTTGTGAGGTGCTCCGTTCAACACCCTATTCACAATGTTGACACAATAAGCCAATGGCTGGAAAACTATGTCATAACACATTCTCTGTGATGCTTGGTATACACAGCTCCTGTAACATGAAATACAGTCTTGACATGTGGGAGAGAGAATGAGTGGGTTGTGAAATGGTTTTCCTGAAGAAGGTTCACTGAGGTCATATGTCTGTAATCTGTCTGTATCTGGCGTGTCCATACTCTGCCCCATGCCATAAGTGCCGAGAAGATTGGAGGATGATAATGATGATGAGAGCAGTTTGATGTTCTTGAGGACCTATACTGCACCTCTCCAATCAAAGACTGATGAAGATGTCTGTCTGTTCTCTGTCTGTAGTGTATTAACAACAGTTCACTTGGTTCACTCAGGTCAGGGGAAAATATTGACATGTACGTTACTTTTTCACAGATGCCTGTTTTGCCCCTTCAGTTTGTTTAGTAGAAACTCTGGATGGGGAAATAGGACTGTGGGTGTTGACATTGCCAGTTGGTTAGTTTGCCATGGAGAAATGAGCACAGCAAACAGAGGAGGGGAGGTGACTCTGGAAAGCAAGACTGAACGCCTCTGTGAGAGAATGTGACAGAGTGCCTCATCCTTGGAAGTAGATCACAGCACAGCAGTCACAGACATCATCAATTACAGGACCTGCGTCATTGAGCTGTATCACTCCTGTAACGCTGTCGTCTGACTGTTGTGGTCTGTAATTGTGTTTTGTTCTGTGTGCTCTTGTTTCTCTTTCTGGGTCTGTCTGTGTGTGTGCATGTATGTATGTGTCCTGCTTCGTATCCCCTGATAGACGACTTAGAGCTTTCTGTGTCTGGCCCTGAGTGCTATAGGTAGACAGAGGAAGGAAAACTCCTTGCAGACAGCTGAGGCGGATCTACTCTCCATGCCAGTTCAGGCAGTGCTGTGGGCAGCAATGTAGGAAATGATAACATTGTGGAATGAGCATTACCTCTCCAGAAACTCTGGAAGAACATCAGAGCTTTGTAGTGAGTTTTTGCGCGTTGAACCTGACAAGAGGAGATGTGGAATGAATGTCGGTGTGCAGGAATTCTCAGGATGGAATGTTAGCCCGTTGGAGCCCGGTTGGATGTCAGTTAGTGCTGTGGAGGGAGTCGAGAGGAGAGAGGCTCCTGACTGGAGGCTATGAGCTCTTCAGGGCCGGAGCAGAGATAAAAGCAGGCAGAGCACAGATATACAGAGCCACAGGGGACAAAGAGCAGACAGTTTTATCACAACAGTGATTCACAGCATTACACTACATCTAAGAAAGAGCAGGAGATATGGCCATACTGTAGGAATGTTGTTACTGACACTGAATTCTCCTTCTCCCTTTTTCTCATTCTCTCACACACTCTCTCTCTTCCTCTTCCTCTCTCGCTCTTGCTGTGTGTGTCTCTATCTCTCTCTCTCTCCCTCTCGCTCTCCTAGCAGCCATTAATCATGACATTAAGCATAAGGCACTGGGACTCCAAATGTCATCTCACATCAGCAATTAAAACTGTTACCCCACTAAGTCAGACACAGCATGTCAGATGTCAGTGAAGACATGGTGCTCCTTTTTGATGAGGCTTCTGGCACCCTCAGTACTGTGAGGTGTTATCTGGACCAAGGAGAGGTGTCTCCAGGTTTTCTTCTTCCTGGTTGGATCCGACAGGCTTTTTGGATCAAGTAGAGAGGTGGAGCTCATGTAGCCTTGTCATTCTCAGAGTAAGAGGCTTCAGATCTGAGTCTTTCTACTGGAGCACCCTCTGGAGCTCTAGATCTGCTCTGGGTCTTTTCCTGCCCGGCAACATGATTTTAGCACAACTGATGATTAACCAAGTTTTTCCCTCTGTCTTTTTATGTGTGATACCAGGTGTGGCAGTGTGGGGGCAGTGTGGAAGTCCTGCCCTGTGCCCGTATCGCCCATATAGAGCGTGCCCACAAGCCCTACACTGAGGACCTGACGTCTCACGTGAGACGGAACGCCCTGAGGGTGGCGGAGGTCTGGATGGACGAGTTTAAGAGCCATGTCTACATGGCCTGGAACATCCCCCAGGAGGTGAGAGTCTGTCAGCTGCTAACTGGATGGAGTCTACTGAAACATGTCTACTGAACCATGTCTTTTGGAGGGTGGGCAAGTGGTCAGGGTGGGGAATATTGTCTCGCTAGTGGTAATTTGTAAATAAAGAGTGATGTGTAGTACGTTAGTGTACAGGTTTAGGATCTTCATTTGATCACCCAGGAGAATTTTCCTATAATGCAGGACATTTTAAACTTGTAGAGTATTTGAGGTTTAAAAAGGCTTCCGAAGTTTGTAAATTCCACTTTGAAATGTCAGACTTAATTTTCCCTTATCAAATATGTATCAACCACTAAACAAATGTCCATTAATTATAAACCACATAAATCGGCAGGTAGCCTTGTGGGTGGCAAGTAGCCTAGTGGTTAAAGCTGTTGGAACAGTAACCGAAGGGTTGCCAGATTGAATCCCCGAGCTGACAAGGTAAAAATCTGTTGTTCTGCCCCTGAACAAGGTAGTTAACCCACTGTTCCTACGCTGTCATTGTAAATAAGAATTTGTTATTAACTGACTTGCCTAGTTAAATAAAAAAGAAATAATTCAAATTAACTGTTGCAGAAGGATTATTTTACTGCTGTAGTAAACTGGCTCAAATTAAGATCCTACACCTGTATTGTGAAGAAGTCGGAAGTTTACAAACACTTAGGTTGGAGTCATTAAAACTCGTTTTTCAACCACTCCACAAATTTCTTGTGGACAAACTATAGTTTTGGCAAGTCGGTTAGGACATCTACTCTGACCCACAATTACAGTGGGTCAGAAGTTTACATACACTAAGTTGACTGTGCCTTTAAACAGCTTGGAAAATTCCAGAAAATGATGTCATGGCTTTAGAAGCTTCTGATAGGCTAATTGACATAATTTGAGTCAATTGGAGGTGTACCTGTGGATGTATTTCAAGGCCTACCTTCAAACTCAGTGCCTCTTTGCTTGACATCATGGGAAAATCTAAAGAAATCAGCCAAGACCTCAGAAGAAAATTGTGGACCTCCATAAGTCTGGTTCATCCTTGGGCGCAATTTCCAAACGCCTGAAGGTACCACGTTCATCTGTACAAACAATAGTACGCAAATATAAACACCATAGGACCACACAGCCGTCATACCGCTCAGGAAGGAGACGCGTTCTGTTTCCTAGAGAGTGCAACTCAATCCTAGAACAACAGCAAAGGACCTTGTGAAGATGCTGGAGGAAACGGGTACAAAAGTATCTATATCCATAGTAAAACGAGTCCTATATTGACAACCTGAAAGGCTGCTCTGCAAGGAAGAAGCCACTGCTCCAAAACCGCCATAAAAAAGCCAGACTACGGTTTGCAACTGCACATGGGGACAATTATCGTACTTTTTGGAGAAATGTCCTCTGGTCTGATGAAACAAAAATAGAACTGTTTGGCCATAATGACCATTGTTATGTTTGGAGGAAAAAGGGGAGGCTTGCAAGCCGAAGAACATCATCCCAACCATGAAGCACGGGGGTGGCAGCATCATGTTGTGGGGGTGCTTTGCTGCAGGAGGGACTGGTGCACTTCACAAAATAGATGGCATCATGAGGCAGGGAAATTATGTGGATATATTGAAGCAACATCTCAAGACATCAGTCAGGAAGTTAAAGCTTGGTCGCAAATGGGTCATCCAAATGGACAATGACCCCAGGCATACTTCCAAAGTTGTGGCAAAATGGCTTA
Organism: Salvelinus alpinus; assembly: GCF_045679555.1. Classification (NCBI taxonomy): domain Eukaryota; kingdom Metazoa; phylum Chordata; class Actinopteri; order Salmoniformes; family Salmonidae; genus Salvelinus; species Salvelinus alpinus. The sequence goes on from NC_092118.1 coordinate 17,472,751, forward strand.
AGGACAACAAAGTCAAGGTATTGGAGTGACCATAACAAAGCCCTGACCTCAATCCTATAGAACATTTGTGGACAGAACTGATAAAGCGTGTGCGAGCAAGGAGGCCTACAAACCTGACTCAGTTACACCAGCTCTGTCAGGAGGAATGGGCCAAAATTCACACAACTTATTGTGGGAAGCTTGTGGAAGGCTACCCAAAACGTTTGACCCAAGTTAAACAATTTAAAAGCAATGCTACCAGATACTAATTGAGTGTATGTAAACTTCTGACTCACTGGGAATGTTATGAAAGAAATAAAAGCTGAAATACCATTCTCTCTACTATTATTCTGACATTTCACATTCTTAAAATCAAGTGGTGATCCTAACTGACCTAAAACGGGGCAATTTTACCAGGATTAAATGTCAGGAATTGTGAAAACTGAGTTTAAATGTATTTGGCTAAGGTGTATGTAAACTTCTGACTTCAACTGTATAACATATAGATGTTGTAATACATTAGCAGGGATGCCTGGTGTTTCTTTGAACAAAGGCTGAGTTGATTAGATGCTTAATAGTTTTCCTGTTTGCACTCAATACTGACAATTATGTAAAAACTCCTTTCAAATAGATGAGCAATTAGATGAGCATCAGCAGGCAAATCTCTAAATTGATATCGAATCACTGAGTTCTGCAATTCTACTCAACAAGCTTGGAGGGAAATTTGGTCTCAGGATTAGTCTCGTGAATTTATTTTGTCCGAACGTATTAGAAACCTATTCCATTTCAAGTCACAGCTGTTGCTGTTTTGTCTATTAGACTCTCGTCAGTCCATTTATCGTATCTCAGTAGGCTGCAAGTTGCCTCCATTGCAGTTGATGTTGGATCTATCAGGTCTGCTTCAGCTTTTAAGTTTGTCAGCGAGGCAGCAATTAAGATAATTAGGGTAGAGTGGACAGGAGCGGCAGCTTGCTGCAGAAGGAAGCCTGGGCCAGAGCGTGACTGTGGCAGCGTGAGGACGTGAGCGTGAGGAAATGGCAGATGATGTTAAAGTCAGTCACTTAGTCCTGCGGTTCTTTATACAGGGAACATGAAGGGCTCGCAGGAGTTATGTCACATTGAAACGGACTTAAACTATTCCTCAGTGAGTCTTGCCTCTCTGAAATCAGGGGAAACGGGGAATCTGATTCCTCTTTCCACCTAAGAGCTTGGCACATATGCCCTTTCCTATGCATGATATCTTTATGCATTTGTATCTTTACAGCAATCACGGCCGAACTGTTTATCTCTGTGTTTGCATGCATGTGTGTCTGCAGGACTCAGGAATAGACATTGGAGATATCTCTGAGAGGAAGGCCCTGAGGAAGAGGCTCCAGTGTAAGACGTTTCGGTGGTACCTGGTCAACATCTACCCAGAGATGAGGATGTACACAGACACCATTGCATATGGAGTGGTAAGCAACATGCCCTCTGCAAACATGGAAATGCTATGTCAAGTAAAGCCTCCACAGAATAAACCATGCGGTCCATGCCTGAACAAATAATCATCCATTGAGTTACGATTTGGATGACTGCAGTTAGGAATACATTAATTTCACAGAGAGATGCATTTCTGTGGCAGTTTGGCTCTGAAACACGTGGACATGCCTACCATAGCCTCAGTCTTTGTGTGCACTGCCAGGGTTGGCACGCTAAAGCTTGGGCATGATGTGGGCATGATGTGGAAAAGGTGCAGGAACTCAGACTCTGGGAGAAAACAGAAGCCTCTTTCCATGACATAGACTGACCAGGTGAATCCAGGCGAAAGCTATGATCCCTTATTGATATTACTTGTTAAATCCACTTCAATCAGTGCAGATGACCAGGATGAGACACGTTAGAGAAGGATTTTTAAGCCTTGAGACAATTGAGACGGATTGTGTATGCGTGCCATTCAGAGGATGAATGGGCAAGACAAAATATTTAAGTGCCTTTGAACGGGGTATGGTAGTAGGTGCCGGGTGCACCGTTTTGTGTCAAGAACTGCAACGCTGCTGGGTTTTTGACGCTTAATAGTTTCCTGTGTGTATCAAGAATGGTCAACCACCCAAAGGACATCCAGCCAACTTGACACAACTGTGTGAAGCATTGGAATCAACATGGGCCAGCATCCCTGTGGAACGCTTTCGACACCTTGTAGAGTCCATGCCCCGACAAATTGAGGCTGTTCTGAGGGCATAGTATATAAAAGGTTGTCTATTGTGTAGTCTATGCACACACGAACAGAGCATTGTGCACTGTCATGTAAGAAACAGTGAAATGTGTATTCATGAGGGTATACCATTGAGTATGCACATATTGTTGTGCAGTGGTGGGGCTGGTGAGCAGAGCTTGTTTTATGTCACCTCCTCTCACAGAGATCTACCTGTGTGGCCAAATGGAATTCTCAGCAATGCTAGACAAATGTTTCTGAATTTGTATTCTGGCCATGAGGGCACGCTGGCAGTATTTATATTAGCAATTCATGTTCAACACAAACAGCTTTATTTCTGTGGCCACAGTGCATCAGTGCAATATGCCTGAATCTACAGTGACACACCCAAAAAGTGGTCTCATTGGAGTACAGTCTTCATTTTATGGTTGGTTTCCTTCTCTGTATTTCCATTTATTATGAAAGGTAGAAAGATACAGAGAGGAAAATAGGTCAGCCTTATTAAAATTAATTCAAGGAGTAAGCGGGTTCGAAAATAGCATATCCTCATTACACTGCATTTGCTAGGTGCATTTCATGAACTTGTCAATCATTTTTGTCAGAGAATTCGTTATCCAGAATGCAGACTGTGTTCAGCACAGCATTTGAGGTCAAAGGTTATGCTACACACCACACTGACAAGCAGCCCCAGGTTTTATTCACTCATACATGAACCTTGCACATTATAATTTTTTTCATTTCATGGAACCTCAGTGAAATTTTTATACGTTGTCTGTTAGACTTTATTCCATCATGTTCAGTCCCTGCCTGGCTTTTTAATGATCAGCAGACAGAATGAGACATATCCTGTGCCAGTGGGGAGTTGACAGGCCCAGTCTCTGGCTGTGTCCTTGTAATGTCATATCCGTACCTAATCCTGCCCTCACGGACAGCAAGGCAAACACATCTTAATCCTCCCAGCCACCAATCCCAGTCTCCAGAGTACCTCCCCTCTCCTCACACAAACCTGTTGATTAGATCTTTAAAATAAATGCTGCTACAGATTGAAATAACTGTGCAAACGCAAGGCTTCATGTTTGAATTACAAATCCCAATTATGTTCTATGTCATGTTGTTCTGCAAAGAACAAAGTGTTCCCTCCATGTGTTGTTTTGAAGTTATACCGGAAACCTGCTCTCTGGTTTGATTGAATAGGGCGTTGTGATAGCAGGAATATTTGAATCAATTCAAGGTCTCATTGATTCTCTGTCACACAGCTAACCTCTCACTGAACTAGCCGATTGAGTGACATATCAAATTATGACTCCCTTTTTGTGTGCATTTCCTCCCTCAGCTGAAGAACTCTCTGAAGAGTGACCTGTGTCTGGACCAGGGGCCGGACACCGACAATGTCCCCATCCTGTACCTCTGTCATGGGATGACACCTCAGGTTAGAACCCCCTCGAGCCCTCTTCAGCCCACATCGCTGCTACATCATTTCTGTCTCTGTGTCAAATCTCCCACATGTGTATAGTCCTTTTCTTATCTCTCCTTTTGACCCTTTCTTATCTTGCATGAGGCTTATCAGCGAAGTTCAGTCCACAACTCTGCTACAGTACGACTGGTCCCTTTAAAGAGCTATTCATGTATGAAACATGTGTCTGGTCTCTTTTATGGCTTAGTAATGGCAGCAGCCGTCATGATCTACCAGCTGACCAGCAGGACTCCACTTATAATTCACCTCACTGCCAAGGGCCCCCATCCACCATGGGCTTTATGTTTCTGAACTTCAGCCTAAGCTGCATTTGTGTTGTATTGACAGAATGCAAAGTGGAATCCATTTGTAGATAGTTTCTACTTCAAAAGTGACAAGTCTTCAGGAAGGAGTAAACTTACAGGAAGCTTCCTCAGAGATTAGACAAAACTTGTCTCTTTCTTCACTTTGTGTTTGTATTTGTTATCAGAGAGAGAGAGAGAGAGAGAGAGAGCGAGAGAGAGAAAAAAAACTGAATCCAGTAGTTTTTATAAAAGGTATACTTTCCCGGTTTCCAGACAGGCATTAGCAGATAATTCCAGGAAGCCACTACAGTGCTGTTGAGATAGAAACAGTGTCAGGGGATGCTCTCCATCTGGGTCAGGCTGGCGGGCTGATAGGGCTGTATCTCAGCACAACTGCTGCCTCTGTACTATCAGCCTCACCTTCTCTAACAATTTCCATAATGTTTTGAAAACTGAAATACCTTGGACTATGTAAACGTTAAGCCAAAACCAAAATGGAAACTCATATAACTTTCTACAATGGCTACCTAGTTGTATATTTTTCTGCCATAAATATGCACAGCAGTCATTTCTTGTTAGAGCTTTGGTTCTATTGTTTCTGAATAGATTTCTCTCAAGTTTGCAGAAGGTGAGATTTTAGCCCTGGGCTTAGGGAGATTTTAGCCCGGGCTTAATCAAGTCTTTACACTTGCACATCCTAAAGTGGGCTAGCACCAACCTTAGCCCAGGCCTAGCTAGCCCTGCTCAGTCATTTAGTGTTAGCATCGACTTTTCGGGGCTAGCCCCAGAAAACACAGTGCCATAATAACCAGTGTGAAACAGGGTCAAGAACAACGCCTAGAATGGCTCAAGCTTAGCCCAGGATTAACAAAGGCTAAGCTAGCCCAGGGCCAGTCTAGCATGTGGCTTAGCTAGCCCTGGGCTAAGAACAATGCCTAGAGAGTTTTATGTGATCCTTAACCTGACTAGTATTTGTATTTTGTAAGGATCCCTATAGTCCCAGTCGGTATTCACATAATAATAATAAGGAATATGCCCCTCGACCACATTATTTTCTATTGACCCCAATTGTAAGAGAGGCAACTTAATCATCGATTTTTTTTTGTTGTTATTGTTATACAGCAATAACAAAACATGCCGAAAAGCTGCTGCATTGCTCAATGTACATGTAGCCAGGTCAAAAATCACAACCTACGGTTCGCAATGCTCCCACGTAGGGAAATAGAGCCTGCGAGAAGAGCCCTGTGGATTCAGGCTATTCAGGGTGGGAGAGTGGGAAATGTAATTGGTGTCCAATTAGGCTACACGTAGCTATGTGTGTAAAAAAGCATTTAATCACAGGGAAGACATTTAACTTGTTAAGTACAGTCCACTCACTACTTGTAGCTGTATAGTCTATGTGTTTGTTTTGTTGGTCTTGGCTAGCTTAATGTTTCGGTCATTGGTTGGTAGCTAGCTAGCTAGCTAGCACTAGTGGCTGCTAGCACCGTCATAAAAAGGGACTTGAGGGAAGCCCTATAATATGTTTTTCTAAGTAGTGAGAACACTAGAGAGCAGGCAAAATTGAAAAGTAATCTTTAGACATGTTTTACTTTTCTTAAATGTAGTTTTGTAATTGACTAAAACAGACAACATCAAAACAGTTGTTTTAATAAGGTAAAGTTTTTGCTGTGAGCCAATGGGATCCAAACAAGATTAAGGCAATTACATCACAAAAAAACAGTACATCATACAGCACATTATTACACCACTACTCTACCACTACATATCTACAATACAAAATGTATAATACCACAATACAACAAAATTACAGTGTACGTGTGTAGAGTGCGTGTGTTTTAGTTTTATCTGTTTTTTAAATCTGATTTTACTACTCGCTTGAGTTACTTGATGTGGAATAGAGTTCCATGTAGTTATGGCTCTATGTAGTACTGTGCGTTTCCCAGAGTCTGTTCTGGACTTGGGGACAGTGAAGAGACCCTTGGTTGCATCTCTTGTGGGGTATGTATGGGTGGCTGAGCTATGTGCTAGTTGTTTAAACAGATAGCTCGGTGCTTTCAACATGTCAATACCTCTCACAAAGACTAGTGATGCAGTCAATCTCTACACTACTTTGAGCCAGGAGAGATTGGCATGCATGTTATTGATGTTAGCTCTCCGTGAAAAAAGGCCAGCCGTGCTGCTCTGTTCCGGGTCAACTGTAATTTGCCTATTTCCCTCTTTGTGGAACTTTACTATATGACTGGGCAGTAGTCCAGGTGCGATAAAACTAGGGCCTGTAGGACTTGTTTTGTTGATAGCAATGTCAAGAAAGCAGAGCAGCGCTTTATTACAGACAGACCTCTCCCCATCTTAGCTACCATTGCATCAATATGTTTTGACCATGACAGTTGTACAATCCAGGGTTACACCAAGCAGTTTAGTCTCCTCAACTTGCTCAATTTCCACATTATTCATTACAAGATATAGTTGAGGTTTAAGGTTTAGTCAATGATTTGTCCCAAATTCAATGCTTTCAGTTTTTGAAATATTTATGACTAGCATATTACTTGCCACCCATTCTAAAACTGTCTGCAGCTCTAAGTGTTGCAATGATTTAACTTGCTGTGGTATCTGACATGTATAATGTTCAGTCATCAGCATAAACAGACACACAGGCTTTACTCGGTGCAAGTGGCAGGTCATTAGTGAAAATAGAAAAAGGTAAGTGGCCTAGACAGCTGCCCTGTGGTATTCGCGACTCTACCTGGACTATGTGGGAGAGGCTTTAATTAAAGATGATGTAAAGCCATAACACATACAGTACCAGTCAAAAGTTTGGACACACCTACTCATTCAGGAGTTTCTTTATTTTTACTATTTTCTACATTGTAGAATAGTAGTGAAGAAATCAAAACTATGAAATAACACATATGGAATCATGTAGTAACCAAAAAAGTGTTTAACAAATCAAAATAGATTTGAGATTTGAGATTCTTCAAAGTAGCCACCCTTTGCCTTGATGACAGCTTTGCACACTCTAGGCATTCTCTCAACTAGCTTCACCAGGAATGCTTTTCCAACTTTCTTGAAGGAGTTCCCACATATGCTGAGCACATGTTGTTTGCTTTTCCTTCTGCGGTCCAACTCATCCCAAACCATCTAAATTGGGTTGCAGTCCGGTGATTGTGGAGGCCAGGTCATCTGATACAGCACTCCATCACTCCTCTTCTTGGTCAAATAGCCCTTACATAGCTTGGAGGTGTGTACAGCTGGTGCTCTCATGCATGCTTCAGTGTTACTTGCCTTGAAGCAAGCATAAAAGGCATTTAGCCCGTCTGGTTGGCTCGAGTCACTGGGCAGCTCGTGACTGGGTTTCCCTTTGTAGTCCGTAATAGTTTGCAAGCCCTGCCACATCAGACGAGCATCAGAGCCGGTTTTTGTAGGATTCAATCTTAGTCCTGTATTGACGCTTTGCCTGTTTGACGGTTCGTCTGAGGGCATAGCGTAATTTCTTACAAGTGTACGGATTAGTGTCCCACTCCTTGGAAGCGGCAGCTCTAGCCTTTAGCTCGGTGCGGATATTGCCTGTAATCCATGGCTTCTGGTTGGGATATGTACGTACGGTCACTGTGGGGATGATGTTGTTGATGCACTTATTGATGAAGCTGGTGACTGAGGTGGTATACTCCTCAATGCCATTGGATGAATCCCGGGACATGTTCCAGTCTGTGCTAGCAAAACAGTCCTGTAGTGTAGCATCCGCATCATCTGACCACTTCTGTATTGAACGAGTCACTGGTTCTTCCTGCTTTAGTTTTTGCTTGTAAGCAGGAATCAGGAGGATATAATTATGGTCAGATTTGCCAAATGGAGGGCGAGGGAGAGTTTTGTATGGGTCTCTGTGTGTGGAGTAAAGGTGGTCTAGAGTTTTTTTCCCCTCTAGTTGCACATGTGGCATGCTGGTAGAAATTAGGTAAAACGGATTTAAGTTTGCCTGCATTAAATTCCCCGGACACTAGGAGCGACGCTTCTGGATGAGCATTTTCTTGTTTGCTTTTGGCCTTATACAGCTCTTTGAGTGCGGTCTTAGTGCCAGTATCGGTTTGTGGTGGTAAATAGACGGCTACGAAAAATATAGATGCAAACTCTCTTGGTAGATTGTGTGGTCTACAGCTTATCATGAAGTACCCTACCTAAGGTGCGCAATACCTCGAGACTTCCTTAATATTAAACATTGTGCACCAGCTGTTATCGACAAATCGACACACCACCCCATTCATCTTACCGGACGTAGCTGTTCTGTCCTGCCAATGCACGGAAAACCCAGCCAACTGTATATTATCCGTGTTGTCATTCAGCCACGACTCGGTGAAGCATAAGATATTATAATTTAATGTCCCGTTGGTAGGATAGTCTCGGAATAGAGCTCATCCAGTTTATTCTCCAGTGATTGCACGTTGGCCAATAGAACGGATGGTAGAGGTGGATTATCCATTCGCCAATGAATTTTCACAAGGCACCCCCGATCTCTGCCCCTTGTACCTCTGTCTTTTCTTCATACAAATGACTGGGATTTGGGCCTGGTCTCGGAGAAACAGTGTATCCTTCGCGTCGGACTCATTAAATAAAAAATATTCGTCCACTTCGAGGTGAGTAATCGCTGTTCTGATATCCTGAAACTCTTTTCTGTAATAAGAGACGGTAGCAATGGTAGCAACATTATGTACAAAATAAGTTTCAAACAATGTGAAAAACACACAAAATAGCACAGCTGGTTAAGAGCCGGTAAAACGGCAGCCATCCCCTCCAACGCCATTCTAAAAGTCTTTCATAATTTGGTAAGTTATGCATGGATGTGTAGGTTCAGAGTTTGTTTTTGGCATGTTATGCCTAATTTTGCTAATCTTGACAATTAAAAAATCATTAAAGTAGTTGGCAATATCAGTGGGTTTTTGTGATGATTGAGCCATCTGATTCAATGAATGGTTCGACTTTTTGCCCAAAATTTTATTTAACTTCTAGTTCCTCCCAATCCCGGATCCGGGAGCACCCCCCACAGTAAAAAAGCTGACTAGCATAGCCTAGCATAGCGTCACAAGTAAATACTAGCATCTAAATATCATTAAATCACAAGTCCAAGACACCAGATGAAAGATACAGATCTTGTGAATTTCTGATTTTTAAAATGTTTTACAGGGAAGACACAATATGTAAATCTATTAGCTAACCACGATAGCAAAAGACACCACTTTTTTTACTCCAACAGTTTTTTACTCCATCAGTAGCTATCACTAATTCGACTAAATAAAGATATATATAGCCACTAACCAAGAAACAACTTCATAAGATGACAGTCTGATAACATATTTATGGTATAGCATATGTTTTTTTAGAAAAATTTGCATTTTTCAGGTATAAATCATAGTTTACCATTGCAGCCACTATAACAAAACTCACCAAAGCGACTAGAATAACTACAGAGAGCAACATGTATTACCTAATTAATCATCATAAAACATTTCTTAAAAATACACAGCGTGCAGCAATTGAAATACACAGATCTTGTGAATCCAGACAATATTTCAGATTTTCTAAGTGTTTTACAGCGAAAACACAATATATCGTTATATTAGCATACCACATGAGCTAACATCACCCCAGCATTGATTCAAGGCAAAAAGCGCGATCACCACCAAAATATATTAATTTTTTCACTAACCTTCTCAGAATTCTTCAGATGACAGTCCTGTAACATATTACACAATGCATATAGAGTTTGTTCGAAAATGTGCATATTTAGCATCACAAATCGTGGTTATGCAATGTAATCAGTCAAAACATGGCATGCATTCTGGCCGGCGCCATCTTGGAAAGGCACCTAAGTTTACGATTATTTATCGATTAGATTGACTAAAAAAATACAGGTTGGACAGCTAATGAAAGATGCATTAGTTATTAATGCAACCGCTGAGTTAGATTTTTAAAATTAACGTTACTAGACATACAGTGTGCGTTACAGCCAGACTAGTGCCGCAACAATGGCCGACAAATGCGTTTACATTTTTCCACATAAATACGGAATAAAATCATAAATAGCTCTTACTTTTGGACAAGCTTCCATCAGTATCTTGGGCAAGGTGTCCTTTGTCCAAAAGAATCGTTGCTTTGTTGTAAAACGTCCTCTTCAACTTCGGAACTAGACGCTAACAATAGCTACGTGGCACACACATGTCCAAATCCTCAAACGCAATACTACGAAAATTCCGAAAATAGCAATATACTCGCATAAACTGATATAAATCGGTTTCAAATAACTTCGTTATGATGTTTCTAACACCTATATCGAATTAAATCACAGACGGATATATCTTAGGCCGATAACAAGAGCTTTTCAACATGCCATTCTGATGTCCTCTCTTGCGCCTTGGCGAGCGTCCAAAAGAACGGACATGTCACTCCATTGCCTTTTATAAACTCTGAAAAATACGTAGAGACTCCATTCCACTTCTCATTGGTTACTGACATCCAGGGGAAGGCGGGTGCAGTTCATTTCGATCCATATGGCACACACAGAGCTTTAAACTGATCTGAGAACAGAGACTATTTTTCTGACCTTCGCATGTCCTGTCATGATTTTCGCTGTAGAAAGAGTTCTGGTTCACCCACAGACATAATTCAAACGGTTTTAGAAACTAGAGATTGTTTTCTATCCAATAGTAATAATAATATGCATATTGTACGAGCAAGAATTGAGTATGAGGCAGTTTAATTTGGAGACGATATTTTCCAAAGTGGAAACAGCATCCTTTATGTTTTTGTTTCATGGTACAGTTTCTTCTTCTTTTTGTTTATTTTAGTCACATGATTTCTCAATTTACAGTATGTTTGCCAATTGGCTGTGCAGCCAGCCAGACTTATTTGCCATTCCCTATGTCTCGTCCCTGTCAACCATACAATTTTTTAATTCCTCATTTAGCTGTTTTAGCTGTTTTTACAGTCATTTCTTAATAGATGCATGCTTATTAGTAAATGGAATAAGCAATTTCATAAATTATTAAAGTTCAGTGTCTGGCTGCTCCTCATTAAAAACCACAGACCAGTAAATATTATTTACATCTTCAACATAGAAATCAGTACAAAACCTCTTGTATGATCTCTTAAACGCTATATTAGGCCCACACTTTGGTTTTCTTAGATATGCCTACTACTGTATGATCACTACATTCCATTTAGAGCAGATTTCTGTAAATAGCCTGGTAGGTTGACTGATAACCTGAACCAGGTTGCAGGCACTGGTTAGTTTGAAGCTTTTTTTTCAGTGGACAGCTTGATGAAAGTCAATATTTAGGTCACTCAGAAAATATAGTATCTTTCTGTTGATATCACACACATCATCAAGCATTTCACACATATTATACAGATACTGACTATTAGCACTTAGTGGTCTACAGAAACTTCCCACAAGAATAGACATTAGGTGAGGCAAGTGAACCTGTAGCCATCTTACTTCAACAGCATTTGACATGAGATTCTCTCTAAGTTTTAAAGGAATATGACTCTAAATATAAACAGCAACACCTCCCCCATTGGTATTCCTGTCTCTTCTGTAGATTTTATAGCTATGTATTGCTACCACTGTATCATCAAATAATTATCTAAGTGCGTTTCAGAGATCCAGTATATGAATGTTATCTGTTACTAGCAAGGTACTGATTTCATCAACCTTGTTTCTTTGGCTACATACAGTATGGTAATGTGGGCTATTTTCAGCACTTTTCTGTGTTGCGTTATTGTTTTTATTGCTTTACTGGGAGGCTTATCAGAGGTAGACATGACAGTGATGTTTATATTTGAGCTGATAGTGCAGGGTGAACTACTCCCAGTGGGCTTCCTACTAGGGCAAACCGTATCAGTGCTAACAGCATAACTCAGGTTCATAGGCGCATGATTACTGCTGACAATAGCTGTCGGATTGACAGAGGCATTCAGGGGAGTTAGAGGAACATAAATTAGGTTACTTACATTATGACTGATAACTCTCCTGGGAAACTGTACATTTGCAGCAGCACGACGACAACTCAGCAACACAATGGTAGGGATTATCTGAGCAGGGCTTGGGTCACCGGTATGTCATTGTCTCAACGCGGCCTTGAAATGGGAGGACAGGGTCCAAGCACCAAAATGATTTAGATGGACTCCATCATTCCTGTAGAGTATCTTCTGTTTCCAAAAGGTATCAACGTTATTTATAAAAGTTATGCCAACAGAGCTACAGTAATCTTTTAGCCAGATGTGTCGTAAAAAGTGGTATAATCCTTGAAAGTGAAGCAAAAAGTTGCATCCACTGTCATCCTTGCCTATTCAAACATCTCCATGGTAAACCATTCACACTCATTGCACCTGTATTGATGTTTACGCTAGTTTACAAAATAAAACTCTGGAGGAATCTCCTGTGATCTCTTACAAGAAAGAAAGACAGTCGGAGCTGATCTTTCCCAAGATGCCTTGCACACTTTTTTTAACAGATAACTCCAGAGAAAACATACTGTAACACCCAATCTCACATCCCGAGAGCAGGCTAATTGAAGAACTCATTAATGTTAGAAATCTGTTCAAATGTCGGGTTACAGTGCTGTTACTCCTTTTAGAATCCGTTTTAATTTCACACCACTACAGATGTCGTTTTCTTCCTGCTTTACCTCCTACTGATAGTGAGGGACTGGAGGATAGTTTTCACTTTTTTTATTATATTTAATTTTCCCTTTTTTAAAAAGTATTTTTTTAAACAAACTTATACATATGATCATCAACTTACAGACACACACAACAAATGGCTACATCTCATCTATCGAGACCCGCATGCTCACACCCCCATTCTTAGTGCCTGCATTATTGTTTGCCACTTGGCTTTAAATTGTACCAATTCGTTTTTCTCGGTCACCCATGCTATTTCAATAATAAATCTGTTTATTTTTTCCATTGTGTCTATACATTTTTTCAAGATGAGTGATGAGAAAATGATCGTCCAGTAAAGAACCTGAAGGCCCGCACACTGTTTCTGCTCCTAATTCACCACTTTATGGACTACGTTTCGATCCAAAACTGATCTTCGTCACGTCAAACAGACGTATACAGACGTATACACATTTCACCTCACATGGCCATCACATGGTGGGTGTGGAAACAATTAAATTCCCTTTTGCGCATAGTCAATCATAATTAATCACAGAAGTACTATACATATGGTCATAAAGTATTATATACATACAAATGGGTCCAAGTTAAAACCTAGGCAACGGTAAAAAAATTAGATTATGTTGGAAACTGTTGGAATACCCGCCCATATGACCATTACATGCGGAACGCGCAGTGGCCATAGGTCACTAATTATATCTAATTATATCTATTTCAAAAACAACTTGTGTACCTCTAATCATTTGGTATCAGTAGTTACAAAAAATTGAATATATTTACAAAATGACCAAGTTGAGACCAATATGGCAGGACAAATCAACGTGACATATTCATGGAATGGTCTGATATCAAACTCTTGGTTTAGACCTTTAGGAGACATGGCCGACAAATAGTGAATCCAATACAATTCTCTTCTTAGTAATAGATGATCACTATCTCCCCCCTCCTAAGAGTCTTAACATGTTCGATACCAATGTATCTCAGAGAGCAATCCATGAAATCCGTAGCCACAGGGTTTCTCTGATCAAGAGTCCTGATATTACTCCTGTGTTATGCTATCCTTGTCTCAAATTTTTGGTGGAACACGTAATGATGCCCTTAATCTTAATGGCCTTGCCCATGATAGGGTGATTGAACATTGTGTGCATTGTTCGTGAAGTTACACTGGGTACATCGGCCACATCTGTAATTACCGTCCGGCACATTGTCTAGGAAGGTGCTACGTGGCACCGGTGGAAGATCAGACGTCACCACCATTTGACTGATGTTGGGGGCGCGTCAAAAGACTACCTGCGGGGGTTCTTTAAATGTATTTTCCATTTGTGAATCAGGCCTCAAGATGTGCCTGTGTTTTTTTATGATATGGTCAAACTGTTTGCCAAGTGGGGAGAATTGAAGGAATACTGAACTCGTTGGTCAGGGGGGAGGGGTGATTTGGGTGTGAGGATGTCATTCTTGGTCATATTTTTTTAATGATCCCTTGCATCATGCAGCCATTCCTCTGGGTAACCCTGCTGTCTGCAAAGCTCATCCAGACAGTCGGCTACTCTGTCATAGTCACTCTGTGTACTACAGATCCTGTGTATGCGAATGTATTGGATGATAGGGATGTGAGCACTCGGTCTGTTTGGTTTGGATCTTGTAAAATCCTTTTTATTTTCTTCCATATCGTTAGTGTTTTTAACTATGAAGTTGTTAGTGTTCATAGCTTTATCCTTTGAAAATAGACACGTAAAAATATTCTGGAGATGAGCATGCACATCTTCAATGTGTATCCCATTGTTCCTCTTTAATACATTTAACTATACGTCGCAAGGAAAAGCCTTGGGTAGCGAGTTGATACAGTTCCAAGTCTGGAAGGTTAAAACCACCCTCGGACTTAGGAAGATGTAACACTTTGATTTGTATTTTATGAATTTTATTTGCCCATATAAAGTCTTATGACCGAGTATACTTTTTTAAAGAATGTCATCGGTGGGTTAATTGGTATTACCGAAAATAAATACAAAAACATTGGCAGCCTTGTAATTCTAAAGAGATTTATTCTACCTGTAAGATTGATGGGATAGTTTAAGGTGACATACACAGTGTATTTATGACAACTGTTTGCTAACGACAAGGTAGCAATAAACCCCTCCTAATGTAACCCTGTGCTACCTACCACCTTTATCCCCACCCCTATCCAGCTGTGATGTCCTCCCTCCCCTCCAGCTGTTACATTCCCCCGCCTCTCCCAGGCTTCTAGCTACCCAACATGTCTAGCTACCCCACATGTGCAGACAAGCCTCCTCATCCCTCATATGCACGGCGATGGAGTCAGAGCACAGATGCAGCTGCCATCTGTAGTACACACCACTACCTCTGCTGCTCCACTCAGTTCAAACAGATGCTTTTTCCTTCCAGTGGTGTTTTACGGCCTGTTAGCTAAATATGGGCACTCAAGGGCCCTTGGAAAATACGGTCTGGAAGGACCGCATCAGAGAGTGCAATTAGAAGTGTTTGGGTTTAGCTGGTCGATTTGTATTGTTTATGGAGAGCGCTCCTCTCCATAAACAATAAGCCATTTCCCACACTATGCCATTTCCTGCCCTGTGCTTCAGTTCAGTGAGGGTAGCTGCATGAATAGACATGCCTATGGGTGAAGTAAGTCCTAGTGAAAAGCCTAAAACAAATCAACATTTTGTGAAATGCTTGAATGCCTCCAGCTCTCAGTAGCTTATGTATGTGCTGTCTCTTCTGTCATTCCAGAATGTGTACTACACCAGCACTCAGGAGTTACATGTAGGGGTGCTCAGTCCCACCATCGATGACGATGACAACAAGTGCCTGGTGGATGTGAACAGCCGACCGCGCCTCATCGAGTGTAGCTACGCCACAGCCAAGCGCATGAAGCTCCACTGGCTATTTACTCAGGTAAGAAACCATACAGACCTGACCAACACACTCAGACTGCTCACTGAAAATAGACCAGCAAGCGATAGAAAATGGTAAGTCAATGATCTAAATTAATACTTTGTTGTCAGGGAGTTGGATCATTAGTAAATGTGGCACCAGTGGAGGTAGGTATCTTGGGTACATTTTAGGGGGTAATATTGGCGGAAATCAATGGCTCGGTGTGGTTGGATTGGTCTCCATTTAAGGAGTGTCACAGATATAACAGAGTTTTACGGTCCACAGACCTCTCCACATTCCTCCAAACCATTTAGACGTGAACAGTAAATGCATCATAATGACTCTCTCTGTCTTCATTATTGGACTGGCTCACTGAGCACAATGGCCTGTAATGAGGGCTACATCAACATGGTCTGAAGAGTGCGTCACCCACTTCACCCAGTTTTGAAGGCGCAATTAAAATCGTTCTGATTATGTGTCATCATAATGTATGCGCTCAAAATATCCACTCAAAATAGTGGGGTGCTAACCTTGAATTCAACTTCTAGGAATTGTGTTTTCAGATAAAGACGTATTTTTCTCTCCATTGGTGGATCACTTATTTATTTTGAGTGGATGCCCGCACAAGTTAGAAACTTGTAGGTTCTGTACCGTATCCCCCCAAAAAATGATAACAAGGAGTGAGACATTGAAAACATATATATATATATATATATGTACTGTATGTCATATGCCTGGATTGGTTGAATCTCTATCACTAAAACTCCTAAAAGTCAAGGTATTGTCAATTATGGATTCAACCTATTTGCGTCTATAGCTTTGACATTAGTGTGATGCCTTGTGAACTTTGGTTAGGGGAGGGTTTGGTCGGCAGGGATGTCCTTGTCCCATTGTGCACTAGCGACTCCTGTGGCGGGCTGGGCGCAGTGCACGCTGACACGGTGGCCAGGTGTACGGTGTTCCCTCCGACACGTTGGTGCAGCTGGCTTCCGGGTTAAGCGGGCGTTGTGTCAAGAAGCAGTGCGGCTTGGTTGGGTTGTGTTTTGGAGGACGTATGGCTCTTGACCTTCATCTCTCCCGAGTCCGTACGGGAGTTGCAGCGATGAGACAAGACTGTAACTACCAATTGGACACTACGAAATTGGGGAGAAAAAGGGGTGAAGTATAGGTAGCTCTGGAGTGTAAAAGGATTGAAATGCTTGATCTCACGTTTCACATATCTACATGGCTCTTCTGTAGGTGGTTTCTTGGTTTAGCATTGTATAATTTAAAAGGGAATAGTCAGACACCATGCATTATTGATCACATTTCTGCTAGACATAGTGTGAAATGTGTTTTACCTCAAAAGGAAATGCATCGATACAACTCAAGCATAGGGTTGTACAGTACTGTAGCGAGGAGGAATGTTCCTATTCCCATTCTAGCTTAAGCGTTACCACACTTAAATTCTACGAGATGGAGAGGAGGAGAATAGCAGCAATCAATGAATCTCTCTGGTTGAATGTGCCTGACAATTTTGACTTTTCTTCGCTTTAAAGCCTTATAGTGGAAATTCAACATGCTCTCTCCTCAAGTTAAATAATTTTGATGTATCTTGGGAAGCAGAAGAAAAGAAGTGGGTGTTTGTATTTGTAAAGATTTTGTCAGCAGTTAAGGTGGCTGTAGCGTGGGCTGTAGTATGGAGACACAGAGGGTTTAGGTGTAAAGAGCCCTGCTTGGGAGACAATCTTAACACGCCGATTAAACACATCTAATTAGCTTTCTGTTCATCCTCAGTGCTTTCACTGACTCAATGACGTCACCTTCCCAAGTGCTCCTGTTTTCTACTATCCTTTGTGTTTTTCTACTACATGGTGTATCTTCTACCTCATGTCGGCCTACACACTGCAAACGCTTCCTATGTCCTTATGTAACACAACACGTAAACACATGCATGCACACACATTCACCTGCATGCACACACAGACTCCCAAACTGTTCACTCAAAAATTATCAATTAGATGAAAGAACACAGGAGAGTTGGTTAACTTTTCACCGCTGCTTGTGAACCCAGGACCATTATCATTCTGGCTCGCTGGTTCACTCTCTATAGCAAATCAATATGTTGATTTGGCAGCAGCCCACAGGATCAAGCACAGGGAACAAACAGGACTGGTCTTCTGCCAGTACAGAATTCAACCTCAGGACTTACGTACTGTAATGCAGTCTCTCCTGGAGAGAACGCAGGCCTTTTAAGCACCCTGAAGGTTATAATGGTTATTGGTGTTTAGCATCTTTTGATGTTGACTTCCCAGATAGAGAAAGGCTGAGTAATGCTGATATTTTTTATTGTGTGAAATTGTTCTGAAGTGTTCAGTGACCCACTGGAATTCAACTGCCTCAGAAAATGTTTGCTATTTAGCCATGTATAGCCGAAACATCAGGTTAAGAACATTATGCCGAAGCCCTGAGGTTACTTGGCAGGCTTCCTGCTGCAAGATGGTAATCTTGCAAATATGAATAGAATCAGGATGAAATTATGATTATTTTCTGTAAATAAATACGTGTTTTAGCTGCTTGGTAGATGCCTCGTAAATATTTCAGGATGCGCCTCTGGCAAAGTATGATAATGACAGAATGAAAAACAAATGTATTATTGTTTTATATTTTGAAACAACTTCAGATGTCTAGACATAGTCTTAACAATTGATGAGCTGAAATAAATTAATCAGCAATGATAACATAAAGTACATGTACAACTTTTTTCATATGGGACTTTTTGGTTCTACTGCATTGTGTAGCTCTATTTGTTTTCTTTGTCATATCTTATTTGCAGGTAATGTTGATTTCCTTGTACTCATTCCAGGCTATATGCACCATGTGGCCAATGAGGTGTATCTAATGGCTAATGGTTCTTTCATTTGGTTGAACATATGGAATCCACCATGTTATATTTCATGCTACATCTGACAACCATTACTACACGTGGAGATGTTGATTACTGATGAAAAACTATTAGTGAATATGTAAACTGTATCCATCCCCCATGTATTTTGCAGAATGCACTCAAGCAGATAATTGTTTCATTCCATAGCTTTTAGGCATGCAAGACCTGACAAGCACTCTTAACTTAACAGACAGTATTCTATTCTAATGAAAACTTATCATATCCTGAATCAGAGTGACATCGACTAGACTTCTTGTCATTTTGATTAATTCACTTTCAAATTAACCTGACCAAATCATCCGTATGCTGTATGTGCAACAAAACATTGATGACAAGTTGACAATGAGATTGCTTAGAGGTGGTTGTTGACTCCACATATAAAGATTAATCCCTCATAAAAAGTGATGTTAATTATCAATTGGTTAGTGCAAATCTTAATGATGTGTATTGGTCTGAATTTCTGAACCTTAACATGCCCTTGCATCTTTCTTTATAGAGCATCTAGTCTTGAACCAAAATTAAAGCCCATTTTAAAACGATTGCCTTTCCAGCTTGAGTCGTCGTTCTCCTGACTGAGAGATGACACGGGAGATTCTCTGATCCCAGTTACAGAGATAGTGAGCTTATCTGATCTGTGCAGTGACTCCCATCACACTGGTCCCAACAGTTGAGTCCAACCCAAAGCTTTAAGGCCTCCACGTACATGTGAGAGACTCTCCGCTCTAACAAATGGGAAAGAGAGATGAGATGGAGAGACACTTCGAAGCACACGATTCCTTAGGTGACAAAGATTGAGTTTCTTCCTGTAAGTGTGAGGGTTGTTTTCTCAGGTGATGTGTGAAAAATGTTTTCTTCTCATCTAATGTTATCACATAATCTTGCCATTCCTACTGAGAGTGCTACTGAGTATAATGGTAGATAGCATCAGCATGCTCACGAAGCAAGAACAACAATATCTGGGAAGGCCCCAGTGCTGGCGCCGAAGGGAAATCAGTACAAAACAGTGCTGCGGGTGCTTGTTAAGCTATACACATCAACCCCATCCATTAATTCATAGCGCTGCGGGGTTAAGGTGACACAGCAATCAACGTCATGCACACCAATGATGCTGTCGCATCCCACTGTCTTAGATCTACCTGTTTTTTCTTTCAGGGAGGTTCCATTCAGAACAGGAAATCGAAGCGATGCCTTGAGCTGGTGGCCAGCAATGACAACGAGTTTGGGTACCAGCTGGCCCTTCAAAAATGCACTGGACAGAAATGGTCCATCACCAACACACTGCCTGGCAGTGCCCTATAATGGGCTCCTCTGAGAGAACACTGGTCAAATATACTGGAGCACACTGGACTGGATGGGGTGCTTACTCTGTTGCTCCTCTGGACTTTCTGTTGTGGATAAAGGAGAATGGTGTATGGTTAATGACAGTCATTGGAGCACCATGATGTCTTTTTGTTCACCAGTTGACATCACATGATAAATGTTAAACATTTTCTTTAGCCTATGGATCAGCCATAGATGGTTGATATTGTTCATTATGAGATACTATGAAACATATTTTGTGAAGAGTGTAGTTGGTTTTCTGTTGACTTGAAGGTTGTACTGGGTTCTATATGTTCATTGTTGTACTTGGTACATAACTGCTACTGTGTAGCAAGCATTACGAAAAGTTCTCTGCTGTTTTCTTTTCTTCTAGTGTCTCAGGTTTGTAGGATAAGTTTATTATGCGATTAAGCTGTACAGTTTTGGCGAAATGCTGGATATATATATGAAAATAATATACTATTTTCTAAGTGTAAATATTCAAAATATTTATAATATATGCCAGTAAAAGAACTGATGCTACGTGAATGTGTGGTAGTGTGTTTTTTTCCAATGGTACAATATTGAGTGTGCCCTTTCCATGTAAACTGCCACCAGCTGTCCCATATGTGCGTCTGGTCCCATGTGACACAAGGCAAATGTCATGTTATCAAAATGAATGTGTGTTTTTCCCCTAAAGCTCATGCCTTTAAGGTTATAGCTCTCTCAACATACAGAAGTTAATAATTTATGTTCACTATTTAATGGTAGCTGATTACACAAATTATATTAATGATCACATACAGATGTAGGATCTTAATTTGATCACTCTTTTGTTGCTGAGAATTTTCCTGCACAGCAGGAACTTGTAGTGTATTCAAGGTATAAAAAGGCTTCTAAAGTGTGTAATTGCCTCTTTAAAATGTCAGACTTGATTTGCCCTAATGAAAAATAATCCACTTAACAATTCACATTTTCTGTTGCTGCAGGATTATTTTCAAATGAATATCCTACATGTTTCTTTATTTTTATGGTTTTGTACAGTAATGTATCAAAAACATTTTGGGAGCACACACACACACACACACACACACACACACACACAGGGAGAACATTTGAGAAATGGCATCTAATCAGTTTCTCACAGAAGCAGACAGCAGTCTAGAATCCGGGCTTGTTTCTGTCGAAGCCTTTCTCTTCTGACTGTTGTGTGTACCAGGGGAGGAGAGGAGTGGCACATTCGGTTTTCAACATGCCAGTCCTCATTAGCATCCACATTCATGCTGGGCCAGGGGAGGCATGCCATTAAATATACACACTACTGTTCAAAAGTTTGCGGTCACTTAGAAATGTCATTTTTTTTAAAGAAAAGTTCATTTTGTTGCCCATAAAAATAACATCAAATTGATCAGAAATACAGTGTAGACATTGTTAATGTTGTAAATGGCAATTTCTCGCATGGAATAGCCTTAATTTCTCAGAAGAAGAATAGACTGACGAGTTTCAGAATAAAGTTATTTGTTTCTGGCTATTTTGAGCCTGTAATCAAACCCACAAATGCTGATGCTCTAGATACTCAACTAGTCTAAAGAAGACCAGTTTTATTGTTTCTTTAATCCGAACAACAGTTTTCAGCTGTGCTAACAGAATTGCAAAATGGTTTTCTAATGATCAATTAGCCTTTTAAAATGATAAACTTGGATTAGCTAACATAACGTGACATTGAAACACAGGAGTGATGGTTGCTGATAATAGGCCTCTGTACGCCTATGCAGATATTCCATTAAAAAATCTGCCTTTTCCAGCTCCAATACTAATTTACAACATTAACAATGTCTACACTGTATTTCTGATCAATTTGATATTTTAATGGACAAAAAATGTGCTTTTCTTTCAAAAACAAGGGCATTTCTATGTGACCCCAAACTTTCGAACGGTAGTGTACATGTAAACCCACTTCCTTCGCCAACAGATTTAAATCTGGAAAATATTTTTCAAATTCAAAACGGAATTGATTTCCCAAAGGTTGGGAATTGATATGCACAAACCTTCTCATATGTGGAATACCATAATCATCATCTCAAATTTTGTCACAGTAGTTGTATTGCTCTAAATTCATAAAATAATGCGGAACCACATACTGTGAACTCTTCAAACAGATCTCACAAAGTGAGATATTCAAATCTTTGAATCTCAGCGTGACATTGAGTTATTTATGCCACTGGAGCTCTTCTTGTTAACGCATACAGTAGGTGGCTTTTTTGCATAATGTTAATCATGAATGATTAAAACCTTTCAGATGAGCATAATGGTGAGATACCACCTGCTTTGAAATGGCCTCTTCATACTCACAGTAAAAGCATTAGGATTCACATACCATTTCATGAATTAAAGCCAAAGAAATGGAAGTGTGATTTATTACATGACAATAACATGGACCTGTTCAATCAATCCCAGTAACAGTGTTTCTAAGATGACTAAAAAACATGTGCGTCATATGAGAAATGGTATTGTTATCGTACAAACTTTACATAAAGATACTGATTGCATTCCTGGATACGTCACTGAGTAATAACCATCTTGCTTTGAACACTGAAAAATTCTTCCAATATCTGAAATGCGGGTTTGATGATTCTATGAATGGCATCGCTCCTTGTTTTTTTATTTCATCTGAAAACCAGAGCTTTCTGAGAAATCTAGAATGCCTAACCCAATAAAGCAGTGGTGTCCTTGGCCTGTGTGCGTGAGACGGTCCCATTACCCTTGCCCACATTTATAATTCAGGTTTCTGCCTCTTGGGAGAAAGGCAATGAGAGAGTGCACCTCGATAATCATGCACACTCGCAGTTACTGCTGCCCCTGACACAGCCGCAATAAAACAGACTGAGAAGAGATATATTCTTGGCACAAAACAAGCCCACTATGATAGGGGAATCAGAAAAGGTTTGGGTAGCATATGGAGGGAGTCGGAGCCTTGTCTGAATTGAGAATGAATAAATGTCCCACAGGACTCACTGGAGGAGAGAGTTTATCAGTTGTGGATCCTGCAGGTAAGCTACAGGTGGCTAAGTGAAGCAGAAGAACCACCACAGGAGGGCCCAGGGGATACGAGAACTGGGGCTGGTAATGGGGAGCCAACTTTCAATTGAAAATTCAATTAAATCCTGCTCAAAGTAAAGTCATTTGTCATCTCTATTTCGCATATAATTCCGTCTCTCACAGTTGAAGTGTACCTATGATAAAAATTACAGACCTCTACATGCTTTGTAAGTTGGAAAACCTGCAAAATCGGCAGTGTATCAAATACTTGTTCTCCCCACTGTATATCGCAAGCTTACTGAGCTGTAAAAGAGACGGATTTATAGTCAAATAGCTTTACTCTGGTTTAGTGTGACCCTACATCCAACACATAGTGAAATGTCCCTGTTAGTTGTTTTCCAAATCTAAAGTGCATTTTATCCATACCATCTCTTCGAGGATGTTTCATGTTGCCAGTGGTGTAAAGTACTTAAGTAGTACTTTAAAGTATTTTTACTTAAGTCGTTTTTTGAGATATCAACTTTACTTTGCTATTTATATTTTTGACAACTTTTACTTTTACTTCACTACATTCCTAAAGAAAATATAGTACTTTTTACTCCATACATTTTCCCTGACAACCCAAAGCACTCGTTACATTTCGAATGCTTAGCTGGACAGGAAAATTGTCTATTCACGCACTTATCAAGAGAACACATGGTCATCCCTACTGCCTATGGTCTGGTGGACTCACTAAACACACATGCATCTTTTGTAAATAATGTGTGAGTGTTGTAATGTTTTAAAACAAGAAAATGGTTCCGCCTGCTTTGCTTAACATAAGGAATTTGAAATTATTTATACTTGTACTTCTACATTTGATACTTAAGTATATTTTAGCAATTGCATTTACTTTTGATACTTAAGTATATTTAAAACCAAGTACTTTTACTCAAGTAGTATTTTACTCACTTACTTGAGTAACTTTCTATGAAGGTATCTTTACTTTTACTCAGGTATGACAATTGGGTACTTTTTCAACCACTGCATGTTGCCATAGTAATGTTGCTTAATTTAAGTCACCTATTTTCAGATCCCAAGCCGTCACACCAGAGGTGAACATACAAACTCAACAAATCCATATTTCCTGTTGATACAAGATGAATCTCTGACCTTTTAATATTACGCTTGAATGCCTTGAGCTATGCACAGGAACTGACTGACAAACATCTTATATCTGCATAGTCTGTGTGTGGTACAAAAGGGACATGGAGATAGTGAAAGAGCATTCACGAGGCGTTCTGTGTGTTATGCACTGATGGATAGCTTTCCGGAGGTTCACACGTATTAAAAAGACAACCACAATAGCATGCAGTACCATCAGCTTGTTTGATGTTAGGCCCCTTGCACATCTCAGACCAGACACAAACCATATCTGAAGTGAATTGAAGCCATGCAACTCATCCATGAACTACTCTGAAGTCTTTTTCTAGTCCTTTCCCATTTCCTCACTGTTTTGACAGTGCTTATTTCGATTGGACATCCACTAGTGCAACCAAAGCTCCTCCAAAGCAAATGTCAGATTGTCTGTCTATCAGTAGATTGATACAGCAAGTTATTGAAGCAGTCAGTGTAAGTTTCTCTGCTCCAAACAGAGCAATGAAGCTGAATATTACGGCTTTCTGTATTTGTCAGACTGCTGGATCATCACAGAGGCAGAGGGAGCCCTGATAAATGATAAGGCTAATTTCCTGTGCCGCACTTTATTTATGCTTATGGATTACAGCAGTATGATGGATGACAGTGTACATGTACACAAGGTACACATACAGTATGTCTGTACACCTCAATTACTGCCTAACAACCATTTGGCTGTTTGCCGGCGCCTGCAGTAACGGATTGTGCCATTGCCCAATGGAATGGTGTTTAAATAAAGAGTTCCAATCCTCTAAATAAAGGTTGGCTTGTCTTTTTATACCAGTGCATTTTGCTTTTGTTCTTTTGCCAAGTCTTACTGTATACATTTCTATAGTTACTGTACCAGCCCTCCAATTGCACCAAACCCTCCTATGGACTGTTGTGAAATTACTTTTCTCTTGTATATAACCACACCTTGTGTTAAGCTGTGCGTGAATAAATCAAGCTGTAAATTACCCAGGTATCTTGGCGTCATGAAGCAGACAGATTTGGAGCAAGTCTGCAAATGAATTCGTTACATACTGAGAGGAGAGAGAACCTTTTAAAGAGTCAGCGTTTCTCTGTATGAGCTCATCACTTGGAGAGACTATCCTGGGAGGCAATATAAAGAGTGAGTGGATCTTTATTGAAATAAATAGACATGCACACAGCTCAGAAAACCTCTCAACACAACCAAATATCAATTGAAATTAGTGTGAAGGAATATCTTAAAAAGTGCTATCAAATACGCTGACCC
Source organism: Salvelinus alpinus (assembly GCF_045679555.1). Classification (NCBI taxonomy): domain Eukaryota; kingdom Metazoa; phylum Chordata; class Actinopteri; order Salmoniformes; family Salmonidae; genus Salvelinus; species Salvelinus alpinus. Next base: position 17,497,924 of record NC_092118.1, read on the forward strand.
GAAATTCAAAATTAATCATAGATTACCTCTTAGGCAAACGGCACCTTTCAAGTTGGAGTTCAATATTTCAATGGTATTTACTTTACAGGGATAAAGACCCATTTTATGACCCCCTGGTGGTGAACTTCTCTCAGCGGTGCACACAATACAATAAGCCCTAATCCTCTGTATATTGCAGTTGCAAACCCATCAATACTTCTGAAAGGCTTTGTGACTCAATTATCAGCTTCATAAAAGACATTGCTTATGGCATTGAAACTCATAATGTGCTTCCTGGCAATGCATATTGGGTTTAGAGTCCTAGTTTGCGCAATGATTTGTAAATGTCTGAGTCATTTCTCATTTTAAGAGTTTTAATATGAACCTCATCCTTAAAGTCTGCAAACACAGAAGCCGTTCCTAGTTTAGTTAATATACTTTTGAACAACATCTCAAATTAGTTTTCCGTGCAATTTTTTTAACCTTTATTTAACTAGGCAAGTCAGTTAAGAACAAATTCTTATTTTCAATGACAGCCTAGGAACAGTGGGTTAACTGCCTTGTTCAGGGGCAGAACAACAGATTTTTAACTTGTCAGCTCAGAGATTCAATCTTGCAACCTTTCGGTTACTAGTCCAACAGCTCTAACCACTAGGCTACCTGCTGCTTTACCGGTCTGTGTAATGCAAACAACAAGCTGCACAAGAACTCACTACTGTAATGGTCCAGGTTACAAAGTGGCTCAGTGACTCGTGTTTGCATCTCAATGTGAAAAGACTGTTTGCATGTTCTTCACAAAGAGGGCAACAGATTCTACTGAGCCAGATGTCTATGTGTCAGGGGAGAAGCTCCAGGTGCTACCTGATTTTAAGTACCTTGGCATCATACTTGATTCCAACCTCTCTTTTAAAAAGCATGTAAAAAAGGTAATTCAGATAACCAAATTCAACCTAGCTAATTTCCGATTTATGCGAAATTGTTTGACACAGAGGTAGCAAAACTGTACTTCAAATCTATGATACTCCTCACTTAACATACTGCTTGACTAGTTGGGCCCAGGCTTGCTGTACAACATTAAAACCTATTCAGTCTGTCTACAAACAGGCTCTCAAAGTGCTTGATAGGAAGCCCAATAGCCATCATCACTGTTACATTCTCAGAAAGCATGAGCTCCTGAGTTGGGAAAATCTTGTGCAATACATGTCTTGTATTCCAGATCCTAAATGGCCTGGCTCCCCCTCCACTCAGTATTTTTGTTAAACAGAAAACCCAAACATATGGCAGCAGATCCACAAGGTCTGCCATGAATGGTGACTGTATAGTCCCCTTAAGGAAAAGCACCTTTAGTAAATCCGCTTTCTCTGTGAGAGCTTCCCATGTCTGGAATACACTGCCATCAGACACACATAACTGCACCATATATCACACTTTCACAAAATGCATGAAGACATGGCTAAAGGTCAATCAGATTTGTGAACATGATCCCTAGCTGTGTATTGCCGCTTTCCATGTTGTCTGTTGTCTGTAGCTTGTGAGGTGTGGAAACACTTTGTTGCTTTTATGAATTTTGCTAGGACAAAATGTGACGCCACAGTGAGTAACGTGTTAGCAACATGTGCTAGGACAAAATGTGATGCCACAGTGAGTAACGTGTTAGCACCATGGGCTAGGACAAAATGTGATGCCACAGTGAGTAACGTGTGTACCTCCCGGGTGGCGCAGTGGTCTAGGACACAGGCTGGGCTGGGTTCGCGCCCAGGCTCTGTCGCAGCCGGCCGCAACCGGGAGGTCCGTGGGGCGACGCACAATTGGCATAGCGTCGTCCGGGTTAGGGAGGGTTTGGCCGGTAGGGATATCCTTGTCTCAGTATGTAAAAATGTAAAAATGTAATAAAATGTATGCACTCTACTGTAAGTCGCTCTGGATAAGAGCGTCTGCTAAATGACTAAAATGTAAAATGTAATGAATTTTGTCTTGCTGCTTTTGTTCTATGTTGCTCTGTCTGTATGCTAAGTCTTGCTTGTCCTATGTTGCTCTGTCTGTATGCTATGTCTTGCTTGTCCTATGTTGCTCTGCGTCTGCTCACTGCTCAATGATTGTCTATATTGTAATTGTTTTTAATAACCTGCCCAGGGACTGCGGTTGAAAATTAGCCGGCTGGCTAAAACCGGCACTTTTACTGAAACGTTGATTAATGTGCACTGTCCCTGTAAAAATAAAAATAAACTCAACTCAACTCAATGAAATCATCTACATATGAGAGATGAACTTCTCATTTATAGGCAAGGTTGATATTTTATGTAGGCTACTGATCTTCCTATAAAGTAAAAGTTCATGCAATGACAATATTTACTTCTTTATTTACGTCTCTGCCTTGCATGATCAGTAATCTTCTCACTTGAGCTGTAATTCTTAAAGTTAAAGACACTTTGACATTACCTAATTTATGAGCAGGTTAATGTTTTTCATCATTAATCTTGCACTGGAGGCAGCTCTGCAGAGTGGTCACTACAGCCACAATGTCATAAAATCTGATTTTAAACCTATACCTAACCTTAATCACACTGCTAACCTTAATGCCTAACATTAAATTAGGATCAAAAAGCACATTTTAGTTTTCATACATTTTTACAATATAGCCAATTTTATCTTTGCAGCTGGCCCATCTGGCAGAAATCGCTCAGTTCTGCCTCCAGGACAAGACTATGAAAGTAAACATCAACCTGCAATTTACGAGGGAATGAAAAACAGGCTTTTATCATGGATAGATGATAACTGAAAGCCATACACTGCAACTTCAAAGAAATCCATTAGTTTATTCATTCAGAGTACAGGGGAGGTCTAGCCCCCCATTAGAAGACTGACAGTTCTCATAGTGGTGGTGGTGGTGGAGGTAGATTTTTTGTATTTATTTCACCTTTATTTAACCAGGTAGGCTAGTTGAGAACAAGTTCTCATTTGCAACTGCGACCTGGCCAAGATAAAGCATAGCAGTGTGAACAGACAACACAGAGTTACACATGGAGTAAACAATAAACAAGTCAATAACATGGTAGAAAAAAAAAAGAGAATCTATATACAATGTGTGCAAAAGGCATGAGGTAGGCAATAAATCGAATAATTACAATTTAGCAGATTAACACTGGAGTGATAAATCATCAGATGATCATGTGCAAGAAGAGATACTGGTGTGCAAAAGAGCAGAAAAGTAAATAAATAAAAGCAGTATGGGGGGTGAGGTAGGTAAATTGGGTGGGTAGTTTACAGATGGACTATGTACAGCTGCAGCGATCGGTTAGCTGCTCGGATAGCAGATTTTTAAAGTTGTTGAGGGAGATAAAAGTCTCCAACTTCAGAGATTTTTGCAATTCGTTCCAGTCGCAGGCAGCAGAGAACTGGAAGGAAAGGCGTCCAAATGAGGTTTTGGCTTTAGGGATGATCAGTGAGATACACCTGCTGGAGCGCGTGTTGCGGGTGGGTGTAGCCATCGTGACCAGTGAACTGAGATAAGGCGGCACTTTACCTAGCATAGCCTTGTAGATGACCTGGAGCCAGTGGGTCTGACGACGAACATGTAGCGAGGGCCAGCCGACTAGGGCATACAGGTCGCAGTGGTGGGTCGTATATGGTGCTTTAGTAACAAAACGAATGGCACTGTGATAAACTGCATCCAGTTTGCTGAGTAGAGTATTGGAAGCTATTTTGTAGATGACATCGCCGAAGTCGAGGATCGGTAGGATAGTCAGTTTTACTAGGGTAAGTTTGGCGGCGTGAGTGAAGGAGGCTTTGTTGCGGAATAGAAAGCCGATTCTTGCTTTGATTTTGGATTGGAGATGTTTGATATGAGTCTGGAAGGAGAGTTTGCAGTCTAGCCAGACACCTAGGTACTTATAGATGTCCACATATTCTAGGTCGGAACCGTCCAGGGTGGTGATGCTAGTCGGGCGTGCGGGTGCAGGCAGCGAACGGTTGAAAAGCATGCATTTGGTTTTACTAGCGTTTAAGAGCAGTTGGAGGCCACGGAAGGAGTGTTGTATGGCATTGAAGCTCGTTTGGAGGTTAGATAGTACAGTGTCCAAGGAAGGGCCGGAAGTATATAGAATGGTGTCGTCTGCGTAGAGGTGGATCAGGGAATCGCCCGCAGCAAGAGCAACATCATTGATGTATACAGAGAAAAGAGTCGGCCCGAGAATTGAACCCTGTGGTACCCCCATAGAGACTGCCAGAGGACCGGACAACATGCCCTCCGATTTGACACACTGAACTCTGTCTGCAAAGTAGTTGGTGAACCAGGCAAGGCAGTCATTAGAAAAACCGAGGCTACTGAGTCTGCCGATAAGAATATGGTGATTGACAGAGTCGAAAGCCTTGGCCAGGTCGATGAAGACGGCTGCACAGTAATGTCTTTTATCGATGGCGGTTATGATATCGTTTAGTACCTTGAGCGTGGCTGAGGTGCACCCATGACCGGCTCGGAAACCGGATTGCACAGCGGAGAAGGTACGGTGGGATTCGAGATGGTCAGTGATCTGTTTGTTGACTTGGCTTTCGAAGACCTTAGATAGGCAGGGCAGGATGGATATAGGTCTGTAACAGTTTGGGTCCAGGGTGTCTCCCCCTTTGAAGAGGGGGATGACCGCGGCAGCTTTCCAATCCTTGGGGATCTCAGATGATACGAAGGAGAGGTTGAACAGGCTGGTGATAGGGGGTGCGACAATGGCGGCGGACAGTTTCAGAAATAGGGGGTCCAGATTGTCAAGCCCAGCTGATTTGTATGGGTCCAGGTTTTCCAGCTCTTTCAGAACATCTGCTATCTGGATTTGGGTAAAGGAGAAGCTGGGGAGGCTTGGGCGAGTAGCAGCGGAGGGGGCGGGGCTGTTGGCCAAGGTTGGAGTCGCCAGGAGGAAGGCATGGCCAGCCATTGAGAAATGCTTGTTGAAGTCTTCGATTATCACGGATTTATCGGTGGTGACCGTGTTACCTAGCCTCAGTGCAGTGGGCAGCTGGGAGGAGGTGCTCTTGTTCTCCATGGACTTTACAGTATCCCAGAACTTTTTGGAGTTAGAGCTACAGGATGCAAATTTCTGCTTGAAAAAGCTGGCCTTTGCTTTCCTGACTGACTGCGTGTATTGGTTCCTGACTTCCCTGAACAGTTGCATATCGCGGGGGCTCTTCGATGCTATTGCAGTTCGCCACAGGATGTTTTTGTGCTGGTCGAGGGCAGTCAGGTCTGGAGTGAACCAAGGGCTATATCTGTTCTTGGTTCTGCATTTTTTGAACGGAGCATGCTTGTCTAATATGGTGAGGAAGTAACATTTAAAGAATGACCAGGCATCCTCAACTGACGGGATGAGGTCAATATCCTTCCAGGGTACCCGGGCCAGGTCGATTAGAAAGGCCTGCTCGCAGAAGTGTTTTAGGGAGCGTTTGACAGTGATGAGGGGTGGTCGTTTGACCGCGGACCCGTGGCGGATACAGGCAATGAGGCAGTGATCACTGAGATCTTGATTGAAGACAGCAGAGGTGTATTTGGAGGGCAGGTTGGTCAGGATAATGTCTATTAGGGTGCCCATGTTTACGGATTTAGGGTTGTACCTGGTGGGTTCCTTGATGATTTGTGTGAGATTGAGGGCATCAAGCTTGGATTGTAGGACTGCCGGGGTGTTAACCTCTAACGAGCCTCTACCCCGGGTCCGGGATCACCCCCCACCCCCCCACACACTGATTAGCATAGCTAGCATAGCTTCACAAGTAGATAGTAGCATCTAAATATCATTAAATCACAAGTCCAAGACACCAGATGAAAGATACAGATCTTGTGAATAAAGCCACCATTTCAGATTTTTAAAATGTTTTACAGGGAAGACAAAATATGTAAATCTATTAGCTAAACACGTTAGCAAAATACACCACTTTTCTAACTCCATCAGTTTCTTACTACTTCAGGTGCTATCACCAATTCGGCTAAACTAAGATATTGATAGCCACTAACCAAGAAAAAACCTCTTCAGATGACAGTCTGATAACATATTTATGGTATAGGATAGGTTTTGTTAGAAAAAAGTGCATATTTCAGGTAGAAATCACAGTTTACAATTGCACCGACCATCACAAGACGACTAGAATTACTATAGAGAGCAACGTGTATGACCAATTTACTCTTAATAAAACATTTCATAAGAATAGACAAAGCATAGCAATGGAAAGACCCAGATCTTGTGATTCCAGACAATATTTCAGATTTTCTAAGCGTTTTACAGCGAAAACACAATAAATCGATAAGTTAGCATACCACATGTGAAAACGTTACCAGAGCATCGATTCCAGCCAAAGAGCGCTATAACGTAATCACCGCCAAAATATATTAATTTTTTCACTAACCTTCTCAGAATTCTTCCGATGACACTCCTGTAACATCATTTTACAACATACATATACAGTTTGTTCGAAAATGTGCATATTTAGCCATACAAAACCGTGGTTATACAATGGAAATAGTCACAACTCAAGCATCAAAATGAGGGACGTCAGCTTTCAGAGTGATCTAGTTTAATCGAAAGCTAATCATATACTTGACTAAAAAATACAGGGTTGACAGGAATCGAAAGACAAATTAGTTCTTAATGCAACCGCTGACTTACATTTTTTAAATTATCCTTACTTTTCAATACAGGGTTCGCCAAGTGAAGCTATACCAAACAAAATGGCGAAATATGCGTTTAAAATATTTCGACAGAACAACGATTTATCATATTAAATATTGCTTACTTTGAGCTGTTCTTCCATCAGATTCTTGGGCAATGTATCCTTTCTATGTTATAAACTTCTTTTGGTCGATAGATGTCCTCTGTCCTTCGAAATGTCCACTAACAACGACCGAGACCCCAAAACGTTCCCAAAGCTTAAAAGTGCACGACAAAGAAATTCCTCAGAATCGCACTAAACGGATATAAATTGCTATAAAACGGTTCAAATTAACTACATTATGATGTTTTTAACAACTATAACGAGTAAAAACATGACCAGACAAATATTACTGGTTAAACAACGATTTGGAATGAGGCAAGTCCGATGTCCATCCTGCTTGTGACGCGCGAAGAAAAGAGAGTGGTACTTCCACGTTTTCTTGTTTTATAGTGGCTGTGATTGTGCAATCGACTCCATTCAAAACGTGATGACGTACAGACACCCAGAGGAAGACGTAGGCAGTGTCGGTTTCTTCATAGCATTCACTGTCGCCTTAAAAACAGACTCCAGATCAGGGGTAAAAATTTCTGAAATCTGACCCCTGTCATGAAAAGTGCTGTAGATATAGTTCTGTACCACTCAGAGACAAAATTCCAACGGCTATAGAAACTAGAAAGTGTTTTCTATCCAATAATAACAATAATATGCATATTGTACGATCAAGAATTTAGCACGAGGCAGTTTAATTTGGAGACCCAAATATGCTAATGCGGAACAGCACCCCCTATAGTTCCAAGAAGTTAAGCATATCCCAGTTTAGGTCACCTAACAGAACAAACTCTGAAGCTAGATGGGGAGCGATCAATTCACAGATGGTGTCCAGGGCACAGCTGGGAGCTGAGGGGGGTCGGTAGCAGGCGGCAACAGTGAGAGACTTATTTCTGGAGAGATTAATTTTTAAAATTAGAAGTTCGAACTGTTTGGGCATAGACCTGGAAAGTATGACAGAACTTTGCAGGCTATCTCTGCAGTAGATTGCAACTCCTCCCCCTTTGGCAGTTCTATCTTGACGGAAAGTGTTATAGTTGGGTATGGAAATCTCAGAATTTTTGGTGGTCTTCCTAAGCCAGGATTCGGACACGGCAAGGACATCAGGGTTGGCAGAGTGTGCTAAAGCGGTGAGTAAGGCAAACTTAGGGAGGAGGCTTCTGATGTTGACATGCATGAGGCCAAGGCTTTTTCGATCACAGAAGTCAACAAATGAGGGTGACTGGGGACATGCAGGGCCTGGGTTTACCTCCACATCACCCGAGGAACAGAGGAGTAGTAGGATGAGGGTGCGGCTAAAGGCTATCAAAACTGGTCGCCTAGAGCGTTGGGGACAAAGAATAAAAGGAGCAGATTTATGGGCGTGGTAGAATAGATTCTGGGCATAATGTGCAGACAGGGGTATGGTGGGGCGTGGGTACAGCGGAGGCAAGCCCAGGCACTGGGTGATGATAAGAGAGGTTGTATCTCTGGACATGCTGGTCTCAATGGGTGAGGTCACCGCATGTGTGGGGGGTGGGACAAAGGAGGTATCGGAGGTACGGAGAGTGGAACTACGGGGTCCATTGCAAACCAAAACAATGATAACTAGCCTGAACAATAGTATGCAAGGCATATTGATATTTGAGGGAGACATACAATAAGGCATAAAGTGATTGCAGGTCTTGATTGGGAGAGCTAGCTAAAACAACAGGTGAGATAACAGCAGCTAGTCAGTTAACACAGCAGCAGCAGGTAAAAATGGCGACGGCTAGGCAGAGAGGGTCGGATTAACTACACACAGATCCTGAGTTAAAGCACAGAGCCGACAGATAAAACACAAATAAACGGAATGGAGTACCGTGAATTAATGGACAGTCAAGCAAGCATCAGCTATGTAGCCAAGTGATCATAGTGTCCAGGGGGCAGCCGTAGATGGAGCAGTGAGGCCTCCACTAAGCTAGCCCGCGGCGTAAGATTGTTCGATAGACCTGTTCAGATAGCAGCCGATATGCTCAAGACAGCTAACGATTAGCGGGCCGCAGTTAGCATATGGGCGTTCAGGTTACGTCGCGATGGAGGGGCCAGTTGAATAACTCCCTCGGGCAGATAACGTCGGTATCCCAGTCGTGAAGGCCCGGTGGGGCTCCGCATCGGCAGTAAAACGGGTCCGGATAGGTGATTGTAGCCCAGGAGTGGCTGATGGAACTCTTCAGCTGGCTAGCTCCGGGATAATTGGTGTTTGCTCCGGAATTGATGTTAGCCAATAGTCACTCGGATAGCAGCTAGTTAGCTGCAAGATCCAGGTGTAAATGTCCAGAGCTTGCGGTAAAAATCCGGGGATATGGAGAGAAAATAGGTCTGGTATGCTCTGGTCTGAGTCGCGTTGTACAAAACTGGCAATAGTTTTCCGAGCTAAAGGATAGCTGATAAGCGCTAGCTGTGGTTAGCTGAACTACTCACGTTAGCTTGTGAGCTGGCTAACTTCTGGCTAGATGAATAACTCCCTCGGGCAGATAACGTCGGTATCCCAGTCGTGAAGGCCCGGTGGGGCTCCGCATCGGCAGTAAAACGGGTCCGGATAGGTGATTGTAGCCCAGGAGTGGCTGATGGAACTCTTCAGCTGGCTAGCTCCGGGATAATTGGTGTTTGCTCCGGAATTGATGTTAGCCAATAGTCACTCGGATAGCAGCTAGTTAGCTGCAAGATCCAGGTGTAAATGTCCAGAGCTTGCGGTAAAAATCCGGGGATATGGAGAGAAAATAGGTCTGGTATGCTCTGGTCTGAGTCGCGTTGTACAAAACTGGCAATAGTTTTCCGAGCTAAAGGATAGCTGATAAGCGCTAGCTGTGGTTAGCTGAACTACTCACGTTAGCTTGTGAGCTGGCTAACTTCTGGCTAGCTTCTGTTGTAGATTTCGGATACGAGGTGAATAATACCTTTGAGGAGAAAAAAAACACATCCGCACCACATTTGGTGAGGTAGGTTGCAGGAGAGTGTTTTGAAGTTGAGTTTTTAAGAAGAAAAAATATATATATAAAAAGAAATGCGAAGAAAAATATATAAAAAATATATACACGGGACAGGACGAGGACAAAGGACATCTGACTGCTACGCCATCTTGGATTCATGATAGATAGGGGGGACAGGTCAGCTCAATCACTGAGGCAGTGTTTTCATACAGCTGAGCTAAGGTTTGCTTTAATTGGATAGGTCAGGAATACATTTGTTAGCACATCCCCATGCTTGTGTCAAGTAGGGATCACATAACAGTGATATGGGGTGAATAGATACAAACAGAAGGCAACACTAAATGAGGCCTCCTACTAGGCTGGCCTTCTAAGGCTGACCAGACCCGGCGCCAAAAGATTTAAACAGAGGTTAGACACTTAGCCTACAATAGAAATTGGCTGCCTGTGTACTGTATGTATGATATGATTTGATTTAGGTTTAATCTTGGACAGATATTGTAACCTGAGTAGCATGCTCACTGTGTATGCTAGACAAGGACCAAACCTCACCACAGCATTAATCACATTCATATTGTGGTTTGTATTGTCAAACAATATGAACAATTCCACAGAGACAGATGACTCAGTAGGAGCGAGGAGGTGTGTGTTATGAGTAAGTGTCTATATGTGTAATTTCACGTGTGATGACCCCAGGTTCTCTTTCATCCCTTCTCCTGACTTTCGATGATTGTCTGATGGCTGGGATCCAAAACACAATAGGGGAAACTGGGGCATGGAGGAAGGAGCGTTACCTTTGCATTAATATGCTGATAGAACTATGTGTGATAACAAGCTCCATGCCTCATAGACGCTGCAGTATTACCCTCTGCGGTGCAGGTTTTATCATCCTCATCCCGCTAATGCAACCTGGCTGCAGAACTGATTAGGCTGCCTGCAGACAAACCTGCCCTCTGACACATTGCTTCAGATTAGCAGTTACCCAGGGAGCAAAGTGCCCACAAGCCTGAAGATGATAGCTTTTGATATGACAAAAAAAGGTTCAGGTCTTAAACTATTTGTTGCCCATTGTTACCCATAAATACAATTAGATTATAGAATATAATAGCTATTGAGATTTTCAGTGTGTGAGATTGTGTTTTATCACCTCCGCTGAACAAAACATACAGTATACAGTATATATTGGAAGTGTATGACTGTACATTGCTGCACTCGGGGTTAACAATGCAATTGTATTGATTATGAAAAGGATTTATGGTTTGACAATGTTAAAGAAACCAGAAATGGCACTCTCTAAACATTAATTTACAGACATGCCGATCATTTTAGTGTTGGGTAGAAGAATAGAGTCAAATGGGAGAATCCAAACAGACAGCCTCTAGGTCAAAACCATACAAACACTAGGCATAGATTTAATATGCCTCTCACTCCTCCTTCCCCACTGAAACCATTTGACCTGAGTAGCATGAAACACAGAGGCATTAACAGTGAGCAGCTCTGATGTTGTTTCCTTGGCCGGAACAAGGGATGCGACAGATGCTGAGATAGTTTGATATGCTAATGATATCTGCCAGGAGAAAACTGTAAGCAGAGGAGGGTGTTTGATACTGCACAACAGTGGGCAAGGTCACACACGCACGCACGCACGCACGCACGCACGCACGCACACACACACACACACACACACACACACACACACACACACACACACACACACACACACACACACACACACACACACACACACACACACACACACACACACACACACACACACACACACACACACACACACACACACACACACACACACACACAAATATGCAAGTACAAAATATTGATCCATGCCAGCACTCTACCCAGAGAGACAAAGAATGTGTGAGACAGGAAGAACAAGAGGGGGGGGGGGGGGAGTTACAGAGAGTGAGAGAGGGGAGAAAAGAAGAAGTCATTACTGCAATTCATTTGGGATGATGTGCTCATATCAGCGCTAAGCCACAGTAATGGAAGCCCTTGAAGTTTGGACTGTGGAATGACCACAGAAGGAGTGCCAGCCAGGGAAGGATGAAGTGCAAGGCCAAGTGCTGTGAGGTCATTCAGAGTGGTGCTCACATTGACAGCATGGGCTTTGATTTTACCCTGATGATTTTACCCAGCAGTTTATCAAACATATTGATCACTGAGCCACGTATTGAGCTGCACATTGTGTCCTTGTCACTTCTCATGAGAGAGCTCGTTTGGATGGGCCAGGAATATTTCTTCGCCTGTTGTAGTATTGTGAGATAGATATTGTGACAGGCATCGCCAGCCTTGCAAAACCCTGTGTGTGTGTGTGTGTGTGTGTGTGTGTGTGTGTGTGTGTGTGTGTGTGTGTGTGTGTGTGTGTGTGTGTGTGTGTGTGTGTGTGTGTGTGTGTGTGTGTGTGGACATGTTTAACTATTCTTGTGGGGACCAGAAGTCCTGACAAGAATAGTAAACGAACAAAAAGTTGACCAGTTGGGGACATTTTGTTAGTCCCCACAAGGTCAAATGCTATTATGATTAACGAGAAGTGGTGTGATCATCATAACAACACACAGGAACTCAAGTCATTCTGTTCACCTGATCTAGAACTCCTCACAATCAAATGTCGACCGCATTATCTACCAAGGGAATTCTCTTCAATCATAATCACAGCCGTATATATTCCCCCCCAAGCAGACACATCGATGGCCCTGAACGAACTTTATCTGACTCTTTGTAAACTGGAAACCACACACCCTGAGGCTGCATTCATCGTAGCTGGGGATTTTAACAAGGCTAATCTAAAAACAAAACTCCCTAAATTCTATCAGCATATCGATTGTGCTACCAGGGCTGGAAAAACCCTAGATCATTGTTATACTAATTTCCGCGACGCATATAAGGCCCTCCCCCGCCCCCCTTTCGGAAAAGCTGACCACGACTCCATTTTGTTGATTCCAGCCTACAAACAGAAACTCAAACAACAAGCTCCCGCGCTCAGGTCTGTTCAACGCTGGTCCGACCAATCTGAATCCACGCTTCAAGACTGCTTCGATCACGCGGATTGGAATATGTTCCGCATCGCGTCCAACAACAATATTGACGAATATGCTGATTCGGTGAGCGAGTTCATTAGGAAGTGCATTGACGATGTCGTACCCACAGCAACGATTAAAACATTCCCAAACCAGAAACCGTGGATTGACGGCAGCATTCGCGTGAAACTGAAAGCGCGAACCACTGCTTTTAACCAGGGCAAGGTGACCGGAAGCATGACCGAATACAAACAGTGTAGCTATTCTCTCCGCAAGGCAATCAAACAGGCTAAGTCCCAGTACAGAGACAAAATCGAGTCGCAATTCAACAGCTCAGACACAAGAGGTATGTGGCAGGGTCTACAGTCAATCACGGATTACAAAAAGAAAACCAGCCCCGTCGCGGACCAGGATGTCTTGCTCCCAGACAGGCTAAACAACTTTTTTGCCCGCTTTGAGGACAATACAGTGCCACTGACACGGCCCCCTACCAAAACCTGCGGGCTCTCCTTCACTGCAGCCGAGGTGAGTAAAACATTTAAACGTGTTAACCCTCGCAAGGCTGCAGGCCCAGACGGCATTCCCAGCCGCGTCCTCAGAGCATGCGCAGACCAGCTGGCTGGTGTGTTTACGGACATATTCAATCAATCCTTATCCCAGTCTGCTGTTCCCACATGCTTCAAGAGGGCCACCATTGTTCCTGTTCCCAAGAAAGCTAAGGTAACTGAGCTAAACGACTACCGCCCCGTAGCACTCACTTCCGTCATCATGAAGTGCTTTGAGAGACTAGTCAAGGACCATATCACCTCCACCCTACCGGACACCCTAGACCCACTCCAATTTGCTTACCGACCCAATAGGTCCACAGACGACGCAATCGCAACCACACTGCACACTGCCATAACCCATCTGGACAAGAGGAATACCCATGTGAGAATGCTGTTCATCGATTACAGCTCAGCATTCAACACCATAGTACCCTCCAAACTCGTCATCAAGCTCGAGACCCTGGGTCTCGACCCCGCCCTGTGCAACTGGGTCCTGGACTTCCTGACGGGCCGCCCCCAGGTGGTGAGGGTAGGTAACAACATCTCCACCCCGCTGATCCTCAACACTGGGGCCCCACAAGGGTGCGTTCTGAGCCCTCTCCTGTACTCCCTGTTCACCCACGACTGCGTGGCCATGCACGCCTCCAACTCAATCATCAAGTTTGCGGATGACACTACAGTGGTAGGCTTGATTACCAACAACGACGAGACGGCCTACAGGGAGGAGGTGAGGGCCCTCGGAGTGTGGTGTCAGGAAAATAACCTCACACTCAACGTCAACAAAACAAAGGAGATGATTGTGGACTTCAGGAAACAGCAGAGGGAGCACCCCCCTATCCACATCGACGGGTCAGTAGTGGAGAAGGTGGAAAGTTTTAAGTTCCTCGGTGTACACATCACGGACAAACTGAATTGGTCCACCCACACAGACAGCGTTGTGAAGAAGGCGCAGCAGCGCCTCTTCAACCTCAGGAGGCTGAAGAAATTCGGCTTGTCACCAAAAGCACTCACAAACTTCTACAGATGCACAATCGAGAGCATCCTGTCGGGCTGTATCACCGCCTGGTACGGCAACTGCTCCGCCCACAACCGTAAGGCTCTCCAGAGGGTAGTGAGGTCTGCAGAACGCATCACCGGGGGCAAACTACCTGCCCTCCAGGACACCTACACCACCCGATGTCACAGGAAGGCCATAAAGATCATCAAGGACAACAACCACCCAAGCCACTGCCTGTTCACCCCGCTATCATCCAGAAGGCGAGGTCAGTACAGGTGCATCAAAGCAGGGACCGAGAGACTGAAAAACAGCTTCTATCTCAAGGCCATCAGACTGTTAAACAGCCACCACTAACATTTAGCGGCCGCTGCCAACATACTGACTCAACTCCAGCCACTTTAAAAATGGGAATTGATGGAAATTATGTAAAAATGTACCACTAGCCACTTTAAACAATGCCACTTAATATAATGTTTACATACCCTACATTACCCATCTCATATGTATATACTGTACTCTATATCATCTACTGCATCTTGCCATCTTTATGTAATACATGTACCACTAGCCACTTTAAACTATGCCACTTTATGTTTACATACCCTACAGTACTCATCTCATATGTATATACCGTACTCTATACCATCTACTGCATCTGCCATGCCGTTCTGTACCACCACTCATTCATATATCTTTATGTACATATTCTTTATCCCTTTACACTTGTGTGTGTGTGTAAGGTAGTAGTTGTGGAATTGTTAGGTTAGATTACTTGTTGGTTATTACTGCATTGTCGGAACTAGAAGCACAAGCATTTCGCTACACTCGCATTAACATCTGCTAACCATGTGTATGTGACTAATAAAATTTGATTTGATTTGATTTGATTTGATATTTCTAGGGGGTTTAGGGTTAAGGTTAGAATTAGTGTTAGGGTTAGAATTAAGTTAAATATTAAGGTTAGGAGCTAGGGTTAGTTGTAGGGTTAGGGTTAGGAGCTAGGGTTAGGTTTAGGGTTAGGATAAAGTTTGGGTTAGGGTTAGGGTTAAGGTTAGGGTTAGGGTAAGAGTACGGGTTAGGATTAGGGTTAGGTTTAGGGTTAGGGGTTAGGGAAAATAGGATTTTGAATGGGACTGAATTGTATGTCCCCACAAGGTTAGCTGTACAAGACTGTGTGTGTGTGTGTGTGTGTGTGTGTGTGTGTGTGTGTGTGTGTGTGTGTGTGTGTGTGTGTGTGTGTGTGTGTGTGTGTGTGTGTGTGTGTGTGTGTGTGTGTGTGTGTGTGTGTGTGTGTGTGTGTGTGTGTGTGTGTGTGTGTGAAGTGGCTGTTTGAGGAGGCAGACAGACAAGGTGGTCCCTCTGCGTCTGCCTCCTACACCGCCTGTCTGTCTACAGGAATGGAGGAATGGAGCACCCAGAGAATTAGGCCACTGCCAGGGGGATGACAGCTCAGTGACACACCACTCCAACAGCATAACACCACGTCTGAAAATGTCTTATTCTGTCAAATAATCTGTGTATTGTACTTGAATGAACTCTAATATGCGATAAATGGTGGTGTCTTTTGAGTTGAGTAATAATCAAGGTAACAAACACATCTCCGTTTTTGTTGTTGTTGTAGAGTTAGGTACATACATACAGTATCACTAAGTGCACAGAGTATCAAATATTAGGGTAGACTAAAGTGTATTATAACGCTTTATTCATCCCTTCTCTACTCTTCCTCAGTTTAACATCATGAGTCTTGTCATTATTTGCTGCCTGTTCAATTCACATTTGCTTAAAACATTTGTTCCCTACTGCAATGCATCTTTTTTAAATTATCCAGGAGTCACTCAAAATAGAATCTGAAACAATATATTTAATGACACGAGAAAAGTCACTTATTTGTTGGAGAAAAAAGCCTAAGCCGCAGTAAATTGTTTCCTAAAGGCAAACACACTGAGCAAAATTAATTATACAGTGACTGCACAGAGCCCAGAAGAAAGTGAGAGACAAGCCACCCAGGGAATGAGTACACAAAACTTTCCACATCTCATTTCAATGTAACCTTAGTGCCCATCAGTCTCAATCTCGAGGAAACAAAATCAATAGGAACTGGGCCAAGCAAATTGAACCAGAGGAAAGAGGAGTGTTAAATTGTCTTAAAGCTTTGTTTCTCTTACATAGTACTTCACCAAACTGGATACGTGTTTAAAGTGTTGTGGATGTCTCTGACTGTGAGTAAGGTACCCGAATCAGAGGGTGCAGATTTGTAATTGACTTCATTAGATAAGGAATTAGGTAAAATCTTAAATGTTTTCCACATCTAATTGGGAATATGAATTTCAACATATTTTATCTACCCAGAAATTACTTTATTCCATTTTTCATTGTAATGCATCCCAGAAATGTCAACTGATGGCCACTAGAGGCAGGAGTTATCCACTAGATTATTCTTTTTTACTCATTTTCCATTACACAGTCTGTGTATTCTTCATTATAATTGGATTAAGCTACTGATGTCTATGTTACCCCAGCATTGTAAGATGAGGGAATATTGGGATCACTTACTCAGGCAACAGGGGGGAGAAACATGTTAATGAATACATAAACATGAGACTAGAATTGGAATAAACCTAATATTCTCTCGCAAAAGTTTGTCATTTCCTGTTTTACTTCTGGGAGAATACCATTAACAATTGTGATTACCTTTGTGCTAAGGAAGGAAGCGAAGTCTCCTTCCTCGCAAACGGAAACTCTCGACCAAACCTCTCCCTTCCGCTAATTCCCCCGTATGTATCATGGTCAAAAAGGAAATGTTTGTTTTCATGAATTTTTACGATATAGCCAATTTTGACTTTGTGGCTATGGAATTTAGTGGGAAACATTTATCATCCACACACAGGCTTGAACATCACTGCACCAGTTTAATTCAACGTGAGCCATGACAGATTCTCACCGTTTCATCTGTCCACGAGAATCTGTCCTTGAGAGGTTATAATAAACTAACAAAAAAACACTACAAAGTACTGTACTTTAAGTGTTCATCAGTATAGTGGCTGGGGGCACATCACTGTATATCGGCAAGAGCTAAGAGAAACAATCCACCCTTTTAATGATCTAAAACCAATATATTGATTTGAAATACAATGTAACTCTCTAACACAGAAAACGGATAGCCAGTGTTTAGATGCACCAATCAAGCTTGGCCTCCTGGGTGCCTACTATGCTGGGCAGCTGTCTATGGTCCCTTGGCAACCATTGCTCTGATTGTTCAGGTACCTACTTGGAGGGGATACTAAATAATTTGCATTCTGTTTATGCATATAATCTTCCATAAAGAAGCCTATATGTTGTCCTCAATGGAATCAGATGTTAAAAAGTAACAACTTGTAAGCCCACCAATAAAGGCATGGAACATAGAGCATCTTCCCCTATATGTAAAATGTACCTTGTTTTGACATAGAAAGCACATATACAGTTGGAGGGGAGAGTAGCATTCTGATTCCAAGAATGAGTACATGTCAGTAGCTATCACAATATAAAAGTGACCTTGTCCTTGATGAGACAGTAGGAAAGGTGAGAGAGTTTGATTTTACTCAGAAATACAGTTCATTATAGCTGTGGATCAGCTTATCGTAAACAATCTTTTGTAATAAAAGTATGCATGCACTTGACTGCTAGTGCAGTTTAGAAAGGGACAAGGACAAGATTAGATGCTGCTATGGGACTGAAGGACAACTCGTCCCAAAAGACAATCAGTCATCCATGATAGTCACACCTCCGTGGCAGGCAGATAACGAGGGAGAGGAGCATGGCTGGGTAGAGTTCGCAGGAGGAGGAAAGCTCTCTGACAGGACAGAGATAGTGGTCAATAGAGGGGTTGCAGTGATAACAGTGGGCATGTGGCCAAAGGAGTGTTTTCTTTGTGTTGCAACTGCTCTGATTGACTCTAATAGTTGTTGTGAGGCTCAATACAATGCTGAATAGTAACTTCTTGTGAATGTCTCAGTGTGAAGCAAACAATTCCCGTTCAATGACAAACATTACTGGCAACCAGGGGCGCAACTTTGGTTTTAGAAGTGGGGGGGACATATCCTGTCAGAGGGTCTGGGGGTCCTCCCTCAGAATTGTTTCCTGCATTTCTACACAATTTAATATGATCATTTTGGGGTCGTTTTCAACACTTCTACATGAATGTGGATGATAATCGTGAATGAATCGTGAATAATGATGAGTGAGAAAGTTATAAACACACAAATATCAACCCCCCCTCCTCCTCCACCCCTCTGCAATTGTAATCATGAGAGGTTATCATGTCTTTGGGGTATGATATTTGTGTGTCTCTAACTTTCTCACTCATCATTATTAACGATTCTTTCAGGATTATCCGTAATCATGGTATCCTCCACATTAATGTAGAAGTGTTTATAGATATATTATATTCTTATTTACAATAAAAGTGACTCCAAAATGACACAATACATTATTTACCATTCATTTCTATTGGGCACAAAATAATCTGAAACACAAACAAAATAAACAGTAAATGCATCCAACACGTGTAGTCACAAGCTTGATGTAGTCATTGCGTGCTATGAATGTCGGACCAAATACTTAACTTTTTACTTCTTTAATGCACGTATAAGTGAATTTGTCCTAATACTTTTTCTCCCCTAAAATGGGGGGACTATGTACAAAAAGAGCTGTAATTTCTAAACGGTTCACCCGATATGAATGAAAATACCCTCAAAAGAAAGCTGACAGTCTGCACTTTAACGTCATAGTCATTCTTTGATTTCAATACTTCACTGTCCCAATAATTACGGAGGGCACTGTAATTCATACCATAGACCTGTAACGGCTTTCGTCGGTGGAAGGAGAGGACCAAAGCGCAGCGTAGTTAGTGTTCATCTTAAATTTAATAAACCAAAGACTGAACACTTCAAATACAAAACAACAAACGTGAAAACCGAAACAGTTCTATCTGGTGCAGACACACAAAGACTGAAGACAACCACTCACAAAACCCAACAGAAAACAGGCTACCTAAATATTGTTCCCAATCAGGGACAACGATTGACAGCTGCCTCTGATTGAGAACCATATCAGGCCAAACACAGAAAACCAACACAGAAATAGAAAACATAGATTACCACCCAACTCACGCCCTGACCACACTAAAACAAAGAAAATACAAAAGAACTATGGTCAGAACGTGACAAGACCTAATAGTACTGTACATGTAGAGCTTATTTTACTTGCACACACTATAGCTGGATCGTTCCGTCCTGCACCCTAGTGGTCACCACCCCGCAGCGCCCCAACCCAACACACCCCACTCAGCTTTAGGATCTAAGTGAAACATTCATTATGGTTTCAGGTGTGTTAGGCCAAGGCCAGAGTGACAACCACCGATACGACAGGCGCCCAGGGCCAGGACTGAGGAGCCCAGCAGCTAGGGATTGTCTAAATACTGTAGGTATCTCCCCTGATGTGGGCATGTTTTCAATGCAGACTCTTTTTGTCATACACTATTCCATATAAGGCATCCAGACCTTATGAAAGTTGCACAGTATACCCTTAATCTTGTAATAAATCAAATCTAGTGATACATAACTTGACATTCCTGCCATCCATTGTGACATTGTGGAAGGATGAACAAGCTTCCAATTAATGGCAATGCATTTCTTAGCCGCTTTAAATGCTATGCTACACATTTTCTTCTGATAACAGTCTCCAGTATCAACATTTCCAAACAAACAAAAACAGGGAGAAGGGAGAATCTGTAGACATGCAGAGATAAAACAGACTCTTTGCCAGAATTCAGCCAGCCTTCACAAGAGCACAACATATGAAAATACCTTTTGTGTTTTGCACCTCCAGCAGAGGAATTAAATTTCTGAGTGCATGATATTCAGTTTCACTGGCATATAGTATGTTCTATGGATGGTCTTAAACTTCACTCATTTATGTCTTAGATTAAATGAACGACTGGGCATTCAAACATCTGTATCCATTCATCATCATCATCAATAGTGTCTCCCAGGTATTCCTCACATTTTTGTTTTACATGTTTTGTGTCATTGGGAAAAGCCTCTATCAACCCTTGATACAGTTTGGAAATCAACAGTAGGGGTTTGTCAGACTGCCTTAAAATACTTTCAATCTTTGAAGCTTCTGGCTTGTCCAGTGTTTGCTGCACAGAGAGAATAAAGTGTTGCATCTGCAAACGTTCACCATCACACACCATCATAGACTGGTCTTCCCTGGCTGCATGACCCTGCTAAGACCCGTCACCATCTGATCCTGCTCAGATGAGGCACGACAAATAATTACCACGGTGTACATTTATACATTATATTATTCAAGAATAGAATCAATGGTTCAATAATTGAAATAACCATTATTCCCAGGTCCCAGACTGTAGCTTTAAACTGCTGTCCTGTAGCTACTGTAGGTCTACCCATCAATTCAAGATGGAACTTGATTGTTAACTGATTGTTATAATATACTACACATTTCTGCTCCATAGACTGGTCTTCCCTGGCTGTCTGACCCTGCTGGGAACACCTGTCATCATCTGATCCTGCTAAGGCATGATGAGCATAGTGTTGTGTACTGACTGTGCACCATGACAGTGAAGCCTGTAGAGCTGTTTAGACCGTATCAGTGTGAAAGTAGGGAATTAGCTAAGGAAACTGACAGATCAATAACATTACATTGCTATACCGACCCCCAAAAAACTCACATCGTGCTGTCAAAAAACATAATTTGGCTGTTGGTTTCATCATTTGATTCAGGTTTAGTGTGATTGAGGCAAAAATAATAGCTAACCGTAGCCATCTTTTGGCTAGCTCTAATGGTACATTAACTGGCAAAAATGAGCCAAGTTAATTTACTTCTGTTGAAATGGAACTGTCACGCGGAGCGGAACAGGTGAACCCAAGAGCAGACTCAGACGAGGAGACTGGGATATGGTAACCAAGGTATTTATTGAAACACAGGGGGAAGATGGGGTGCAGGCCAGGGGTGCAGGTCAGGGGAAGCTCGGGCAGATTGCAGGAAGCCAGGTGCGGAGGCTGAGGCTGGAGCGAGGGGAGTTGGGACTGGGTAAGCAGGTCCGGAGAGGAATCCAAGGACGCAGTAGAGTGGGGGGTCCAGGACAGAGTAGCAGGACTGATGAGACATGGGACTGGAGACAGGGGCCAAAGTCAGAGCGGGCAGAACTGTAGTGGAGAGGAAACAGTGTCAGGCAAGGGAAAACAGGCATAACGGTAAAACAGGATCTAAGCAGGAACAAACAGCAAAAACGCAGACTGACTGAGCAGACGTTACGATCTGGCAGCATGGAAGTGGCAGGGTTGAGTATTTGTAGAGGTCTTGATTATGGAACAGGTTGCAGCTGGTGGGGATCTGCTCTGCCTCCAGCACACCTGTCTCCGCCCACACAATCACACACACACAGAGGAAGAGGGAGAGAGCACTGGGGCAGTGGCGGCAGGTTAGGGAGACACAGGATGAGAAGTAGAGGGCGTGGCAGGAGCAGATGTAACAGGGACAAAATAAAGGCTACAAAACATTTCCATACACACAACAAGCTGTTACATACTGCTACCTGATAGATAGCTAGAGCCCAGAAATTAACTGGCTGTGGTAGCTGTGGTAACTACTAGCTAGCGAGTTCATTCACTTCAGACAGAACTTCAGTCGAGAGGGGATTAAACATTAGCTAACCAATCAAATATGTTTATAAAAATACCTTTTTACATCAGCCGATGTCACAAAGTGCTATACAGAAACACAGTCTAAAACCCCAAAGAGCAAGCAATGCAGATGTAGAAGCACGGTGGCTAGGAAAAAACCCCTAGAAAGGCAGGAACCAACCCGGTCACTTCCGGGTTGGAGCGAGTAGTCGCATTTCGCTTCGCTCCACAGGTAGTATTACATTTCATTTCATTTCATTACAGTACAACGGTTTGATTTGTTTGATCTTAGCAATTTTTTCTTAGCTAGCTACATAGCCGTCTTTGTATCAAAGATAATTGTGTAGTTTAGAGTAATTATCGAGGTTAGCTAGCCAGCTATTTTCGTCCTTCTAACGTAGTCAACACTGCTAGCTAGCCAGCTAGCCAACTTCTACCGAATAGCAGCACTGTAGAAACTATTACATTACAACGGAACGACTTGATTAGTGTAGTGTTAGCTAGCTACATAGTTGTCTTTGCTGTCCTTGTATCTAAGATAATTGTGTAGTTTAGAGTAATTATCGAGGTTAGCTAGCCAGCTATTTTCGTCCGCCGCGCCGCCGTTCTCCTACCTAGTCAACACTGCTAGCTAGCCAGCTAGCCAACTTCTACCGAATAGCAGCACTGTAGAAACTATTACATTACAACGGAACGACTTGATTAGTGTAGTGTTAGCTAGCTACATAGTTGTCTTTGCTGTCTTTGTATCCAAGATAATTGTGTAGTTTAGAGTAATTATCGAGGTTATCGAGGTTACCTAGCCAGTTATCGAGGTTACCTAGCCAGCTATACTTTCAAACAAAGTCAACAACGCAGCCACTGCTTGCTAGCCTACTTCACCAGCCAGCAGTACTGTATCATTTTAGTCAATAAGATTTTTTGCAACGTAAGCTTAACTTTCTGAACATTCGAGACGTGTAGTCCACTTGTCATTCCAATCTCCTTTGCATTAGCGTAGCCTCTTCTGTAGCCTGTCAACTATGTGTCTGTCTATCCCTCTTCTCTCCTCTCTGCACAGACCATACAAACGCTTCACACCGCGTGGCCGCTGCCACTCTAACCTGGTGGTCCCAGCGCGCACGACCCACGTGGAGTTCCAGGTCTCCGGCAGCCTCTGGAACTGCCGATCTGCGGCCAACAAGGCAGAGTTCATCTCAGCCTATGCTTCCCTCCAGTCCCTCGACTTCTTGGCACTGACGGAAACATGGATTACCACAGATAACACTGCTACTCCTACTGCTCTCTCCTCGTCTGCCCACGTGTTCTCGCACACCCCGAGAGCTTCTGGTCAGCGGGGTGGTGGCACTGGGATCCTCATCTCTCCCAAGTGGACATTCTCTCTTTCTCCCCTGACCCATCTGTCTATCGCCTCCTTTGAATTCCATGCTGTCACAGTTACCAGCCCTTTCAAGCTTAACATCCTTATCATTTATCGCCCTCCAGGTTCCCTTGGAGAGTTCATCAATGAGCTTGACGCCTTGATAAGTTCCTTTCCTGAGGATGGCTCACCTCTCACAGTTCTGGGTGACTTTAACCTCCCCACGTCTACCTTTGACTCATTCCTCTCTGCCTCCTTCTTTCCACTCCTCTCCTCTTTTGACCTCACCCTCTCACCTTCCCCCCCTACTCACAAGGCAGGCAATACGCTTGACCTCATCTTTACTAGATGCTGTTCTTCCACTAATCTCATTGCAACTCCCCTCCAAGTCTCCGACCACTACCTTGTATCCTTTTCCCTCTCGCTCTCATCCAACACTTCCCACACTGCCCCTACTCGGATGGTATCGCGCCGTCCCAACCTTCGCTCTCTCTCCCCCGCTACTCTCTCCTCTTCCATCCTATCATCTCTTCCCTCTGCTCAAACCTTCTCCAACCTATCTCCTGATTCTGCCTCCTCAACCCTCCTCTCCTCCCTTTCTGCATCCTTTGACTCTCTATGTCCCCTATCCTCCAGGCCGGCTCGGTCCTCCCCTCCTGCTCCGTGGCTCGACGACTCATTGCGAGCTCACAGAACAGGGCTCCGGGCAGCCGAGCGGAAATGGAGGAAAACTCGCCTCCCTGCGGACCTGGCATCCTTTCACTCCCTCCTCTCTACAATCTCCTCTTCTGTCTCTGCTGCTAAAGCCACTTTCTACCACTCTAAATTCCAAGCATCTGCCTCTAACCCTAGGAAGCTCTTTGCCACCTTCTCCTCCCTCCTGAATCCTCCTCCCCCTCACCCCCCCTCCTCCCTCTCTGCGGATGACTTCGTCAACCATTTTGAAAAGAAGGTCGACGACATCCGATCCTTGTTTGCTAAGTCAAACGACACCGCTGGTTCTGCTCACACTGCCCTACCCTGTGCTTTGACCTCTTTCTCCCCTCTCTCTCCAGATGAAATCTCGCGTCTTGTGACGGCCGGCCGCCCAACAACCTGCCCGCTTGACCCTATCCCCTCCTCTCTTCTCCAGACCATTTCCGGAGACCTTCTCCCTTACCTCACCTCGCTCATCAACTCATCCTTGACCGCTGGCTACGTCCCTTCCGTCTTCAAGAGAGCGAGAGTTGCCCCCCTTCTGAAAAAACGCTCTTATCCAGAGCGGCTTACAAATTGGTGCATTCACCTTATGATATTTACATTTACATTTACATTTAAGTCATTTAGCAGACGCTCTTATCCAGAGCGACTTACAAGTGCCTTCCCGTTCACCTTCACACCCCTTGACCAGACTACACTCATTCAAACATCATTCAAACATAAAGACTTAAAGGTCGAGACCGAGTCTGCATCTATCACATGGATAGGCAGACCAATCCATAAAAATTGAGCTCTATAGGAGAAAGCCCTGCCTTCAGGTGTTTGCTTAGAAATTCTATGGACAATAAGGAGGCTTGAAATGAAGCCCCTAAATAAGATCTGGTGCAACCAATTACCTTCACAAGTCACATAATTAGTTAAATAAAGTCCACCTGTGTGCAATCTAAATGTCACATGATCTGTCACATGATCTCAGTATACATACACCTTCTGAAAGGCACTAAAGTCTGCAACACCACTAAGCAAGGTTCACCACCAAGCAAGCGGCACTATGAAGACCAATGAGCTCTCCAAACAGGTCAGGGACAAAGTTGTGGAGAAGTACAGATCAGGGTTAGATTATAAAAAAATATCAGAAACTTTGAACATCCTACGGAGAAGCATTAAATCCATTGTTAAAAAATTTAAAGAATATGGCACCACAATAAACCTGCCAAGAGAAGGCTGCCCGCCAAAACTCACGGACCTGGCAAGGAGGGCATTAACTTCTCTAGGATAGGGGCAGCATTTTCACTTTTGGATAAATAGCGTACCCAATTTCAACTTCCTTCTACTCATCCCCAGAATATAAGATATGCATATTATTAGTAGATTTGGATAGAAAACACTCTGAAGTTTCTAAAACTGTTTGAATCATGTCTGTGAGTATAACAGAACTTATGTAGCAGGCAAAACCCCGAGGACAAACCATTCAGATTTTTTCTTTTTGAGGTCACTGTTTGTTCAATGAGTTTTCATTGGGATACAAGTGACTTGTTTGCAGTTCCTACCGCTTCCACTGGATGTCACCAGTCTTTGGAAATTGGTTGAGGTTATTCCTTTGTGTAATGAAGAAGTACGGCCATCTTGAATGAGTGTTAGTTGAAGTGTACTTTTTGAAAGAGGCGCATGACTCGAAAAGTAGCGTCAGTTTGTTGTCTTCCTATATTGAACACAGATAGTCCCGTCTTCAATTTGATCGATTATTAACGTTTAAAAATACCTACAGTTGTATTACAAAAGTAGTTTGAAATGTTTTGGCAAAGTTTACATGTAAGTTTTGAGATATTTTGTAGTGACGTTGCGCAAATTGGAAGCTGTGTTTTTCTGGATCAAACGCGCCAAATAAATGGACATTTTGGATATATATGGACGGAATTAATCGAACAAAAGGACCATTTGTGATGTTTATGGGACATATTGGAGTGCCAACAAAAGAAGCTCGTCAAAGGTAAGGCATGATTTATATTTTATTTCTGCGTTTTGTTTTGCGCCTGCAGGGTTGAAATATGCTACTCTCTTTGTCTACTGTTGTGCTATCATCAGATAATATTTGACATGGCTCTCTGTAATTACTCCGGATATTTTGGAGGCATTTCTGAACATGGCACCAATGTAAACCGAGATTTGTGGATATAAATATGCACATTATCGAACAAAACATAAATGTATTGTGTAACATGATGTCATATGAGTGTCATCTGATGAAGATGTTCAAAGGTTAGTGATTCATTTTATCTCTATTTCTGTTTTTTGTTACTACTATCTTTTGCTGGGAAAATGGCTGTGTTTTTCTGTGGCTATGTACTGAGCTAACATAATTGTTTGGTGTGCTTTCCCCGTAAGTCCTTTTTGAAATCAGACATGTTGGCTGGATTCACAACATGTGTAGCTTTAATTTGGTGTCTTTCATGTGTGATTTCATGAAAGATTGATTTTTATAGTAATATATTTGAATTTGGCGCGCTACATTTTTTCTGGATTTTGGCCAAGTGGGACCCTATCCTAGAGAAGTTAATCAGAGAGGCAACAGAGACCAAGATAACCCTGAAGGAGCTGCAAAGCTCCACAGCGGAGATTGGAGTATCTGTCCATAGGACCACTAAGCCGTACAATCCACAGAGCAGGGCTTTATGGAAGAGTGGCCAGAAAAAAAATAAGCAAACATGTTTGGTGTTCGCCAAAAGGCATATAGGAGACTCTCCAAACATATAGAAGAAGGTACTCTGGTCAGATGAGACTAAAATTGAGCGTTTTGGCCATCAAGGAAAACACTATGTCTGGCGCAAAAACACCTCTCATCCCCCCAGAGAATCCCATCCCCACAGTGAAGCATGGTGGTGGCAGCATCATGCTGTGGGGATGTTTTTCATCGGCAGGGACTGGGAAACTGGTCAGAATTGAAGGAATGATGGAGGGCGCTAAATACCGGGAAATTATTGAGGGAAACCTGCTTCAGTCTTCAAGAGATTTGAGACTGGGACGGAGGTTCACCTTCCAGCAGGACAATGACCCTAAGCATACTGCTAAAGCAACACTTGAGTGGTCTAAGGGGAAATATTTAAATGTCTTGGAATGGCCTAGTCGAAGCCCAGACCTCAATCCAATTGAGAATCTGTGGTATGACTTAAAGATTGCTGTACACCAGCGGAACCCATCCAACTTGAAGAAGCTGGAGCAGTTTTGCCTTGAAGAATGGGCAAAAATTGCAGTAGCTACATGTGCCAAACTTATAGAGACATACTCCAAGATACTTGCAGCTGTATTTGCTGCAAAAGCCTCTACAAAGTATTGACTTTGGGGGAGGGTGATTCCAGGTTGTAAGGCAACAAAATAGGAAAAATGCCAAGGGGGTGAATACTTTTGCAAGCCACTGTTGGTATGTATGACAGGACCAAATCGGAGAGATTTGTAGTTACATGTCAGTTACACTACTAGCTCAGCACTGGGAATAAATACTTTTTTTCTGTTAAATCAAACAGCAGTTACCTTGCCAGCTACATCAGTCAAATAAAGAGTAGCCAGCTTCTGCTCTGCTTGGTTTTACATCTCGGAGAAAAAGCACCACACGCACAGACAACAGCTGCCTCTGTGGTGTCTGCAAGGTCCTAAATCCAGCCAACTACCAAAACAGCCTACCCGACCGCTCTGCTACGTCTGCATGGTCCTATAGCACACCGATGCTGCTTTTTGTATCATAGTGCAATGATACAACTGGGGGGGGGGGTGTGAAAGTTGCTCCCCTGTTGGCAACAATTGTTTGTTTCACACTGCCTGCATGGTTGTTTTATCTTGTTTTACCTTATTACTTTGAAAAGCAGGAGATAAATAGGCATTGTAGTTGAAGAATATCACCGGCCCAGCCTGACAGGAGCTCTAATCACAGTCTCAGAGTACAGAGACAATGGAATCCCACACAGAGCGAGGGGGATTTGACAAAACCTTGTTTTGCTTCCTCTGTTTAGAAAAGGTTGACACTGAACATCCAGCAGAGCAATTGCCTTTGTGTTCTCTCATACTCTCTCAAGTCTCATACTTTGTGTTAACACCACCTGTGATTTAATATGTTTCTCTCACCAGGCGATGTTTGACTGGAGCTTCAGCTCTACTGTCTCGACAGTGAGTTATGGTACTAAAGGAAATAATTAAGCAAGTGCCTCTCCTCTACTTCTCATTCCCGGATATTGAATCGGCACAGCCCAACCACAGTGAACATCAAAGGAGCCTTTTCCAGCAGGCAGGGAGTGGAACCTCCGTCTCAGTATCTGAAGATGTGGGTTTGATTTGATTATCAGAGCCTCCCCATCTCTTTGATTATCCACCACTCAAGCTGTGTTTGGCCTTGATGACTCAACCAATTAATGATGACAGGAAATAATTTGACACAGAGCTGTCATAACCTTAAAGGAATACCATGGGGAGTAAACATTTCTGATATGTATATGTCATTACAGCTCTACCGGAGATGAATTCTGTCAAACTGAAAGTAGTCTTACCAGACTTTCCCTTGATTTAGTTTTTATTTTTGTAACTTCTTAAATCATCAGGGTACATCATTGTAACGATGTGCGCTGAGAGTCGGGAAGCAAGTTCAGGGAATTAGTGTTTTTATAAATAACACAACAAGAGACAAACAACGCACAGACTTAACACTGGAACAGAAAAAATAACATCTGGGGAAGGAACCAAAGGGAGTGAAATATATAGGGACAGTAATCAGGGAGGTGATGGAGTCCAGGTGAGTCTGATGATGCGCAGGTGCGCGTAATGATGGTGACAGGTGTGCGCCATAACGAGCAGCCTGGTGACCTAGAGGCCGGAGAGTGAGCACATGTGACAATCATTATAGTTTTCCGCTTCTTAGCCCTTAAAGCAGTTGTTGTTTGGTATTGTGAGGTAGAAAAAGTGAATTTGACTTCACTCTTATGTGAGGCAGGTCAGGTTGCCTGTAGGGATGTAGTCGCTTTGCTGAATTAGTGAGTGAGCGTCAGAGTTTCAGGGCACGTTTGAGTCTGATTTCTCCTGACGGTCTACAATAGCAGGCAGGGCTACACACAGTGTACAATCTCTGCAACATCAAACTGAGGGAGCTGAACACACAGGCACACAGGCACATCCAATGGATGTCTGACATCCCTTGTTCTGCGCAGAAGGTCTGAAACACAGTCACATTACTGTAGCTCAACTGGAACCTGTCCCCAAGTCGCTCAGCTGATCCCTCACCCAGCCGCTGTGGGGATATATCCCTTTCTGTGCCTATGCTGTGTGACATCTGTCAGCATGTGTAGCAAACTCCTGGAACAAAACTTAGCTGCATGCCATGAGGGAGCAAGCTATCAATGTCTTTGTCAATGCAGTTCAACCAGACACAGGCCTGCCAGGACACAGCAATGAGAGCGAGAGAGAGCATCACCAGTCACACCCTAACCAGCTAAGACCACCCCAAGCATACCCTGGCCAAACTCTATATAGCCTCCTCCCCCACATCAGACCTATGCCCCTTCTGCCCACCCCATGCCCCCCTCCCCTGTGGCAAGGACCTCAAGATGACAGCAGGACATACAGTGGGGAGAACAAGTATTTGATACACTGCCGATTTTGCAGGTTTTCCTACTTACAAAGCATGTGGAGGTCTGTAATTTTTATCATAGGTACACTTCAACTGTGAGAGACGGAATCTAAAACAAAAATCCAGAAAATCACATTGTATGATTTTTAAGTAATTAATTTGCATTTTATTGCATGACATAAGTATTTGATACATCAGAAAAGCAGACCTTAATATTTGGTACAGAAACCTTTGTTTGCAATTACAGAGATCATACGTTTCCTGTAGTTCTTGACCAGGTTTGCACACACTGCAGCAGGGATTTTGGCCCACTCCTCCATACAGACCTTCTCCAGATCCTTCAGGTTTCGGGGCTGTCGCTGGGCAATACGGACTATCAGCTCCCTCCAAAGATTTTCTATTGGGTTCAGGTCTGGAGACTGGCTAGGCCACTCCAGGACCTTGAGATGCTTCTTACGGAGCCACTCCTTAGTTGCCCTGGCTGTGTGTTTCGGGTTGTTGTCATGCTGGAAGACCCAGCCACGACCCATCTTCAATGCTCTTACTGAGGGAAGGAGGTTGTTGGCCAAGATCTCGCGATACATGGCCCCATCCATCCTCCCCTCAATACGGTGAAGTCGCCCTGTCCCCTTTGCAGAAAAGCATCCCCAAAGAATGATGTTTCCACCTCCATGCTTCACGGTTGGGATGGTGTTCTTGGGGTTGTCCTCATCGTTCTTCTTCCTCCAAACACGGCGAGTGGAGTTTAGACCAAAAAGCTCTATTTTTGTCTTATCAGACCACATGACCTTCTCCCATTCCTCCTCTGGATCATCCAGATGGTCATTGGCAAACTTCAGACAGGCCTGGACATGCGCTGGCTTGAGCAGGGGGACCTTGCGTGCGCTGCAGGATTTTAATCCATGACGGCGTAGTGTGTTACTAATGGTTTTCTTTGAGACTGTGGTCCCAGCTCTCTTCAGGTCATTGACCAGGTCCTGCAGTGTAGTTCTGGGCTGATCCCTCACCTTCCTCATGATCATTGATGCCCCACGAGGTGAGATCTTGCATGGAGCCCCAGACCGAGGGTGATTGACCGTCATCTTGAACTTCTACCATTTTCTAATAATTGCGCCAACAGTTGTTGCCTTCTCACCAAGCTGCTTGCCTATTGTCCTGTAGCCCATCCCAGCCTTGTGCAGGTCTACAATTTTATCCCTGATGTCCTTACACAGCTCTCTGGTCTTGGCCATTGTGGAGAGGTTGGAGTCTGTTTGATTGAGTGTGTGGACAGGTGTCTTTTATACAGGTAACGAGTTCAAACAGGTGAAGTTAATACAGGTAATGAGTGGAGAACAGGAGGGCTTCTTAAAGAAAAACTAACAGGTCTGTGAGAGCCGGAATTCTTACTGGTTGGTAGGTGATCAAATACTTATGTCATGCAATAAAATGCAAATTAATTACTTAAAAATCATACAATGTGATTTTCTGGATTTTTGTTTTAGATTCCGTCTCTCACAGTTGAAGTGTACCTATGATAAAAATTACAGACCTCTACATGCTTTGTAAGTAGGAAAACCTGCAAAATCGGCAGTGTATCAAATACTTGTTCTCCCCACTGTATGTCCAGGCCATGAGCAGAGCAACAGGCCCAACCCCCATTATTACACCCGCCCAAGCTCCGTCCTACAATCTAAGAGGTACAGTTGAAGTCATAAGTTTACATACACCTTAGCCAAATACATTTAAACTCAGTTTTCACAATTCCTGACATTTAATCCCAGTAAAAAATTCCCTGTCTTAGGTCAATTAGGATCACCACTTTATTTTAAGAATGTGAAATGTCAGAATAATAGTAGAGAGATTGATTTATTTCAGCTTTTATTTCTTTCATCACATTCCCAGTGGGTCAGACGTTTACATACACTCAATTAGTATTTGGTAGCATTGCATTTAAATTGTTTAACTTGGGTCAAACGTTTTGGGTAGCCTTCCACAAGCTTCCCACAATAAGTTGGCTGAATTTTGGCCCATTCCTCCTGACAGAGGTGATGTAACAGAGTCAGGTTTGTAGGCCTCCTTGCTCGCACACGCTTTTCAGTTCTGCTCACAAATGTTCTATAGGATTGAGGTTGTTGTACAGATGAGCGTGGTACCTTCAGGCGTTTGGAAATTGCTCCCAAGGATGAACCAGACTTGTGGAGGTCTACAAATGTTTTTCTGAGGTCTTGCTGATTTCTTTTGTATTTTCCCATGATGTCAAGCAAAGAGGCACTGAGTTTGAAGGTAGGCCTTGAAATACATCCACAGGTACACCTCCAATTGACTCAAATTATGTCAATTAGCCTATTAGAAGCTTCTAAAGCCATGACATCATTTTCTGGAAGCAGCACAGGTATAGGAGTAAATCTGTATGTAAACTTCCGACTTCAACTGTATGTATCAGATGCTCAACGTGCTCTGCTCACACCAACTGTGATTGTCCGGGCCTAAACCACACAAAAACAACACTAGACAGTATGGAACACAAAGCTTTTACTCTCATCCTGGAATATACAAGGTCTGAGGTCATCTGCCTTTGGCCTAAAGAGCAGGAACCCAGACTTCATCAAAGAAATTGGAAATATAGACATTGTCATCCTACAAGAAACATGTTATAAAGGAGACGGACCCACTGGTTGCCCTCTAGGTTACAGAGAGCTGGTAGTACCATCCACCAAACTACCAGGTGTGAAACAGGGAAGAGACTCAGGGGTATGCTAATGTCATATAGAGCAGACCTAACCCACTCTATTAAATTAGTCAAAACAGGAACATCTGGCTAGAAATTAATAAGGAAATTATCTCATGTGTGCTACCTATATCCCCGCCAGTAGAATCCCAATACCTTAACGATGACAGCTTCTCCATCCTAGAGGGGGAGATCAACCATTTCCAGGCCCAGGGACATGTACTAGTCTGTGGCGACCTAAATGCCAGAACTGGACAAGAACCTGACACCCTCAGCACACAGGGGGACAAACACCTACCTGGAGGTGACAGCATTCCCTCCCCTATATGCCCCCCTAGACACAACTACGACAACATAACCAACAAAAACGGGTCACAACTCCTGCAGCTCTGTCCGAAGCTGGGTATGTACATAGTCAATGGTAGGCTTTGAGGGGACTCCTATGGTAGGTACACCTATAGTTCATCTCTGGCAGTAGTACTGTAGACTACTTTATCACTGACCTCAACCCAGAGTCGCTTAGAGCATTCACAGTCAGTCCACTGACACCCCTATCAGATCACAGCAAAATCACACTCTACTTGAACAGAGCTTTGCTCAATCATGAGGCATCAAAGCCAAAGGAACTGAATAATATTAATAAATGCTATAGATAGAAGGAAAGTAGTGTGGAAATCTACCAAAAAACAATTAGGCAACAACAAATTCAATCCCTTCTAGACAATTTCCTGGACAATTTCCTGTACAAAACGGAGATGTGTGGATAAACCACTTCTCCAAACTTTTTGGCTCTATAACAAAGAACAAACAGCAAAAACATATACTGTACATGATAAAATACAAATCTTAGAATCATCTATTAAAGACAACCAGAACCCACTGGATTCTCCAATTACATTGAATGAACTACAGGACAAAATACAAACCCTCCAACCCAAAAAGGCCTGTGTGGTTGATGGTATCCTAAATGAAATGATAAAATATACAGACCACAAATTCCAATTGGCTATACTAAAACTCTTTAACATCATCCTCAGCTCTGGCATATTCCACAATATTTGGAACCAAGGACTGATCACCCCAATCCACAAAAGTGGAGACAAATTTGACCCCAATAACTACCGTGGGATATGCATCAACAGCAACCTTGGGAAATCATCTGCATTACCATTCACAGCAGACTCATACATTTCCTCAGCGAAAACAATGTACTGAGCAAATGTCAAATTGGCTTTTTAACAAATTACCGTACGACAGACCACGTATTCACCCTGCACACCCTAATTGACAAACAAACAAACCAAAACAAAGGCAAAGTCTTCTCATGCTTTGTTGATTTCAAAAAAGCTTTTGACTCAATTTGGCATGAGGGCATGCTATACAAATTGATGGAAAGTGGTGTTTTGGAAAAAATATACGACATTATAAAATCCATGTACGCAAACAACAAACTGGCAAAAAACACACACATTTATTTTCACAGGGTCGGGCGGTGAGACAGGGATGCAGCCTACTATAATCTGAAGTGAAACGTCACCTGTTTGCTGATGATCTGGTGCTTCTGTCCCCAACCAAGGAAGGCCTACAGCAGCACCTAGAACTTCTGTACAGATTTGGAATGTCTTTATTCTTTGGAACTTTAGTAAGTGTAATGTTTACTGTAAATGTTTTATTGTTTATTTTATTTGACCTTTATTTAACTAGACATTTTCACTGTTGTTTATTATCTATTTCACTTGCTTTTCCCATGCCAATAAAGCCCTTTTAGGATACAAAGATAAGGAATGAAGCTAAACTGCTTAGTTTTCCTCTGAGTATTTGGCAGGCATTGCTATCTGAGGTGGTGCCTTTACAGCAAGGTCAGAGGGTACTCTAGCCTACTAATTCAAACTGAACTTTGAGACGAGAATGGGATCAAAATGTTTGAATAGACTAATTAGGAAATGTAAAACGTTATTATATGAAGTTTATGTTTTGAGAGACAGACAGACAGTTCTGCTTGCCAGGTCTTTGAGATGCGGTGCGAATTTATGCAGAAGAGAATTTATGCCGTGCGTACTGATTCTAGATAATTACGAAGATTAAACTTCAGCTCATTCAGATAACCTTGATAAACATGCGTGCCCAACATTGTAAATCTCTGGGTGTTATGATCAATACTGAATATATACATAACTTTTTAAAGCTGGGATCCGCAAAAGGGGAAACAGTGCCGCTGGTCGCCCCAGGCGCTTTTGTAATTTTTTACTTTTTTTTTTTTACTAAACAGAGGTTAGGAGCATCCTAACGGAAGTGAACAGCACGTTTTAATAAATTCTGTACATAGGGAAAAAACAGTGTTGGTTGTTTGCAGGGATTTCTTCGTTGTTGTAATATCCCAAACAGACATGGCAGTTTCATCATTAATGATTCCAGCTTTAACTCTGGCTCAGTGGATTCAAATGGCAAAGTGTAAGAAAATATATTTTTTAAAGTAAACGATTTAATGATTTTGGAATCAATCTAATTGTACCCTTTTTGAGATGTATTAGATAGTAGTCAATTACTGGGCAGGGCAACCAACCTATGAAAGTGGTCTTGGGTAATGGTATGGGAATAGTTACATGCTGATTTATCAAATTACTCAGAATGAAATGCAAGCTATTTCAATTCAGAGTATATTCTGGAATCAGCAGTATTGAGAATTCTTATATGTACAGTGTGGAAGATTAATATTCTGTAATTGGGAGAAGCGGCCATGGAAGATGAGACCATCAACTCAGAAGTGAGAGAGAGAAAGGGAGGAAAAGTGAATGAGAGCAATGAACAAAAGCCTTTCTTGGCCTGAAATCTCATCACTGTTGGAAAATGTATGCCCCCATCAAGATTAGTTCAGCCTGAGTGGTTTAGTCCCTTAGTGAAATAGAGTGCCTTCAGAAAGTATTCACGAACCTTGACTTTTTCCACATTTTGTTGTGTTACAGCCTGAATTCAAAATGTATTCAATTTAGAGTTTGTGTCACTGGCCTACACATAATGTCAAAGTGGACTTATGTTTTTAGAAATGTTTTCAAATTAATTAAAAATGAAAATCTGAAATGTCTTGAGTCAATATGTATTAACCGCTTTGTTATGACAAGCCTAAATACGTTCAGGAGTAAGAATGTGCTTAATAAGTCCCATGACAAGTTGCATGGACTCTGTGTGTGCAATAAAAGTGTTTAACATGATTTTTGATGACCTCATCTCTGCACCCCACACATACAGTCGAGCAGAGAATTTCAAACAAAGATTCAACCACAAAGACCAGGGAGGCATTTTAATGCCATGCAAAGAAGGGCACCTATCGGTAGATGGGAGGGAAAAAAGCAGACATTGAATATTCCTTTGAGCATGGTGAAGTTATTAATTACACTTTGGATGGTATATCAATACACCCAGTCACTACAAAGATACAGGTGTCCTTTCTAACTCAGTTGCCAGAGAGGAAGAAAACTGCTCAGGGATTTCACCGTGAGGCCAATGGTGACTTTAAAATAGTTACATAGTTTAATGGCTGTTATAGGAGAAAACTCAAGATGGATCAACAACATTGTAGTTACTCCACAATACTAACCTAAATGACAGAGTGAAAAGAAAAAAGCCTGTACAGAATAACAAATATTCCAAAACATGGATCCTGTTTGCAATAAGGCACTAAAGTAAAACTGCAAAAAATGTGGCAAAGAAATGTATTTTATGTCCTGAATACAAAGCGTTATGTTTGAGGCGAATCCAATGCAACACATCACTGAGTACCACTCTTCATATTTTCAAGCATGTTGGTGGCTGCATCATGTTATGGGTATGCTTGTCATCGGCAAGGACTAGGGAGTCTTTTAGGATAAAAAGAAACGGAATAGAGCAAAATCATAGAGGAAAACCTGGTTCAGTCTGCTTTCCAACAGACACTAGGAGACAAATTCACCTTTTAGCAGGGCAAGGGCCTGTTACAGTTTTGACTTAAATCACAGGTGACAAACTCATTCCACGGGGGGCCGAGTGTCTGCGGGTTTTCGCTCCTCCCTTGTACTTGATTGATGAATTAACATCACTAATTAGTTAGGAACTCCCCACACCTGGTTGTCTAGGGCTTTATTGAAAGGAAAAACCAAAAACCTGCAGACACTAGGCCCTCCGTGGAATGAGTTTGACACCCCTGACTTAAATCATCTTGAAAAGCTATGGCAAGACTTGAAAATGGCTGTCTAGCAATGATCAACAACCAATGTGACTGAGATTGATTGTAACGTCCTGACCAGAGTTCTTATGTGTTTTGCTTGTTTAGTGTTGGTCAGGACGTGAACTGGGTGGGAATTCTATGTTGTGTGTCTAGTGCGTCTGTTTCTGTGTCCAGCCTAATATGGTTCTCAATCAGAGGCAGCTGTCAATCGTTGTCCCTGATTGAGAATCATATATAGGTGGCTTGTTTTGTGTTGGGGATTGTGGGTGGTTGTTTCCTGTCTTTGTGTTTTGTCTGCACCAGCTAGGACTGTGACGGTTAGTTTGTTTTGTCATTTTGTATAGTGTCTTGTTTTGTGTTAATTAAATCATGGAAAATTACCACGCTGCACATTGGTCCTCAGATCCTTCTCGCCTCTCCTCGTCTGAGGAGGAGGACGACTTAGACTGCCGTGACATTGATTAATTTTTTTAACAATAATGTGCAAATATTGTGCAATCAAGGTGTGCAAAGCTCTTAGAGACTTCCATTTGCTCTTCTACTCATATTTTCCCTATAAACAATGGCTTGACTTACTTTTGAAGGTTTGGTGTGGTGTGGCTATTATTAAGCTTTAGCTATTGCAGGCCTATGATATGAAGGCAGTGCAGTTGACTCAGACAGTTGACCTTGTGGTGAGGAAGACTGTTTCAGGCCTACCAGAGTGACTCTTATAATCTAACAATACAATGCTTAACTTTATATGAAATATTCAAATCGAAAATGTAATTACCCTCTTTCTGTATGTCTATATCTGTATAGCAGACGCAGTAGTTATCTGACATAAAGAAGTGCATGTCGGTGTCATAGCATGCCACCGGTATATGTATCTCTCTGGGGTTAGGCTAAGCTTCTTTTTCTTTATATACAGTGCATTCGGTGGACACCTAAGCCTTTGCATGCAATGCCCTGATACATTTTGTACTCAAATCTCTGACAGCTGAACCGTGAGATGGACAGTAGGAAAGGAGCTTAACCCCACCCCCTCAAAAAAAAATAGGCTATAAAGATTTGCATATGCTAAACATCAAAATACAATGAATAGTGATTTTGTAATTTGTTAAAGACTATTTTTAAGGACACAAATGTTGCTCATTTGGCACATATCCCTCATTTATTGACCGCGCTGGCTGCGCAAGGTTGGCTCTGAATGCATATGGATGTCCGTAAAAATGTTCAAATGTCTGGTAAATTTAAATATGCCCTGTCATGTTGATCGGCAACAAATTGTCCTGAAGGAAACTCTGAAATTGCATTTGGTTTTTATGAAGATTTAAAAATATTCACATGAAAATCTGTTGCCAATTGGATGGAAACCTGGCTATAGATATCCTAAAGACTCTGGCAAGTGTGCTAGTCAAGTGTAACTTTGATTATGCCTTCACATCATGGTTCACCAGCAGCCCCAAACGTATAAAGAATAAGTTACCAGCCAAACATGATTGTAAGAATTTGACTTAAACTCCCCCCTCATACTCATCTGAAGGTTGAGTGTTTTTCATCTCTATCTCTGTCTCTATCTCAGAACATACAGGGCGATC
Source organism: Salvelinus alpinus (assembly GCF_045679555.1). Lineage (NCBI taxonomy): Eukaryota > Metazoa > Chordata > Actinopteri > Salmoniformes > Salmonidae > Salvelinus > Salvelinus alpinus. The sequence continues at coordinate 17,536,015 of NC_092118.1, forward strand.
ACTAAAGCCATGGAGCATGCTGGGAGATTACAGTGTCTGTAATCAAGAGAATGAGAGTGCATTTATGTAGCGGGTTGGCTTGGCACACTTGTCCATGTGAGAATGATCATAGTATTCCCTTTCCTGCAGTCAAATGACCTAGTGGCCTCATGGGTGGAATGTTATTCATATTTTTCATAATTTTATAATGAATAAACATTTATAATTTTTTTCCGCCAACAATCTGGTGTTTCTATGTCAAACGGTTTCGTTATATTTTAGTCTTCTGTGATGTATATAAAGTGAAATTGTCACACCCTGATCTGTTTCACCTGTCTTTGTTATTGTCTCCACCCTCCTCCAGGTGTCGCCCATCTTCCCCATTATCCCCTTTTTTTCCCTTTCTGCCTGCCCTGACCCTGCCTGCCGTCCTGTACCTTTGCCCCACCACTCTGGTTTACCGACCTCTGCCTTTGTATCCTAAAAATCTGTCATTTTGCCCCTGAACAAGGTAGTTAACCCACTGTTCCTAGGCTGTCATTGAAAATAAAAATGTGTTCTTTACTGACTTGCATAGTTAAATAAAGGTAAAAAAAAATATATGGACTTGGTCTTTTACCAAATAGGGCTATCTTCTGTATACCACCCTTACCTTGTCACAACACAACTGATTGTCTCAAATGCATTAAGAAGGAATGAAATTCCACAAATTAACTTTTAACAAGGCACACCTGTTAATTGAAATGCATTCCAGGTGACTACATCATGAAGCTGGTTGAAAGAATGCCAAGAGTGTGCAAAGCTTTCATCAAGGCAAAAGGTGGCTACTTTGAAGAATCTCAAATATAAAATATATTTTGATTTGTTTAACACTTTTTTGGTTACTACATGATTCCATATGTAGAAAATGTTAAAAAATTAAGAAAAACCCTTGAATGAGTACATGTGTCCAAACCTTTGACTGTATGTGAACTGCACTGTTGAAAATCTTGACTCTTGAAGTGATGACTCACTTCATAGAGGTCAATAACATGATCAGGCTGTCAGAGCTAAATCCCATTACACCTTACACCTGTGGAGAGGATGAAATACTGAGGAGACGGAGTCGTTTAATGCCTGATACATAAAGTGCTCAAGGATGTGCTAAATGTCATGGGTTGTGGCTGTAACACAAGGCAAATCTTTCTCTCTCCAGCCTCCTCACAGATTGAGATGCTTGGGGAATTAAACGAACACAGAGACTGCAGAGTATGTGGTGCACATAGAGTACAGTAGAGAATGTGAAACCTTGGACTATATAACACAGGTCTACTGTTATACAAATAATGCAATACCTCTATTCAACCGTTTCATGGAAATAGGCAGTAGCCTTCCTTTAAATCTATAAATCCTAAACATGTGATAATGCACCTTATTTTTTGCTATTGTGCAGGTTCTTAATGTAGCTTATAGTTTACTGCTGCTGTTATTGGGTGATTTTTGATAAATGACTTCATTACTTTCCCTGCAGTCTAGAAGAGATATTTTGTAATGGAACAGTACAACTTGTTTGTCCTTACAGCGTGTTTGTGTCAGTAAAGCCTTCACCACCCAAGGCAGGCACAGAGTATGATTTAATTGACTGATTTCTCTCACAAAGGATGATGGAACACAACTTCTGTTGTTCTGAGTTTGTGTAGAGAGGTGACTGGGGGAACTGTGTGTTTCACTATAGACTGGATCAGTGAGTAATTATGCTTGTGGGAAAGTGGGAATACACCCACACCTCCAGAGGCATCATGCCCATAGGGGCACAGGGGAAGGTGCCCCCTCAGATTTGTCCTCTTTTAAAAATAGATATAGCACTTTTTGGTTAAATTTGCTGTTGTTGTTTCTCTGTAATACTACTAGCCACCTAGCAATTTTATGAAGTTGGTTTTAGCTAGCCCAGATAGGTTCCCAATCTCCCAATCTCATAACTAGCTACCCAAGAAAATATGCAGAAAAATAAACATATTTTTTACAAGGAATTAAGCAGAATGATTATGGCTCTGGATTGCAGGAAGAAAAAAAACACCCGGACGGGGAAGCCATCCTCACGTATTTTGTTCCCCATCCGATTTTGGGGTGCGTGATGCCCCTGCACACCTCTATCAGGGTTGATACCAGCCATGTATTTGGTTTTCATGCTGATGTGATGTGTTTTGTGTGTATTAATGGCATAATACCAATGTAAAAGTGTGTCTTATTGTTACAAGAATATCCCCACTGCCTCAGTTGGTTAAACTAGAGTATTTGATATGGGTTCTCTCATAAAAAAAATACTAGATATTTTCTCTCCTTTCCATTTTCTCCATCCCTCTTCAAACAGAACATTTTAACCTCAGTCCATGGAGACCCCTCAGAGCAAGAGATTCCGCCTCGCCTCTAATCTCAAAATATGCCAGCGGCCAGCAAATTCCTCCTGCAGACAGGCTGGCTCATCAGGTGGGGAGCCCTGGATGTGTGAGCGGAGTAGGAATCAGCCACAGGGCTCACCACAGAAATCAACCACAGGGCTCACCACAGGAATCAACCACAGGAATCAGCCACAGGGCTCACCACAGAAATCAGCCACATGGCTCACCACAGAAATCAACCACATGGCTCACCACAGAAATCAACCACAGGGCTCACCACAGAAATCAGCCACAGGGCTCACCACAGAAATCAACCACAGGGCTCACCACAGAAATCAGCCACAGGGCTCACCACAGAAATCAGCCAAAGGAATCAGCCACAGGACGATGGCTCTGACAGTTCCTGAACCCCCACACAATTTGTAGATCTCACGTCCGCCATTGCTGTGTCTCAGCAGATCCGAGTAGGTGTATGTGCGTGGAATGTTAACCGGTTGGAGCTGGGTCAGGACTCCCCCTGTCCATCAGCTTTGACCCCGTGACCCCCACAGCTCCATACAGCAGAACATGCTTGGAGAATTCCCTGCTCATTGCAGGAGAGCCAAATAGATGCCCTGCAAGTTTTGCCAGAAAATAACCATCTGTCTCACTTTCTTTCTCACAATACCAGAGAGACATGCTGTGCGCTGGGCTGAGCTGATAGGAAACTCCCTGGAGATACCACCTATAGGAACCACTCAGTGTGGATGGTTCTATTGGCTAGGTTTGGCCGCTTCAGACAGCTGAAATTAATTTATTAAGGACCAGAATGGAAGGGCCTTCAATAAGCCGGTTCATATGAATAATTCAGCACAGCTAGCCTTTGTTCTGAATGTAATTCATGTCATTCATGCTGAGGGTTCAGTCAATTAAATGTGCATTCTAAAGAGGTTTTTTTCCACTCTTCCTTTGCTAATGGATGATTTCTGAACTCCTTGACCCATACACCATAAACCGTAATTTAGAGCTTACTGTAACACTCTGAAATGAGCGTGTGTGCATGTACAAGTGTCTGCATGGTAATTTATGAGGCGAGAGAAAGGGACGGAGATTCTATACAGTACAGATTAGGAAGAGGGTGGGCAGGGTCCTTCTACTTACCCCATAACTGTATTTTGGAAACAAGGTTTGGTTTGGAATATGAGACCCAATATTAAGAGGGTGGGTCATGCTGTCAGGTGGTTGATAGGCCATTACTGTGGAGGTTGGACCTCCATCTCTCAGAGTGCAGCTTGTCAGAGAGCCTGCCGATCAATCATCAACCAGTGTGCCTCAGTCCTCCACAGGCATACCACACTGCAACACTTCATCCTGGAAGAACCACACTGGAATCATCCGGGCAGAGCAGACTCCCAGAGGTGCAGAAATAAACCAGTTTCTCCACAGAACTTTCTTTCTCACAGCCGCAAATGTGTATTTGAAGTGTACACACACTTTGATGTACCCGTTGCAGTCCATTGCCTATATCTGTTACACTTTACCAGCTCTGCAACATTGTAGAACAGGGAAAATAGTAACGTTCAGAAATTCAAATGAAAACCAATAGGCTGTGACATAGCTGAAAGAGTTCAGTAGTTATAGGACCACTTCAGTACATTGACTACTGACCAGACAGTAAGACTGCTAATTCATTGGAGGGATGAGAAAAGTTCTAGAGAGGGATAAGATCGTAATTCTTGAAGCAACATAATGCCTGAACTCCTAATCGAAACCAGGCGGTGCCACTTTCCTCACCTGCAGAAATCCAATTACTGGACACCTATTGATCACGAGCACCTCCCCATTACATTGACAGAGGGCTCCAAAGATATGCTGTAAGCATGTGGGATGGGGTTAAGACAGGATTCTAGATATTGACAAAAAGGCATTGCTTTTTTGTCAATATAGGAAAGATAGGATTTAAAATCTTGTTGAAATAAGATGTTTCAATGTCAAATAATGGAACTTGCCAGAGAATTTGATTCCACTAAACTGTGTGAAAGCATACTGACCTCTTGTGACTAAAGAATGGAGTTATGTGTTTTATGTAAAGTGTTGTGGGCAGTATAAAACAACAGAACAGGGCAGCATAGTCTCTTTCCCTGCCCTCCTTTTGGGGCTCTCAATTTAGAGATAGTCTTGTGACAAAGTACCAAAAAAAAGGCATAAAATAGTATACAGTACTCTTGCACAATATTCCTTAATATCATGTAGTACATTGGCCTTGTATGGATGAGTGGGTGTTTCTCATTGACATCAATGAATGGCTTTAGTGAAAATTTAGTTGCATGCACGTTAGGATTCAGCCGTTACTGAACTGACTAGTAACGTTCGCCTTGCCCTTGTCATGGTCTCAATCGCATCCTGCGGCAGTACTGAGGAGAGGGTGGAACTCGTTGCTGCTTTTGAACGAGGGTACAGAACTGTCTTTTACAGGTGAACTCTATGCCATGCATGTCTCTTTGCTGTCTGATCCCTGTGCCAGAGCTGGAACGTCATTCAAAATGAACTGTTCCAAAAGAAAAAAGCAGAAACAAAGAATCCCAGAGATTCCAGACTCACATTTAGCATCTCCAATCCAAAATTAAATCTCCAATCAGCTTCCTATTTCGCAACAAAGCATCCATCACTCATGCTGCCAAACATACCCTTGTAAAACTGACTATCCTACCGATCCTTGACTTCAACGATGTAATTTACAAAATAGCCTCCAACACTCTACTCAGCAAATTGGATGCAGTCTATCACAGTGCCATCCGTTCTGTCACCAAAGCCCCATATACTACCCACCACTGCAACCTGCATGCTCTCGTTGGCTGGCCCTCGCTTCATATTCGTCGCCAAACCCACTGGCTCCAGGTCATCTATAAGTCTTTGCTAGGTAAAGCCCCGCCTTATCTCAGCTCACTGGTCACCATAGCAGCACCCACCCATAGCACACGCTCCAGCAGGTATATTTCACTGGTCCAAAGCCTATTCCTCCTTTGGCCGCCTTTCCTTCCAGCTCTCTGCTGCCAATGACTGGAACGAATTGCAAAAATCACTGAAGCTGGAGACTCATATCTCCCTCACTAACTTTAAGCATCAGCTGTCAGAGCAGCTCACAGATCATTGCACCTGTATATAGCCCATCTGTAAATAACCCACCCAACTACCTCATCCTCATATTGTTATTTTTGTATTTTATTCAATTTTTGCTCCTTTGCATGCCAGTATCTCTACTTGTACATTCATCTTCTGCACATCTATCACTCCAGTGTTTAATTGCTAAATTGTAATTACCTTGCCACTACGGCCTATTTCTTGCCTTACCTCCCTAATCTTACCTCATTTGCACACACTGTATATCGATTTTTTTCTATTGCGTTATTGACTGTACGTTTGTTTATTCCATGTGTAACTCTGTGTTGTTGTTTGTGTCGCACTGCTTTGCTTTAACTTGGCCAGGTCGCAGTTGTAAATGAGAACTTGTTCTCAACTGGCCTACCTGGTTAAATAAAGATGAAATAAAAATACATGTAAAAAAATCTGTGCAATGTTACAGGTCCAATATTAGAGAGGCTTTTTTTACAGTGTGCAGAGAGGACGCTTGACTTCCAACCAACACACGAGAACCGCACCCCTGTTTTCTCCCGTCGGTGTGTTTGTGTGTTTTCTGGGTTGCACATGGCCTACAGATGTAGCCAGGCTTGTTACACACATGCAGGCACACACACACACACACACACACACTCTTCATCCTGGTCAGTCTTTGTCGCTTACATAACACATACTGTTAGTTGTCAAATAATGGAACTTGCCAGTGAATTTGATTCCACTAAACTGTGTGGAAGCACACTGACCTCTTGTGGCTAAAGAATGGAGTTACGTATTTTATTGTGTTGCAGGCAATATACGTATAACACCAGAACAGCGCAGCAATTAAAATCTCTTGTCTCTTTCCCTGCCCTCCTTTTCTTCCACACGTCCTGGGTAGTGATTCACATGCAGGAAAAATACTTGTGATGTCAAGCTTCTAGCATTTTGTTCAAGCTTTTAATCCACAGTCTCTCTGCTAACCTCTCACAGCTCAGAGGACATTCCTTTATCTCTGGGATTCTTTGTTCCTGCTTTGACTCCTTTTGGAGCAGTTAATTTTGAATGAAAGATTGAGTGTGTCTTAGCTTTGGATTCATTACTTAGTCAGGATCAAGGGAAAATCTCTATTTCTCTGACTTTCTCTCACATTTACACAGACATGCCTCTTTAATTTTTTATCACCACTAATTAGTTATTTTAGTTATCCGAATGTTCATGTTTTTTTAATTGTTCCATCAAATTAAATTTTTATCAAAAAAAATTGCAAAAACATTTGAGTAATGCTTTTTCGTTCCCCTGCCTCAATGACTACTTCTCATGTTTAATTTTCAGTAATGCGTAGTTCCATAATAGAGACTGTGTTCTGATCTCAAACAGAGATCTTTGGGAATTCCCCTTTGTCCATGCAAATGTACATCCATATTGACTGCACATTAAAATAGTTACTTTTATCAATGTTTTTGTAAATGTAATTCCTCTTTTAAATATGTTTCCATAATTTTTGGACAATCTACTGAAGGAAGCTGAAAACGTGTCTTCACTTTCCATGTTCCAGGTAAAAGCTCATCCTCAGAGCTGGCAGGCACCTTCCGTTTCTACAGAACATGTTTATGGAGCAGACTTTGATAGATTTGGACTAATCTTAACACGGCATAAGTTATCAGAGTGCAATTAGCAATACAGCTTGTCTCCTCCTTCACAGCGGGATACACTTACAAGAGTTGACAGTATTCTCTGTAGTATCACACTGTACTGCTGGTATAACTCTATAAGTCCACAGAAGGTGTTACATTTTGAGAAGCTGCCCTGGGATCATAGCCCTTCCGTTCAAATTAGTGCTGGAATGTTAGAGTGTTTTATTTTTCATTGTGCTAGTTGTTGCCTCTTCAAATGTTCGCCGCTGAAGCAGAATTTAACATGATCTAATTATGGTCTCTGAAATGCAAGGAAGCAACGAAGGGAGTAACTATGTGCCGAGAATAGAAAGCAGAGAATTATGCTAGACTCTTCTTGCGGTGTCTGTTGAAATGGAGAGGGAAGCAAGTTTTGTGCCTAAGAAACAGCAGACAGACAGGATGGCATGGCAGAGAGACATCGCCCCAGGCATCTGTTTGATATCCTGTCCATGGCTACTGGTGGCTATTGTGTGGAATACTGGACAGATTTAAACCTTTTTCAGATGTTGCAGAGGCATTTGGGATGTTTACACACACACACTTATAAAAAAAAGTGCCTTAGTCCATCATGAGCACACAGCAGCAGCCTCCATTTCCTTTCAGATGATAAAGTATAAATTCAAAAGCAAGGTCACATGACTCAGACCTTGTCACTCAAGGTCTGAGTCATTTTGCTGGTGGATATTTACTGTCCCTCACACCGTAATATCACCTCTCATTGTGTTTTCCTAATCTAAAATAGATGTTGTTTTCTCATTGCAATTGCATGAAAATTATCATGTCAACAGGCATAATGAATCACAAATATTAACATTCTCTTAATGCTTCTCCATTTTTCACATTTACGGTGATAGTGCACTGTTATATTTATGTTTTGAAAGGCAATGGTGATGTTTAGAGAAACTGTTTGTATAGACAGGGGAGGACATAATGCAAACTTTGAGACATTTCTCTATTTGGCATTTAAGTTCATTTGCTAGTTCTTGGAGTAAATGTAGGCTACCATGCACTCTGTGAACAATAAGCCAGAGAGCCCAATGTGACTCTCTTAACACCTGTGCAAAGCAATCAGACAGAACATGGCAAATGTACACTATGTGATGGATGGATATGTAGGAACATATCTACATTGTGTATCAGACAATTCAGTGAGCAAAACAGTTACACACTGAAGGAAGGAGGGCAGGCTTGACATGATGTTGGCTGGCCCCAGAGAGCTTTGATATACACGCCTTTGAAACATGTATAGCTCGTGGCTGATCACAGCATTCTAACATGTTCAAAAGTGATACATCGTTTTAACACTAAATCGTTGTATCTTAATTAACACTGCAGTTTCTGTACATTTTCTATGTGTTTGTCTTGGTAGCACATATAATGATTAAAGATGATGTAGACCATCTAAATATATCCTATTTTGTCAAATTATAAATACAAGTTTAGTGACCTCATTTCTTGAAAAATAGAGGTCCATTTATAGATTTCAGGGAAAGCAAGGATAGCTGGTATGGCTTCGCATAGCCTTGGAGAAACAATGCAGAGGTGAGAGACCTGTTTCAGTCCCCTGCTGGGGACATGCAGTATGAACAGCACATCAATTATACAAAACAATATATGATAAAAGGAACATTGACATAAGCTAAAAACTACCATATTATAGTACATTTGACTTATACAGACTTTTCCTCCACATTTTTTTTCACACATTGTTAAGGAATGATAATGTATCCATCCTTAGTGAAAACAATGTACACAAACATTTAAATATAGATTCCTTTTGTTCTACTTATCTGGTTAAAAGATACAAATATAGAAAGGAACCCTGCGTGATTTGTGTTGCTGTCATTGTGACATGGGGTGACCAAAGTTAATGGTTTGTAAGCAATTCTTCACCTTAATCCCTGTCGAGTCCCCCTGCACACCACTGCAGGGGCATACCATTAGTAGGATGGTTCACATTGTGCCCACATGAGGTAATGAGAGCAAGTTGGTCGGGTATAGCACACGTGTCCAAGCCTATCCTTTCCAGCAGAGCACACAGGTAGAGAGCACTTTAAGCTGTTTATGTGCAAGATGTATAGAATTTATGGACAAACGACTCAGCCTTAGTTTACAGCATTAACTCGCCTCCTCCTCTTCTTCCTTCTCCTTCTCCTCCTCCCCCTCCTCTACCTCTCACATCACACCACACTGACCCATAGCCCTTGCCTTTTGGGGGTCCTAAGTGAAGTTTTGTTGTACCCATTCAACTTTAGATAGCTGGCTAGACTAAATTACCAATCTAAAAATGTTAGCTGACATGGGCTAATTGAGTGACTGTCAGTGACTGATTTTGGGGGGGCCGGGGTCCCCCTAGCGGCCGCGGGGCCCGAAGCGGTCGCTTATGTAGCTTATGCGTAGTGGCGGCCAAGCCGGCAAGGTACCGCCCACTTAAATGACAGCCATCACATAAATCAACCTTTGACCTTTGAGCAGGATCCTGAACTTTTATCTGTACAACAATACCAAACAGTGACTGGATTCATGAGGGGTGGAGCAGGTGTCCTATTAAAATTAGTATTCCTATTAAACATAGTATGTTATGAGAATATATAACAAGACATTGTAAGAGATCCACCCAAGGCTACTGTAAAGAGGTCATCTTGTGACAGCTTGATGTTGTTCCTTTTGTGGGACCTACTTCTTGTGGTCCTTCTGTCATGGCATAGCCATTCCTCTTCCACATTTAGAAAACCTATCTCATGGTTACCTAATGTGTCCTGTGAAAGTATGACAAGGTTATCCACCACCCATAGATCATGTAAGGCACAGGTAGGCCCAACTAAAGAACAGTGGTGTTCTATGTAGCTAAATATCTTGTGCTTATAATATATTTCAAATGTATATAGAAATTATTTCTAACAGATTTTGTTGTGTTACAGCCTGAATTCAAAATGGATTAAAGAGATTTTTGTTCTCACCCATCTGCACACGATAACCCATAATGACAAAGTGAAAACATGTTTTTCAAAATGTGTGCAGCTTCTGGTGGAAAGCAGACTGAAACAAGTTTTCCTCTAGGATTTTGCCTGTGCTTAGCTCCATTCCGCTTCTTTTTTATCCTGAAAAACTATCCATTCCTTACAATTACAAGCATACCCATAACATGATGCAGCCACCACTATGGTTGAGAATATGGAGAGTGGTACTCAGTAATGTGTTGTATTGGATTTGCCCCAAACATAACACTTTGTATTCAGAACAAAAAGTGAATTGCTTTGCTGCATTTTTTGCAGTATTACTTTAGTGCCTTATTGCGAACAGGATGCATGTTTTGGGATATTTTTATTCTGTACAGGCTTCCTTCTTTTCAATTAGTCAAATTGTGGACTAACTGCCTCCCGGGTGGCGCAGTGGTCTAGGGCACTGCATCGCAGCGACCAGAGACTCTGAGAGAGAGAGACTCTGTGCCACCAGAGACTCTGGGTTCGCGCCCAGGCTCTGTCGCAGCCGGCCGCGACCGGGAGGTCCGTGGGGCGACGCACAATTAGCCTAGCGTCGTCCGGGTTAGGGAGGGTTTGGCTGGTAAGGATATCCTTGTCTCATCGCGCACCAGCGATTCCTGTGGCGGGCCGGGCGCAGTGCGCGCTAACCAAGGTAGCCATGTGCACGGTGTTTCCTCTGACACATTGGTGCGGCTGGCTTCCGGGTTGGAGGCGCGCTGTGTTAAGAAGCAGTGCCGCTTGGTTGGGTTGTGTTTCGGAGGACGCATGGCTTTCGACCTTCGTCTCTCCCGAGCCCGTACGGGAGTTGTAGCGATGAGACAAGATAGTAATTACTAACAATTGGATACCATGAAATTGGGGAGAAAAGGGGGTAAAAAAAAAAAAATAATAAAAAAAATAAATAAATTGTGGACTAACTACAAAGTTGTTGATCCATCCTCAGTTTTCACCTATCACAGTCATTAACTGTCATGATGAAATCCCTGAGCGGTTAACTCCCTCTCTGGCGACTGAATTAGGAAGGACACCTGCATCTTTGTAGTGACTGGGTGTATTGATACAGCATCCAAAGTGTAATTTTTAACTTCACCATACTCAAAAGCATATTCAATGACTGCTTTTTTAAATTTATACCCTTCTACCAATAGGTGCCCTTTGCGAGGCATTGGAAAACCTCCCTGGTATTTGGGGTTAAATCTGTGTTGGAAATTCACTACTCGACTGAGGGACATTTGCAGATAATTGTATGTGTGGGGTACAGAGATGAGGTAATCATTCAAAAATCATGTTAAACAATATTATTGCACACAGTTAAGCAAATGTTTACTCCTGAACATATTTAAGCTTGCCATAACAAAGGGGTTGAATGCTTATTGAGTCAAGACATTTCAGATTTCAGATGTTTTTCAAATTTTTAAACATAATTTCACTTTGACATTATGGGGTATTGTGTGTAGGCAAGTGACAAAACAAATCTAAATTGTATATATTTTAAATACATGCTGTAACACAACAAAATGCATAAAAAGTCAGGGTGTTTGAATACTTTCTGAACACACTGTATAATAGCTTGCTGCAAGATAAATTCACCTGATGCTGTGAATAGCAAGAGTAAACGCAAGTGGATGCTATGCTCTTTCACCCTCACATTGCTACCTTTACAGGAAGTGTGTAGAGAGTGACAGAACTCTCTTCATTGGTCCAAAGTCTAAGTCTGAATTCAGAGTGCAATTTAGACGTCACATATCTCTAAGCACATTTAGCTTTCTAATGTCTCCAAGGAAATGTTCTCCTTGCCAAAGTTACCAATAAACAGTCTGTGGATGGGTTCCAATGAGCATTTGCTTTGTGGTGGTCCAACAGCACTTTTTCACTTCAAGGCCTCATATACCCTTTACATGCTTGCAATAAATAAACAGCCTTGTTTCTATATTTAGATGACAGCCAGAGACAGTAACTCTGGGTAATTTGAGGATAGCAAAGCTCTGTTACGTACAGCAAAAAAATAAAGACATCAATATCAAAAACCTTCATCACATCCCAGGTTTCTGCAGTTTGGTAGATGAATAGATAGAGATTTAATTGAAGTAGGCCCTCTTGTTCAGTGTCATGTCATGGACAACCATGGAATAGGATCAAAAGCAGTGTGACCAGTAGGGCCCTTGGCAGAGGTGCTGAAAGCTGAATTAGTGGTGAGTGTTGGTGGAGGTGTCGTCATGCAGATGCCTGCACTGAACGGGTGACATCAACATCAATAATGAAAGTGTCTCATCAATGACCAGGGGAGGGCTACTGTATAAAAAGGAGGGCGATATACTCTAAGCACTTATAAAAGACTGATCAACCAGCTAGACTGGCCCCTCCAAAGCATTATAGAAAAACATATCTAAACTTTGTGGAATTAACTCAGGCAGAAACTGGTAAGTAAAAGTTTGCAATAAATGTTGTAATCTGATATTGATAATCTAAGATACATTTAATAACGCTATGTTAACGCTATGTTAAATGTGAAGCATTGTCTTACCACAGAGTTAAAGATATGGACATGTTACTGACCTTTATTGAAAACAGATTACTTGTAATAATGAGTTAAATAAGTTCATAGAAGATTGCTGAGACGCGTTCTTAATTTTTCAGGCAATCAATATGCTTTCCATCAGATCTTTGGACAAAATTGTTTTGATAATTGTCCTCTGCAGTTTACACACAGAGGCGAGACCAATGAGGTAAGTTGACCAACTTAACTGTCGAAATGCAATTTTGTGTGTTGCATTTCATACCATGGTTTATTCCTCAGTGGCATTTAATTTCTTTGTTGTATCCTGTATTCTAAGTCACATCAATCAAAACGGGTTGCAATGGTTATTCTCTGACCAACAGAAAGAGGTCCATCAGTGAGGTCCAGCTCATGCATAACGTGGGAGTACACAAGCAGGTTGGGGAGAGACAAGACTGGCTTCAGCTGAAGTTAAAGGATATAATTGCAGCCTCACACGCCAAAGCACAACAACATGGACAATCAGGGAAGATCCGGAGTCTGCTTCCTGATGATCTCACAGGACTGAGCCTGTATACAAGTTAAGCCTGAGTACTCAGGGTTTGTCTTCTCTTCAGTCTTACACAAGTAATACCTCGTAAAAAAAACAGTTGAAATTTCACAATGAAACTTGTGAAACTCATTTTAGTTTTAGATATTTTCTAAATTATTATTCTAATTATGTTTTTATTAATGTATTTATTATTTATTTATTTATATTTTATATTTATTTCCTGGTTTTTCTGCATTTGAATTAACAAGACATTTTGTTTATGACCACTACCTGGACTAAAGCACACAGAACAGTATATATTTTTTTACACCACTTTACCACCTTTACCTCCTACTACACCGGCTCTGACACTCGTCGGATGTGGCAGGTCTTGAAAACTATTACGGTCTACAAAGGGAAACTTAGACTCGAGCTGCCCAGTGACGCAAGCCTACCAGATGAGCTAAATGCCTTTTATGCTTGCTTCGAGGCAAGCAACACTGAAGCACGCACAAGAGCACCAGCTGTTCTGGATGACTGTGTGATAACGTTCTCGGTAGCCGATGTGAGCAAGACTTTTAAACAGGTCAACATTCACAAGCCGCGGGCCCAGATGGATTACCAGGACATGAACTCAAAGCATGCGCGGACCAACTGGCAAGTGTCTTCCCTGACATTTTCAACCTCTCCCTGACTGAGTCTGTAATACCTACATGTTTCAAGCAGAGCACCATAGTCCCTGAGCCCAAGGAAGCGAAGGTAACCAGCCTAAATGATTAACGCCCCATAGCGCTCACATGGGTAGCCATGAAGTGCTTTGAAAGGCTGGTCATGACTCACATCAACAGCATCCTCCCGGATACCCTAGACCCACTCCAATTCGCATTCCACCCCAACAGATCCACAGATGATGCAATCTCAATCGCACTCCACACTGCCCTTTCCCACCTGGACAAAAGGAACACCTATGCGATAATGCTGTTCATTGACTACAGCTCAGCGTTCAACACCATAGTGCCCACAAAGCTCATCACTAAGCTAAGGATCCTGGGACTAAACACCTCCCTCTGCAACTGGATCCTGGACTTCCTGACGGGCCACCCCAGGTAGAAAGGGTAGGCAGCAACACGTCTGCCACGCTGATCCTCAACACTGGGGCCCCTCAGGGGTGTGTACTTAGTCCCCTCCTGTACTCCCTGTTCACCCACGACTGCGTAGCCAAACACGACTCCAACACCATCATTAAGTTTGCTGACGACACAACAGTGATAGGCCTAATCACCGACAACGATGAAACAGCCTATAGGGAGGAGTTCAGAGAACTGGCAGTGTGGTGCCAGGACAACAACCTCTTCCTCAATGTGAGTAAGACAAAGGAGCCTATTGTGGACTACAGGAAAAGGCGGGCCGAACAAGCCCCCATTAACATCAACGGGGCTGTAGTGGAGCGGGTTGAGAGTTTCAAGTTTCTTGGTGTCCACATCACCACACAAACACAACAAGACAGTCATGAAGAGGGCACAACAAAATATTTTCCCCCTCAGGAGACTGAAAAGATTTGGCATTGGTCCCCAGATCCTCAAAAAGTTCTACAGCTGCACCATCGAGAGTATCCTGACTGGTTGCATCACCACCTGGTATGGCAACTGCTCGGCGTCTGACTGTAAGGCGCTACAGAGTGTAGTGCGTACGGCCCAGTGCATCACTGGGGCCAAGCTTCCTGCCATCCAGGACCTATATAATAGGTGGTGTTAGAGGAAAGCCCATAAAATTGTCAAAGACTCCAGTCACCCAAGTCATAGACTATTTTCTCTGCTACCGCACGGCAAGCGGTATCGCAGCGCCAATTCTAGGACTAAAAGGCTCCTTAACAGCTTCTACCCCCAAACCATAAGACTGCTGAACAACTAATAAAATGGCCGTCGGACTATTACATTGACCCCCCATTTGTTTTGTACACTGCTGCTACTCGCTGTTTATTATCTATAGATAGTCACTTCACCCCCACTTACATGTACAAATTACCTCTAACTTGTACCCCCGCACACTGACTCGGTACCGGTACCCCCTGTATATAGCCTCGTTATTGTTATGTTATTGTGTTACTTTTCATTATTTTTTACTTTAGTTTATTTGGTACATATTTTCTTCACTCTTCTTGAACTGCACTGTTGGTTAAGGGCTTGTAAGTAAGCATTTCACAGTAAAGTCTATACTTGTTGTGTTCAGCGCATGTGACAAATAAAGTTTGATTTGATTTGATTTGTATGTGTCAAATTACCGTTAGCAGTATCAAAAAAGGTTTGTTATTGTCTTTGATATGTCCATCTCTTTGCCATTGCTTTATTTCAGTGTAAAGCACTGTTTACTTTAAATAATGTTCACAATGAGGACCAACTTGGTTACTGTTTGTACCGTTATAATCATAATGACATCACTGTTTACTACTCTCACAGAGGCTTTGTAATTTCAAAATAAGAATTCATGAAAAGCACAAAATGTAAAAAAGGTTTAATTTCAATGTGAATATCATGTGAGATTATTTTTATATGCATTAATAAATTGAATATTTGCAAAAAAATTGGCAGGTCTACATTTGTGGGGTGGAAGCAGAGTTACGGGGGACTCAGTGACCCTCTGAATGAGACATGAGTCCCCCTAAATGCAACAAAGTCAAACTTTGGGGGGGCTCCAAATAATGCTAATTTAAGCATTTTACTAGTTTTGTATGCAATTTGTACTGCTATAGTGATAACTATTCAAATAAAAGCTTATTCCAAATTAAATGTACATCCCCAGCTCTGTGTCATGGTTGAAACAACTTTTTTCCATGTATATACTTGTCATCCTGGGACAGTCCCGTGTCTCAGCCCCTTTTCAGGTATCCCAACTTTTCTTTCTACAAAAAATTACACATCAATTAATTACGGCTACAAGAGTGTAGACACAATGGCATTCACCGAATGTGTTCATTTCAAATTAAAATGTTATAAAAAAGTATGTCTTTACTATTAAGCCTGTGCACATGAAGCGCCTGTACACAAAGGAGGACCAAATGTTAAGGTATAATTCGCACTCTGGGTGGAAGTAAGACAAGGAGTTGAGACACTGGAGGAAGAAGAAGAATCTCTCCCTTCTCATGTAAAGTTAGACTTTGTGAGATACCCTAGAAGAGCTTATTTGCACAAACCCCTTCAGTGTCATGAATGCAAAAGATTTGGTCATGTGTCAAGTGTATGCCGAAGGGAAGAATATAGTATGCCAGCTGAGGTTATATGCTCAAATCCAATCAAATGTGTGTAGAATGACAGTGAAATGCTTACTTATGGGCCCTTCCCAACATTGCAGAGAGCAAAATAGAAAAATAATAGAAAGATAATAACACCAGGAATAAATACAGCTCTTCAAGGTGCAACGGGTTCTACTGGAGTTGATGGGGCGAGGCCTGTCTCCGGAGAAGGAGCTGTGCGACTGCAATACCTGCACCCCTAAGAGAAGCTGTGCATGTGACTGTGGCCATGACTGGGAAGTCTGCCTTGGTGACAAGGCCTGGTGTTATCACTGCGACAAGCACGGGCACATACTGAAAACCTGCGTGTTCCACCAGCCATGGAGGTCCGAGGCGTCGGCTGATTCGCCACCTGTTGTAGAGGCCCCACAGTCAAGCACTGTTACCGACGAGGAACTGTCCACTCTGTTCTGCGGTGTGCTCCTGGAGGAGAGGATGAGCTTTCTCTGTCTGCTGGTGAGGTCCCTGATCTACCTGTCCGTGATCTTCTGCTTCCTGCTGGGGGTGAGTCCGAGCTGCAGGCTGGGGTGCCCGAGACTCCAGTGGAGCTGCAGGTTTCTGATGCTGTTGATGAGTTGGTGGCTAGCCAGCTGCCCATGGCCAATACTGTTGAGCTGATGGATGGCGGTGGGCCGGAGTCTCTGCCGGTTGCTGGTAAGAGTGAAGAGCCTCTCACACACTATCTCCTGGGACTGATAATACTAGGTTGTACCCTAGGCCTGAAGCTGGGGAGGGGTTTGACCCTGCCCTTGGTTCTGCTGGGTTAGTGGCAGTCAAAACTGAACATTGCTTTCCTGATTCACCTGACTCCTCTTCTCTACAAAAGGTGACTGTGCCAAGAAGAGTGGACATGCCCTCAACAACCAAGCAGGTCAGTGAAGACCCGGGAGTGAAGCTGGTGTTCAAGATGAACAATCATACAGAGTGCATGTTCTCATTGTTTCAGGTGATGTTGCTCATTCATGTTTACCTGTGTAGGCCTACTGCAATGCAATGTCAGGACTCTGGTCAGGTGAAATACCAGCCAGCTCCTATTATGGTTCCTGTTCCTGTACATTCAGCTTGGTTATGTAAACCCCCTGTTTTAATGTTTAAATGCTTTTGACAGCCTTCATATCTAGGGAGGTGGTAAACCTATAACTGTTTAGTGCTTTTTCTCCACACTTCGTGCATCAAGGACAAAGGGGAGTAAACGTGACGATTGTCATTATGTTATACGTCACATAATCTAAGGTCTTGCCTGATTATGTATGTCCAGACATAGATTAATCCCCGTTTATTAGGAGAATCACATTTATTGACTGTTAGTGATGTGGGGATATTTATCATGTGAATATATTACCTGAATGTGTTTGTATATCATTGGCATACCTTTAATTGAAGTTGATTGTCAATTATGTAATTGGTAGGGTTTCTGATGCGTTCTGGGTCATGGGTGTTGCTACAAGAAGCAGGTCTTTGCTTTGTTTGGGAGACAAGACAGACAGGTAACAGGTCGGCATGGATTGAAGCCTCGGTTTTCATTTGTTAGGGCTCTCTTTGATTCCGATAAGTTTATTAAGTCTACTGGCCCTATCCGCTTGCAAATAAAAAAGCCTCACATAGGCAAGAAAAAGCACATCTTCCTCGTAGTTTAGTTTAGTTTAGTTTATTAATTCGACCATTTAAAAAAACAAGCACATATAAAACTTAAAAGCCATACATGCACATTAATAAAATCATCGAGGATAACACACAATAAAGTCTGGGACTTATTTCCATTGTGGTCCTCTTGAGACAAGATGGCTAGACAAGATCGAACACAGTATGGCAGTGAAATAATAAAACAAAAACATAAAATAAGAACATCTATCTCATCATTCCAGTTACATCATAGGGTTCATTCATATGGGCACAGAGGACATCAAACATATTTCAAGCTGTCCAGAGAGGACGTTGTTTTTATAGGCAGAGGCAACTCATTCCATTCTGAGGCTCCAGTATACAAGAAAGTACCTTTCCCAGCATTCCTCCTAAACCTGTATAAGCACACATCAGCAACACCTGATCTGGTGCTGTGATTGTGTGCATCCCTAACACGAGGAAAGTAATCACTTAGATATCTGGGCGCAGGACCATAAATACTCCTGTAAACCAAACCTAGTCTAATCTGGGACACCCTAGCCTCAACAGGCAGCCAGTTTAGTTCCTGAAAGCAGCTCCTGCCTATGTGAGTATGTGGACTCACCTTCAAAACTACCCTGATCAACTTATTCTGGGCTATCTGGAGCTTCCCCTTCATAAGTTTAGATAAGCCCCCAAACCAGGAAGTACTAGCATAGTCAAAATGGCATTGAATGAGGGCAGTAGCTAGCACTTTCATGGAGTCCTTATCAAGCAGCTTGGACTTTCTAGACAAAAACTTAATCCTGGCATTAACCTTCCCTAGCACCTTATTGGCCATGCTCACACCTCCCAAGCTTCCATCAAGGATACATCCCAAGTAGCTAACGGAGGTTTTAGTAGTCAGCACCTACTCACTGTTAAAATCCTACCGCATGGTACGCTTTAGTAGAGCCTGCACCAGTGAATGGGTTTGTTTGGCATTCCATCCGACAGTGCAACCTTGGATCATAAATAACTACTCATTATTATTTGTTGATCAGTCGGTCACAATTTAACCATGACACATTACCGTTTTCTTTCTCTCAAACACGGCCAATGTTTCTCGGCAACTGAGAGATCATAATAAATTGAATATGAAAAAGGTGGACTTTGTATAATTTATTGAAATGTTCATAAACTGCACACCACAAATGGAAGGAATCTGAAAAAATTGTCATCATTGTGAGTGCAGCTGAACACTTTTTGGGACTCAGTGATTTTACAGCAGAGGCCTGCAGGGAATCCTGTTGAAGAATGTTCCACCATCACAAGCCCCCGGGCCTGTAGGGATGTGACTTGAATTAGATTGTGACTGAAGGAGTGGGATGGGGTTTTAATGTGTCTATTTTTTGTATTATGTCCAGGGTTTATTCTTCAATGTTTTTTCATTCTATTGTTCACTGCCCCATACAGTAGGGGGCGGCAATACACTTTATAGGATGTAGTCCGTCTCAAACCTCAGATACGCAGTGTGTAGGAGGGAGATTCCTAGATTTGAGAAGTGTGCAAGAGGACATGAGACAAAGGAATGTGTAGTATCCGTGGAAATGTGTGTGTGTGTGTGTGTGTGTGTGTGTGTGTGTGTGTGTGTGTGTGTGTGTGTGTGTGTGTGTGTGTGTGTGTGTGTGTGTGTGTGTGTGTGTGTGTGTGTGTGTGTGTGTGTGTGTGTGTGTGTGTGTGTAAACTGTAGGGGTACCCATGGTGCTGGAGATCAGAACTGTGTCCTGTGAGAGAAAGGCAGGTTCAGGTTGCCAGGATCAGAGTAGTGCAGAAGGTGTCATATGCTAAGGTAGTGAAGAGAGTAGGAGAGGAAGATGGGTGCAGGGTGAGGGATCCTAAGAGGATCCCTGTGAGAAGGCCGAGGCCAATGGAGTGATAGGAATAACATGCTTCAGTAAGGTTTTTTTTTTTGGGCGTTCAAGGCCATGGTTGTCAATTGTACTGCAGGGAACGTAAATCATAGAGGATAGATAGGTGGCAGCTGCAAAGAAGTACTTGGGTGTATGAGATTTTACTGCCGAAGCGTTAGATGTTTTTGAATTATAGTGTCCCATCCTCCCAGACTGCTGGCCTGGAGTAGGATCAGATGGGGCCAAAGTAGTGGAATAGTGGTGAGGTTTTAATGGGTGTAGGGTTAGTTGGAAGGGCAATTTGTTTTCTCACAAAGTGTAAGGAATTCATACTCCAGAATAGTAGGTTGATACACAGCCAATACAGTAGGTGGCGACATGCACCTATGATATTTGTTTGCGGACTGCCAAGAAGAAGAAGAAGAAACTGGGCTATGTAATTATTATTATTTTTACAGCCAAATCTCGCGAGAGCGTCTGAGCAGCAGGGACAACATTACTTTTGCCTTTTAGGGGAAAATGCCAAACCAAGATCAATTATTTTACCAACGGATTGGATTGATCCTTTGAATTCCATGTATATGTTTTGTACAGGGTATACGATGTTAATGCGAGAATATTTATCATTTAAAAGGTAAGACTTGTTTTGGTGAATGTAAGTGTTCACATGTTTGAGCTAGCTAGTTTACTGGTAGTTTCTCTGCATATATAGCTTGTTGTAGCTAACGTAACTATTGATTGGTTATTGGTCAATCCCCTGAATTAATGCAGCTAGCTAGCTAACTTGACATGAAACTAGCTAGGTTTTGTTTTGTCCAGTTAGTTAGCCGACGAGTCAATAGCCAACTGTTTGCACATGATGTTTGCTCAGGTTAGCCACTGCACCTATGTGAAGTTTAGCCACAATAGTGGAATTTGCTGCATGCCTTCAAAATAAAAGTCCTCCATTGAAAGTGATGCAAACGGAAACAAATAGTGGTAATACAATTATTTGTTAATTTGACAAAAATAAATTCAAAAAGTTGAAATCGCACTGTGGATGTGTTAAAGTTCAGAATTGCATTGGGGGCATACCAACATGCACGGTACAGCCTTAACCCATTTCATGGAACCAAGATCCATAGGTAAGGATGTACATTGCAATATGAATGTTCAATACATAGTAGGTTGACTGGTGAGCTTAATGTGGCTCATTTTACAGTGGTTTCAGAGTCCTGTAATAAGAGCTACGTTGCACATTTATGTATAAACTCTTCAGAATGGTAATCTGTGGATGTCACTGAGTAGGCTGATACCCTAAATCCATAGGTATCAGCCTACTCTGTGACACCCACAGATTACAATTCTGAAGAGTTTATACAAATATTAGTGTAGTAGGCCATATTAGAGAACTTCAACTGTAGGAAATCACCTCACTAGCCTATTGTGCGTATTGACATTCATATTGCAATGTACAGCCTTACCCGATTTCGTGGACCCAAGATCCATAGGTATCAGCCTACTCAACTCTAATTTTTATTTGTCACATGCTTTTTAAACAGGTGTAGACTAACAGTGAAATGCTTACTTACGGCATAGAACAATTATAGAAACATAGTAACATGAGGAATAAACACACAATGAGTAATTAACTTGGCTATATACACAGGGTACTAGTACAGAGTCGTTGTTCAGGGGTACGAGGTAATTGAAGTAGATATGTACATATAGGTAGGGATAAAAGGGTCAATGCAGATAGCTAGTCTGGGTAGCTATGTGGTTAACTATTTAGCAGTCTTATGGCTTTGGGGGTAGAAGCCGTTCAGGATCCTGTTGGTTCCAGACTTGATGCATCAATACCGCTTGCCGTGTGGTAACAGAGAGAACAGTCTAACTTGGGTGGCAGGAGTTGTTGACAGTTTTTATTTTTTTAGGGCCTTCCTCTGACACCGCCTGGTATAGAGGTCCTGGATGGCAGGGAGCTTGGCCCCAGTGATGTACTGGGTAGTATGTACTAGAGGTCGACTGATTAATCGGAATGGCCAATTAATTAGGGCCGATTTCAAGTTTTCATAACAGTCGGAAATCGGTAATTTTGGATACCGATTTTGCAGGTTTTTTTTTTTTTTTTTACACCTTTATTTAACTAGGCAAGTCAGTTAAGAACAAATTCTTATTTACAATGACGGCCTAGGAGGGCCAGAGCGACAGATTTGTACCTTCTCAGCTTGGGGATTGTATCTAGCAACCTTTACTGGCCCAACGCTCTAACCACTAGGCTACCTGCCGCCCCTATGGATGTCCGGTACTTATTGAGGTTTTGGGGTCACGGTTTGGTTTGTTTACGATACAGCAGGAAATTGAAATGCCAACAGTTGCTGTAGTTATTTTTTGTTTATTTGGCAAAAGACTCCAAACAAAAGTCCAGCTTCTGTGACAGCATTCACAATGTTCCTGCATTGTCTGTTGTGACAGATATTTATTTTGGGCCTCTCAAGTAGTCTTCAGGGGTCCAAAGTGTTGGACCTGTTCCAAAATGGACCTGGGACTTTCCCACTCTATGCATAAATACAATTTTCAATATAAAGACTGAACGAACCCGAAGACAACTAGACCAGTTACGTATAGACCTGGTTGGATCTAAACCCAATCCGAGTGAGGAAAGCAGCAGAAAAGTAAATTTGTAAAATACTTTGTTAACCAGAGTTGATAAAGCGTGAGGGAGAAAGAGGTGCCGCTGTAGCAGATGGAGGGGTCTTGTGTGTGTACTGTGAGCGAGTGACTGGCGGAGGGAGATACTTAAACCAAGCCGAAGCGCGGTAGTAGACTAACCTCTAGCTTGTTATAGCTAATTTATCAAATATGATTACGTTGTACCTGTCCTGACTGCATCAAACCGATAAACACTAGCAGCTAATTGAGGATGCATGCACTTTTCACATGTGCTGACAGTATCAAACCAAGAAACACTAGTTAGCTAGCTAGGCTAATTGAGGATGCATGCACTTTTTACATGTCCTACAGTTACAAATATTACCTCCATTCAGATTATTAAGTAGCAGCCTAACTGTTGTCTCTTGGTCGTTGTAGCATATCCTTCTCATTTAACTTTTAATTCCATCTTCCATTGATTAAATATCTCCTAACTTGCTTTGCCACTCACGGAAGCTCTATGAATGTAGGGCCGCTTTGATGACTTGTGATAGCCCAAAAACAACAAGCTACACATGCCACTCTGCATAGGCTATTCTCGATGAGTATTGGTGACATACTATTAATATTTTGTCCACAACTCTGTCCACCGCCGTTGTAATCTACTGTGAAGTCAAAATGTTCCCAAACTGGAGATTTCAACGATGGTTTATCGACCCTACCACTCGCCATTGTACCGAAGTAGTTGCTGGCTGCGCCTCACAAAAGTATAGTTTGAAATATGCCAGTTAAGATTTTGATTACAATGTGCGCATATGCTCTAGTTAATGGAATAGCCTACCATGGTTTTTTCAAATCAGTTTTACTCGAGGCAGTGGCATACAACGCAGCATAGACATAGCCTTTATTAACATTTATTTTGTATGTACTGTATTTATTCAGGTTCACAGTGTGGACCAAACCAAGGACCCCATACCGAACATTTCAGTACGAATACGTGTACCGTTACACCCCTACAACCTATGTGTTGAACAATAATATTACAATGTATACCGTATCCCATTTCATGGACCCAAGAGCCATAGGTATCAGTCCACTGTGACACCCACGGATTACAATTCTGAAGTGTTTACACAACTAATATGCGCTATGACGCTAATATTTATCTTCAACTGTCCGAAATCACCTCACTATACAGTTTTTAGTCTCGCAGTAAGAGCTATGACGCTCATATTTGTGTGAACTCTTCAGAATTGTAATCTGTGGATGTCAGTCAGTTGATACCCCATTTCAATGACCCAAGATTCATAGGTAAGGCTATACAGTGCATTCAAAAAGTATTCAGGTCCCTTGACTTTTTCCACATTTTGTTACATTACAGCCTTATTCAAATATATATCTCATTAATCTACACACAACACACCATAATGACAAATCAAAAACAGATTTAGGAATTTCTGCAAATTTCTAGAAAAGAAAAAAAACGGTCACATTTACATAAGTATTAAGACCCTTTACTCAGTACTTTGTTGAAGAACTTTTGGTGGCGATTACACCCAAGAAGTGTATTTTCAGGTCTCTCGAGACGTTAGATCGGGTTCAGGTCCAGGCTCTGGCAGGGCCACTCAAGGACATTCAGAGACGTGTCCCGAAGCCACTCCTGTGTTGTCTTGGTTGTGTGCATTGTCCTGTTGGAGGTGAACCTTCTCTGAGGTCCTGAGCACTGTGGAGCAGGTTTTCATCAAGGATCTCTCTGTGCTTTGCTCCGTTCATCTTTCCCTCGATCCTAACTAGTCTCCCAGTCCCTGCCGCTGAAAAACATCCCAACAGCATGATGCTGCCACCATCAGGCCAAAGCACTCAATCTTGGTTTCATCAGACCAGTGAATCTTGTTTCTCATGGTCTGAGTCATTAAGGGGCCTTTTGGCAAATTTTACTGAGGAGTGGCTTCCGTTTGGCTGCTCTACCATGAAGGCCAGATTGGTGGAGTGCTGCAGAGATGTTTGTCCTTCTGGAAGGTTCTCCCATCTCCACAGAGGAACTCTGGAGCTCTGTCAGAGTGACCATTAGGTTCTTGGTCACCTCCCTGACCAAGGCCCTTCTCCCCCGATTGCTCAGTTTGGTCGGGCGGCCAGCTCTAGGAATAGTCTTGGTGGTTCCAAACCTCTTCCATTTAAGAATGATGGAGACCACTGTGTTCTTGGGGACCTTCAATGCTGCAGACATTTTTTGGTACCCTTCCCCAGATCTGTGCCTTAACACAATCCTGTCTCAGCTCTACGGACAATTCCTTCGACCTCATGGCTTGGTTTATGCTCTGACATGCACTGTCAACTGTGGGACCTTATCTAGACAGGTGTGTGCCTTTCCAAATCATGTCCAATCAATTGAATTTACCACAGGTGGACTCCAATCAAGTTGTAGAAACATCTCAAGGATGATCATTTTGAAACAGGATGCACCTGTCCCCTCCATCTACACTGATTGAAGTGGCTTTAACATGTGACATCCAATAAGGGATTATAGCTTTCACCTGGATTCACATGGTCAGTCAATGTCATGGAAAGAGCAGATGTTCCTAATGTTTTGTACACTCAATGCCTGTAGAAAGTCTACATACACCCCCTTGAACTTTTTCACATTTTGTTGTAATACAAAGTGGGATTGAAATATATTTAATTGTACTTTTTTTGTCATTGATCTACACAAAATAGTCTGTCAAATTGAAAAGAGAATTCTACAAAAATCATTGCATAAGTATTCACCCGCTTTGTTTAGGAGTTCAGAAGTCAAATGTGGCTTAACAAATCACACTAAGTTTTATATGTGAAATAATAGAGGTTGACATTATTATTTTTAATTTTTTTATGACTACCCCCTTCCTCTGTCCCACATACATACAGTACAAGTCAAACGTTTGGACACGCCTCCTTCCAGGGTTTTCTTTTTTTGTGCTATTTTCTACATTGTAGAATAATAGTGAAGACACAAACTATGAAATAACACATATGGAATCATGTATTAACCAAAAAAGTGTTTAACAAATCAAAATATATTTTATATTTGAGATTCTTCAAATAGCCACCCTTTGCCTTGATGACAGCTTTGCACGCTCTTGGCAAACTTTTGACTGGTACTGTATATCTGTAAGGTCACTTACAGATCAAGCACAGATTCAACTTTAAAGACCAGGGAACTTTTTAAAAGCCTCATAAGGAAGGACAGTGATGGGTAATAATAATAACAGATCAGACATTGAATATATCTTTAAGCATGGTTAATAATTATGCTGTGGATGATATATTAAACCAGACTAAGTCGTCATTCTGAACTGAGCTGCATGACAGGAAGGAAACTGCTTAGGGATGTGATTTTAAAACAGCTACGGCGTTCAATGGCTGTGATCTGAGGATGGATCAACAACATTGTAGTGACTCTACAATAATGACTTAAATGACAGAGTGAAAATAACAATTTAAATATACAGAATAAAAATATTCCTAAACATGTATATGCATTAAGGCACTAAAGGAATACTGCAAAAAAACACAGCAAAGGAATACATCACTGAGTTAACTGCCTCCTTATTTTCAAGCATGGTGCTGGCTCCAGCATGGTATGGGTATGACTTTTTCAGGATGAAAAGAAACAGGACTGAGGTAACCACAGGCAAAATCCTAGAGGAAAAC
The DNA here is from genome assembly GCF_045679555.1 of Salvelinus alpinus. Lineage (NCBI taxonomy): Eukaryota > Metazoa > Chordata > Actinopteri > Salmoniformes > Salmonidae > Salvelinus > Salvelinus alpinus. Next base: position 17,562,261 of record NC_092118.1, read on the forward strand.
CTGTTTGTCTGCTTTACACCAGACACTGGGAGGAGAATTCACCTTTCAGCAGGACAAAAATACAAATCTGCATTGGAGTTGCTTACCAAGAAGAACTGTATGTTCCTGAGAGGTCAAGTTAGTTTTGACCTAAATCTGCTTGAAAATCTATGGCAAGACTTGAAAATTGCTGTCTAGCCATGATCGGATGACAGAGTTTGAAGAATTTTGAAAAAAAGAATGGGCAAATATTGCACAATACAGGTGTGCAAAGCTCTTATGAGACTTACCAAAGAAGACTAATAGCTGTAATCTGTGCCAAAGGAGTTTCTAACGCCTATTGACTCAAAGGGGTGAATACCTATCTAATGAAGGTATATTAGTGTTAACATTTTCATAAATTCACTTTTTTTTTTAAGATTCTTCTTCCACTTTGACATTGGAGTATTTTGTGTAGATCGTTGACCAAAAAAGGACAAATTCTTTTCAATCCCACTTTGTCACACAAAATGTGAAGAAATCCAAGGGGGATGTAGACTTTATAAGTATGCCCCAATTACAATTCTGAAGTCTAATACAGCCACAATACGATTTCAACAGATTTTTGCATTATTTCGTCAAATTAACAAATTATTGTCTTTTGTTAAGATTATATAACAACATTTAGAACTTGTTTAACATTATCTAGTCCAAATATGGCCTGAGTCCGCAATTTGTATCCGTAATTTGTATCCGTTTGCATCGCTTTCAATGGGGGACTTTTATTTTGAAGGCTACCCGCAAATTCCACTATTGTGGCTAATCCTTATTGTGGCCAGCTTCACATAGGTAGCCACTGCCTGGCTAGCTAAACATATATATATATATAATATATATTTATTTTACAAGCATTCTAAATCATCTCTGCTATTTACTAGCTGGGACTGGTAACTAACTTAGTGCTGGTTATGTTGTGATCACATTAGTTAGCTGAGGTGCTACTGTCATCACTGTTAGCTAGCTAGTTAGCCACCATTAGCTAGCTCGTATTATTCGGGATCATCGTGACATTAGCTGGCGAGCAGCTGTGAAGAGTTAGAATGCGAAGGGGAACTGCGTTTTAGTTACGTATTCACTGAATGGATAACTAGCATTTATGTGAATATTTACAGCTTGTTTTGCTCTCCTGAATCAACCCAGTGAATTAATATATAACTCGACTCCCTTCGTCATGTCAGATTATGAATGGTGAGTAATCCGGGCTGGATGTCTCTGTGCACGGGTGATGGCAGCACGTCCACAGTCATATGATAGCAACTCAAGTGTCACTGAGAATTGGGAACGAAAAACAACCAACCGACCTCGCTAACTCTGCAAGCACTCGAGGTGAGGCAATTACTTTGTATTTGATAGTGTGTAAGATCAGAAAGAACTGACACTAACCAAGATAGTTGTCATTTCTGTGGAGGCATTTCACATCCATGATCATGTGTATAGTGCTATAGGTATAGTCCATCCTATTATAGGCTAGACAGATGTTTTTCAGCATAGTCACACACTCATTGTGCACTTCTTTACTTTTCTATATATATTTTTTGCAAGTATTTTCTTATAAAAAAATATATAAAAAGCTCTGCGTTGTTGGTTAAGGGCTTGTTGGTAAAGTCTACACCTGTTGTATTCGGCACATGTAACAAATACATTTTGATTTCATAATGTTGACATTGACCATTGTGATTTACAATGAAGGCCTGGTTAATCTTGAGCCCAACATCATAAAAGACTACTCTTTTTATCATGACTGTAAAGTCAGATGGGCTGTCATAACTCTCCCAGTAGTCATTATTTTAAAAATCCACTGTCATGACAGCGCTATGTACACTTTATAACAACAAGTTTAAAGTGTTTGCGAATGGTCTATGACCTTTACTGGCTGTTGTTTTGGCAGAAAGAAAGTCTTTGACATTTCTTGGGTCATTGTAGTTCAGTTATTTAAGAGTCCCTAGAGAGACTAGCTACCTAACTTCCAAAGCAAATTCTTTCAAAAACAGTCCTTATTTTTCCTAACTTCTAAGAACTGATGCAGAACATGACCATGCAAGTGTGTCTTTTGGCTTCTCTCCAAACAGGAACGTTTGCCTTTTTATACTTCCATGGCTCACTGATGTGATGTGCCCTCATATTAAAGGAACAGACGTTATCCTATACAACACTCTGCTTTTACTGAATCTCTGGGACAATATGTTCAATATTTCAATACTAAATGGGAAGCTATTACTCATGATTGTAGGCCTATATAGGGACGCAATCATTTTGATACTGCTTTTAATGTCTTTTCCCTTTAAAAGATGTACCAATAGACAAGTGGTCCGCCTGCACTAAAAGGGATTCTGCTTTTGTGCGTGTACATTCGTCTCCTTCCATTCTGTCCAGTTATTCTTCTTGGGTTAGATGGGCTGCTTCTATGCTGTCTGTATTTTTTAATTGTTTTATTATTATTGAGTATTTAAAACATACAATATACTTGCAGTGAAGCCGCTCAACAACTACATCACATTAGTAGTCCTCTTACAGACTCCCATCCAGAGCGACATACAGAAACAACCAGGGTCAACGCCCTGCTCAAGGGCACGTAGACAAAAACGTGACTGTGACAGTATGGTCCAGTGCGGTGTTGTTATAATTACCTCTAGAGGTAAATACTGGTTCTAGTAAAGCCCTGGACCATACTGTCACTGCTGACAGAGGTCCTGAGTGTCTCTACGGTTACAGCAAACACAAGATTTGTGACCTGCAATCTGTAATAATACATTAGGGGAAGAAAGACAACTGTGTGTGTGTGTGTGTGTGTGTGTGTGTGTGTGTGTGTGTGTGTGTGTGTGTGTGTGTGTGTGTGTGTGTGTGTGTGTGTGTGTGTGTATATAGTTTAACTGCAATTAGTATTTAGTGTGCTTTCTGCTCTGGCCAGCGCTCAGTCGCATGCATCTCGACTAGAGGCAGACCTGGTGAAGATGAGCCTGCATGGTGCTAGTGGGGGCAGTGACCGCTCACGCGACCGCCGCCGCTCCAGCGACCGCTCCCGGGACTCGTCGCACGAGAGGGGAGAGGGCCAGCTCACCCCTTGCATCAGAAATGTCACCTCGCCCACCCGCCAGCACAACAGCGGTGAGTAGAACGTACTGCGAACACTTTCACACAGTCTCCTAAAATAATATTTCTAAGAGAACATGTTGGATTCTAATGTTGGCATGTAATAGGAGTAGTCTGTGAGAAAGGTCAGTCGTCATGCCAGTGAGTTAGTGCCTCTCTCCCTCCACCTCCAGACCGTGAGAGGGACGGTGGCTCCAGGCCCAGCAGCCCCCGTCCTCAGAGGATTTCCCCCAGCAGCTCCAGTAGCAGCGGGGTGGTCAGCAGCCGTAACAGCAGCCTGTCCAGCACTGAAGGCTGCTTTAAGAGCCTGGGAGTGGGAGAGATGGTGTTTGTCTATGAGAATAGCAAGGAGGGACTGGGCACGGGCCTGGGTACCCGCAGCATCCGGACCTCAGGCTCCGAGAGGGTCACTCTTATTGTGGATAACACACGGTTTGTGGTGGACCCTTCAATCTTCACAGCACAGCCCAACACCATGCTGGGCAGGTAGGGCTGACCTCATTGTTGTACTTTGTTATGGTAAAATCATCGATCCATATCAAGTTTTGTTTTACCAGTATGGTTATATGAGGAGGAAGTAACCTACATGGGTTTTTTCCTTTAGCTTTTTTATTTTTTAACGCTGAACAACACTGAAGTGTGACCCCTGTGAAATGTGACCTGTTTTGTGGTTTCTTGCAGAATGTTTGGATCTGGAAGGGAACACAATTTCACACGGCCCAATGAAAAAGGAGAGTATGAAGTTGCCGAGGGCATCAGCTCTACGGTGTTCCGAGCCATCCTGGTCAGTCAATAGCACTGTATTACCAAGTACAACACTCCCTTTTACTAGCTTGGTCAATTATTGACTGTTTTTACTTTTTTTAAATCCTTGATCTAGCGTAGCCGTTGCTAACCTTTGCTCTTCTGAGCCACAAGGGGAGGGGCAGCCTGCTACGCATAGTAATCCTGAATTGATTAACTTATTTGTTGATTGTCTGAAACTTTGTAGCTTAATTATATAGACAACAGAAACATTTACTTCAGGCTATAGAGTCAACCTCAGACTGTTATTATAGAGTAGATGCCATGAGTTGTCCACTGAGGCTATGAATGTCCTGAGAACAAGTACAATAATCAATACCACTGGCTGTAGGCTTCTGATGTGAAAATGGAGGATGGGATTGATACATGTGGGCTGTTGTTGACAAACATGGATCACTCTGGCCTCAGAGGCACAGCACTTGTTTTGAAAGATGCACCATTTTATTTTTGCATTTGCAAATCTATATCCATGCCCAGCTCAACTGGCAGTAAACTGATATCCGTACGTAGGGGGGACGGCATTGGCCATTTTGACCATTTTAGGAAGGGGGAGCTGATAGTGGGCAGTCTCTGTAATTTACATTTTTACATTTAAGTCATTTAGCAGACGCTCTTATCCAGAGCGACTTACAAGAGAGCGACTAAAAGTCCTAATATAATACAGTTTCTCCCCGACCAGATTATTCTCCCTCTTCCTCCTTCACCTTTTTCTTCTTCTTCTTCTTCTTTGACGATTCCTCTGTGGGAGAGACGGGCGCCTCCTCTTCCTCTACGTCCATCGCCTCGGCTTTCTTGGACTTCTTTTTCTTCTTCTTGGGAGTTTCTCCTGCTGCCGTTGACGCCTCTGGTTCTTCCACCGGTTCTTTTTTGGGTTTCTTGGGTTTGACTGTCACCGGTGTGGCCACCTCTTCCTCCACCTCCTCAAACTTCCTCTTCCTGGAAACAGGGGAGGGTGGAGTCTCCGGAGGGGTCGTACACCTTCACGTCACTCTTGTGTTGGTATTTGTCAGACTTCGCCATGGCTTTGCCTGTTCCACTGATTCTTCTGATTCCCTTCTCCTCTAGGTGGCGTAGCCTGGCCTCCAGCTTGGCGCGGTTCTCAACTCCCATCTCAGCGTTCGTGTCCTCTCCCAGGGCATCGTAGCGGATCGCCAGAGATGCTTTGGCTGCCAGCATCCTGGAGATCTTGCCCTTGTTCTTGGCCGAGGTCTGTCCCACCAGAGAGGCGTGGTAGATGAGCCCATATTTGGGCGTGTCTCTGCGCGTCTTCAGGGCTCTGAACAGGGCCTTCTCTGCTCCCAGGATCTGGACTGTGGAGGCCGGGTGCTTGGCCAGGTTCAACAGGGACCCGGCATGCGAGATGAGCCGTGCCCCCACCAGTTCCCCCACCATGACAGTCAGGTTGGGAGCGATAGCCATCATCCTGTTCTTCAGATAGTCGTACAGCTGGGTGCGGTACTCCGTAATATCTATCACCTGGTCACACAGGTGCATGATGTTGCCGATGTCCTCCTCGGACACCTCCGTTCCCATGGAGATCTCTGCGGCCAGTTTGACCTCTGCCTCCACCTCCTCGGGGAGATGTTCAGACAGGTCAGTGGTTGCCACGTTGGTACGAGCCCCTATCTTGCGGACACTCTTGCAGTAGGCCAGGTTGTCAGTGATGATCTTCCCCACCTCGGGGAAGTGCCAGCCGTACCACTCTCTACAGCGCATGATGTAGTTGTTGAGCTCCTTGTCCAGGTCATCCAGCAGAGAGATAGCTTGAACTATCATGGTATCCACTTTGTCAGGGCTGAACTTCAGCTTGTAACGGGACAAACTGTGAGCCAGTCCCAGAGACATGGCGCTGATCTCCCGGGGGGGCAGCCCAGTGATCAGGGCCTCCATCTGTGTCCTGATGCCTCTCATCAGCTCTGCCACCGCAGGGCTGTGGACACAGCTCAGGTTCAACTTCTCCTTGATGACGCCCCCCAGCTTAGCGTCGCTGATGGCCAGCTGTTCATGAGCTTCTTTAGCCACCACTTTCTTCAGGATCTTCTTCAGACTCTTCCCCATCTTCCCTTCCGTCATGGCAGTGGCCGCTGCCAAAGCCTCTGTTGTGTCCTGGAATTTCTCAAAATGCTTCAACTTCACTACTTTGTTGGCCTTCTCCGGCGTTTCGAACTCCTTCCATAAACTGTCCACCTCCTGGAGCTTTGACTCATCTAGGACTTTAAATATTGCATAACCAGCAGCGGTTTCAAATAAAACAAGCATCTCTGACGCTTTTTCACCGTTTAAACCCGAAACAAAACGCTCTCCTACTGATCCTTCGCTAGTCGCAGTTCCAATAGAAAAGTGTTCCACGCGGTGATCTGTGTGCCTCACCCGGAAGCACGTCCTCATGTAATGGCTGCCTTTTGTGTTTTCTCTGTTCACTCTCTAACTGGCAGGATTACTACAAATCTGGGATAATCCGTTGCCCCGATGGAATCTCCATCCCTGAGCTGAGGGAGGCATGTGACTATCTGTGCATCACCTTTGACTACAGCACCATCAAGTGCAGAGACCTCAGTGAGTACACCCCCTTTTTACCCTTCTTGACCTGGTAGGTTTCCATTAAACTGATGAAAATGTTCGTGGAAAGTTAGTGTGTTGGTTTGCGTCTCTGAACTGCTGTCTCCTGACTGACCATGTCCCACTGTCCCTAGGTGCCCTCATGCATGAGCTGTCTAACGACGGTGCCCGGCGTCAGTTTGAGTTCTATCTGGAGGAAATGGTTGTGCCTCTGATGGTGGCCAGCGCCCAGAGCGGAGAGAGAGAATGCCACATCGTGGTGCTCACTGATGACGACGTAGTGGACTGGGACGAAGAGTACCCACCACAGATGGGAGAAGAGTACTCACAGAGTGAGTCAATACACACACACACTCTCCACCCACCCCTATTTGACCTAGATATTTTGTGTTACATATTGATATGTAGACTGTGTGTGTCGTTTTTAAATGTAAGTAGTTTTGTCCTTGAGCTGTTCTGGTCTATTTATGTTCTGTATTATGTCATGTTTCATGTTCTGTGTGGACCCCATGTAGAGTAGTTTCGGCTTTTGCAACAGCTAATAGGGATCCTAATAAGATACTTAATACCAAAAATATGTTCTTCCTAATTAGTAATCCCTGCCGTGGATTAAACTGTTGTTCACTTACCTAAAGGGACTAACTTAATTGACACTGCTTCAAATTTTTATTTTCTCTCTGCAGTAATATACAGTACAAAACTATACCGGTTCTTCAAGTATATAGAAAATCGAGATGTTGCCAAATCAGTTTTAAAGGAGAGAGGACTGAAGAAAATAAGATTAGGCATTGAAGGTAAGATGCTGATTTTATCATGTATTTGCTGGGGTTCAGAGCAAAAATGTAAGATTTCGATTCAGCATTGTGAACTCACTGGCTGTTGTCTGCGCCATGTATTGGTAGGTTACCCCACGTATAAAGAGAAGGTGAAGAAGCGTCCTGGTGGCCGTCCTGAGGTCATCTACAACTACGTCCAGAGGCCTTTCATCCGCATGTCCTGGGAGAAGGAGGAGGGAAAGAGCCGCCATGTTGACTTCCAGTGTGTCAAAAGCAAGTCCATCACTAACCTGGCTGCAGCTGCTGCAGATATCCCCCAGGACCAGCTGGTCAACATGCACCCTGGCCCTCAGGTGGACGAGCTGGACAACCTCCCCAACCAGCCCCCCAGCGGACCCCAGTACAGCAACAACTACAACAACGACCCCGGTGACCCAGATGCCCCCTCGCCCGCAGTCTGAGGACTGCCCCCTCCCTGACACCTCCCTCCCCAGCGTACCGCAGCATGGAGCTAGAGGAGCATCATAACCATATTGCCTTGGCACCTCCTCCGCAGCCTTAGAGCCTCAAGGATCTGGTCGACTGTAAAAACCCTATAAGGGACTAGACTGGCAAAAGGGCATATTTCTCTTATTTCTTAAAAAAAAATACTTGACCAAAGGAATTTATTTTTCTGTTAATTGTTTGAAATAAATTTAGCAAACCCAATTATTTTGTAGTTATTATTATTAATATATTATTTACAATGGTTATCGGGCTGGTGTTACTGTGTTCTCCCCCTGAGTTTTATTTCACGTGCAGTTCTGGGCATACTTCCTGGATGGCAAGACTAGTGAATACTGTAACTGTTTGGGGAACAGATGCAGAGCGTGATGCCTGGCCATGGAGAAAAGCCTCTGATTTCATCACCATTCAGTGGAAATTACTGTTGAATTCCCCTCAGATATACTTTGAATCATGTAATGGTTGGGTTGGTTGACATCATAGAATTGGTAATGTGATGCTGTGCTCTGTGCTCCCTAAATATTCAGCATGACATAAAGACATTCAAATCACTACATTGTATTGTTTTTATTCTTATCATTATGCTTATTATCCATTAATAGCACTTGAGTTGAAAGTGGTTACTTTCACCTTATCCCTCTATGTAGAGCCCGCGATGGTTTTATTTGGCCCCCCACAGTTTCTGAGCAAAAATCATTTGGCAGAAAACACCAGTTATTTTAATTTTGGAAATCTGTTCCCAAGTATTCCCACACATGAGAGACACGTGATCGTATACAAATTTAGGCAAGGTTTGAAATGATCATGTTCTTGTCAAATATATCTGTTTGGGATTCTTGCGGTCAAATTGCAGTCTACAAATGATTTGTAATTATGTTCTGGCCCCCCGACCATCCACTCACAAAAACATCTGCCCGAGGCTGAGTCTAGTTGATGATCCCTGACGTAGAGTGTGTGTAATAGGATATTTTTAAACCATTTGTTAATCATTTCTGTGACTTGACTTCCTAACCTAGGGCTCTATTCAATCTGTATTGTGAAAGTTCAGCTTTACAGCATGATTGAAATTTAAAGGCAATGTTGCTGCATTAGTAGAGACTATTCATGGTAAACGCTGCATCAATTAGAAGTCTCCTTTACATTTCTATTGCGCAATCTGTAACGCTTCCGCGATACAGATTTCAATAGAGCCCCTACACTTTCAAACTGAAAGTTCAAAAAGTAGCCTAATATATGTGCAATACCTAGCCTGCAATTGTGGTTTGAGTTGACCTGATTTCAGATCAGGAGGAACGTTTTCCTTTTATGGGTCATTTGGATAGTCTGCCTGTTGCTAGGGAACAACAATATTTCCCGGGGGTCAGTAGTAAAGCACATCCTGTGTGTGGGTGGACGGCGCTGGCAGTGAGGTGGTCCAGGAAGGCGAGTAGGTGATGAGAAATGGTGTTCCCCCACAATATGCAAACATCACAAGTAGTGTGGACAATACCAACCAGTCTCCTAGCAACTCTGGCACAGGAACTTGTCTGTGATTTTGTCATTTCATCTATTGTTGGCAAGCAAACATTACTCACTGTATTTCCACATTCAACATATTGTAGCAAAGTACCTTGGATTTCCACATTGTAGCAACAATGTAAAATCCCTACAGTTGATTTAGCAGTGTTATGCCACTGGATGGTAACTTAATACAGACCGCCCTGTTTTGTATTTTAGAAAATGTAAATAAGCAATAGAGAGTAAGTTTTATTTTAAAAAGAATGCACTGCTGACACAATACACTTTTACATATATATATATTTAGAGAAAATTAGAATAAACATGTATGATACAATTTTCTTTAGAAATATTAACATGTTTTTTGTAGTGTAAAAACAAAAAAACAAACGTATGCCATTATAAAAGAGCTGGGTTCAATGCCTGTGAGGATGAATGGACATAGAAAAACCCAGATAACTGGTACAATAATACTACATGAGTAATGAGGCAGTTTCACTTTTCCCAAACCGCACTGAGGCGGACTGTACACCATGACCGACCCCAGGCCTAGTATTCCTTCCTTTTCAGGGCCCGCCTGCATTCAGCCTTACTGTGAGGCTACAGTCACATTAGCCCTGTTGATATGGCTCTCTGGTACTGGTCACAAACTGACATAATGTGAATACTGTAACACCCAGCCCCTTCTCCACCATGTTCAGCTCATTTAGGAGGCCTTGCCTAAGCCTGACAGTCCTCACAGTGGCCAGGGCAGGTCACTGAAGTCCACTGGGCCTCCCAGCCCTGCATCTGCCTCCAGAAGGCTCATGATCACAGCCATGGCTGCCTCGTCATTACTCGGGCTACTGGAGCCTGGCTCATCCATGATGTCAATGCCAATGTGAGAGTTATCACCTAAATAGGGTCAGGACAAGGGTTAAATATTTAAGATTTTATGTGGATAGTTTCATTAACTGTAATCGAGATTAGATTTCAGAGCGGGGAAAAATACATACTTAGATTGGAGTTGTTGGAGTATGGATAGCCTATGGAGTCTGGTCCCGGTATCAGCCCTGCTGAGGGATGTTCTGGGGTTCCACTGTTCTGTATCTGTGAGAGAATCAAGACAGAATTTACATTCAGGAATCACCATTGCATTCTCAAGTATGAGCCACCAACAGACACTAAAAATATCCACCAGATGTGCTAATTACTGACTTCACATGGATGAGCAGTGGAGTGAATAGCAGATTTCCTCCCAGATGGGAGGGGTTGAAGTGGAGGAGAATGGGAAGGACAGGTGGGAGCTCTTACCTTCTTTCCCCCTGGGAATGACATGTCTGGGGGTGGAGTGCTGGTGAAGTTGTGAGGACTGGAGCCACAGCTGGAGGGCGAGGAGCCTCTTATCCTGGAAGAGTAAAAACCCAGGGTAAAAACAGCAGGAGACAGCCCCATACAGTCTCAGTCACACACAGACATTTCCATTATGCACTGGGGGTCAATGACCATGGTATAGTTATGACAATACAGACATGTCAATTTCTGTCTGACAATTTCTGTCTGACAATCGTAACACAATCCACATGGTCCCTCTCACCTCTGGATCTCCATCACCTCCTCTGCGATTATCCGGCCGATCTTTCCCGCCCCTGCCCTTGTGCCACCAGGGATGCCAGGCACAGTCTGAAGGGCCCGCTTCCCAGTTCCTACAACCAACAAACGCAAAGGCTCAGTCACATTTCGGAAAACAAAACAATTACTTAGTCAGAGTCATGCCAGGCACAACAAAATGTATGTCAACTCATCAAAGTACAGTCTCACTTCATCCAAGCGGGTGAACTGCTGTGTGAGAGCACAGCAGGAGGGCAGGCTTACCGTCTGTGAGTACACTATCCATGCTCTGGGGGGAGGCGGCGAGCTGAGGATAGATGCCATCAGATCCTTCAGGTACGCTGCCGCTGTGAGACAGAAAGGGAGAGAGAAGAGAGAGTGAGCATCATCACTGAGCATGCTCATCACTTCACACCTCATTGGGCAGCTTATTAACATCCATTGCATAGATAGCCCAACAGCTCTACACAGTAATAAATATGCAAGAGTTCCAATAATACATGCTTTGTTTTCTGAGGCAAGCCAGTTAGCTACATGAGTTGGACATTGATTTCATGTTGAAACAATAGTGGTGGTGATAAAAACAACTTTGACCCAGTAGGCATTGTAATCAGCTGTTTGAAATCTTACATTTATTATTTGACTTTATTAGGATATGACCCTAATACAATGAATACAGTGTAATATTATGCATTGACTAGTTAAATGGGGGCTATGGAAGAAAGTCCTAGCAGAAACAGATGTGTAGCTACTTACCAGACGACAGTGTTGGTGGAGACAATGTACTCCACCTCTTTGGTCCAAGGGTTCATAAAACTGAACCAGCAACTCCTCAGCGTGATAAAGGAGCCGTCTTTTATTTTGAACTTGTAGCAGTTTGTATTGATCTTCTCCCTCATCTGGAGCACTGAGAACAGAGGCGGCAGCCAGGGGGTGAGCTCAATAAGGTATGATATCTGCACACTTGGCCTCTGTGACATGCCAAATGGTAGCCTGCCACGTTCTAGATTAATTCATATCACAGTCTACTCGCTATGTGACAGGCTTATTAGCACAATACACTTTTTATGACAAAATTACCAGACATTACAATATTACTCATGTATGGCCTGAGATTCAGGGATGTATCACAGAGTCTAAAACATTGATCTTTGGTCTTATATTGGTGTCCTTTTTCAATCTGATACATACCTTGTCTATGACATTCCGCAAGGTGCCCTATGTCATCTTGATGAAAGTATTCATAAAACGATGTACCCAGCAACTCTTGGGGTAGATAAGCCAAAATGGCAGTGGCCCTACAAAAAAGAACAGTATTAAACACAAGTCCTGGCATTCAAAGCAGGCCAGTGTTATTTAAGACATTTTTAAGATAAGTCTAGCCCACATCTTTTTTTATTGTATGCAAATAAAATAATATTCTCCCCCCTGCTTTACTTGCTTGATCATAATCAATGCCATGACAATCTAGGGCTGGGCAGTATACCGTATTTGACTATATACCGGTATTGATACACGGACCGGTTTCAGTTTTTACTTTAACTTCTATAACGGTATTTCAATGTTTGGTTTGTTAAATGTAATACGCAACTCTGGCGTGTGTAATGTCTGTTTTTATGGTTTACTCCGTTTTCTTCTTGAGTCATCTCTCCCTCTCCTGCTGCTGCATGCCGCTAACCACACCAAGCCCTGCCCTGCCCTGTCACTCAAGAAGAGAGCAGTTGCTCGACCATAGAGTCACAAGCACTTTCTTGCCGTTCACTCAGCATGGTCAGATGGATGCATCAATGTTGGTGACATGCTACTTACCACAAGCATCCTATTATTACTCTATTCGTTTGTGTATCTTACTGTCTGCAAACGACTGTTTGCTAGTTGGTCTTTTCTTAGCAAGGTGTTGCTAAAATAATTTGTGCTTATCGCTAGTTTGCTGGCTAGTGGCTAGCTAGCTAAATGTACTAAGAGTCAGAGCAAACTTATCTAGTTAGCTAACACTGCCTGGTGCCAATGCCGGTGTAAGCCAAGATAAGCATGTTGTGCAATGGTATCTTATCAGAGAGGAATAGGCAAAGTATGAATATGTTGGCTTCTTCTATGATATAATGGCGGGTCCGCAAACAAACGTTAAAGGTGCATGCCGCCACCTACTATGCTGGAGTGTTTGGTCAATCACGGTTTACAACATTAGCGCCACATTTCTAAATCCTCCTACCTAACTCAGTACTTCTGAGAAAATAAAAAAGAGCCCTACTAACTTCTAAAAGACCCTCCCCCACCCCCAAAATCCCTTCCAACCTCAATAAATTTACACTTCAATTTTTCCCTCTCTTCAACATCCTTACAACAATATAAAAACACATAAGCCATCATTTCATCGACCATACACTTCAGACACAAACCATTCACATACTTGCCAACCAGATGTAATGACGAGTTCAATGTACATTGTCCTAGGCACAATCAAGCAAACACCACCCCTTCCTAATCTGACCTTTGAATCTTGGTCCACCGACCTTCTTTGGAGGGCATATAAATGCCGGCCCTTGGGCTCAGAGTCCCATCTCTTCTGCCACACATCTATCAAAATGACTCTGATCTTACATTTGGCCTCACCTCTACCCAGTGGAACATTAATATCAATTATATCTAGTGGGAATAGCTCTTTTGGCCAACTGGTCTACAATTTAATTCCCTTCCACACCCGAATGGGCTGGGTCCCAGCAGAATCTAACTACTACAACCAGTCTCTCAATTCTCCATAATAGCAAAAATACCTCCAATAGTAGGTCACTTCTATTATATTTGCCTGACAATAAACTATTCAATACAAACAGGGAATCTGAGCATACTATCATTCTGGCAGGTTGTACAGACTCCACCCACTAGAGGGCAACTACTATTGCCAACAGTTCAACTGAGTATGCTGACAGTTTAGTCTTCTACATATCTGCACATCAAATTCAGGAACGTAAATGCCTGCTCCTGTGCGCCCACTATCTGGGTCCTTGGATCCACCTGTGAAAAGTGGTAAAAATGCATAACAACTTCTACCAATGTAATTGTGAACCAGTTTCCCTATATCACTGACTTTTGACCAATCATTCCTTTTTTCTACCAAGGTTAGATCGACAACAGGATCTGGGAGTAACCATAGAGGACCATCCCCTATCACCACAGAAGGGCCAACCTCGAACTCCCTCCAACCACTCTCATCAACAAGCTTTCCAACTGTCCAACCAAAACCACTGCCTTGTCTACTAGTATATTCCCAACAGTCATCTAGAACAGTAGCAGTGGGATGGTAAAGAATATGTTGGCTAGCTAGAATATATTTTTTGCCAATATCATGCTGAGTGTGGAAATATTTTGATATTTTGTCCATATCGCCCAGCCCTATGACAATCACATAGCACCCAGTGACATTATCTAGAAATTCCCAGTGTACCCAACAGTATTAGTGACGTGGCGAGGTTGTGGGATTGTTTTGTCAGGGGGCAGTGGAGTATTTATTGTCAACATATCTACTCTGAATTCTGTCTGCCCTCTGGGCCTCCATTACACCTCCATCTGGAACATGTTGCTGATGCTATATTTGGACATTGACAAAAACCTCACTCACACATAAGCTGTCACTCCACAGTAAATCCAGCTCTGTACTACCCACGAGGTCCAGCAAGGTGTCAGGACATCACTGTGTAGGGGCCAACTGGCATGTCTTTTGCTACATGTTTGTATGTCTGCCTGCATGCCATAAAACATCTCTCACCTCTGATCAACAAAGACAAACTTCCCGTCGATGGCATGGCGCGAGACGTACTCAGTGGGCTTGACACGGATCTCATTGTTCATTGGCTGAGGGACAATGTGGGGATGCAGCCGTCCAATGGCCACCAGACAACTGAGGTTGCAGCCCTCATTGTCTGGTTCATTGTCGTCATCCAGACCCATCTTGGTGGGCGGCCAGCTCTTCAGATAGCCAGTACTGTGTATTGTGCAGAAGCTCTTACGGTCAGCTGTGGATATAGGGAATGTATCATCATCATCTAGTTCTACTCTCGAGCTATCACTAACATCAATGAGTAAGTAGTCTATTGGTACGAAACCAAATGAACTGTTAACTAAAATGAATCACAGGAGATGAAAAAACACCCTTAAGCAAGTTACGTAAGGAAAAGATAGGAGGCTAAAGTACCTTTCTTCTTGGAGCAGGTGGAAGGAAAGTCCTTGTCCTCCATTTTGATGAGGGGCCGATTGCACTTCATCCTGCAGAAGAAGGATCGCCTGGCTCCAGAGCAAAGTCTGGATGGGCCGGGGGTGATGTCTGTCTTTACTGGAAGGCCAGCTGAGGACCAGACACAACATAACATTTCATTTATGCTGCAACAACAGGAACAGTATTACCCATGGTCCTTTATAAATATATACTGTATCAAGTCTTACTCTGGCAAATAAAGCTACAATACATAATTTGCTATTACAATTTTTTTTTGCTGAATTTACAGAAATTGTTTGACTGTTTATTTTTACACTAAACCCAGCATGGCTTAATGTAAAAATAGCACTACCCTACATTTAGCTTCTGACATTTAAATAATGAGGAACAACGGTACAGGGGGATACATTGAGGGCTGTGTCACTGTGCTAGCTGTGTAGGGGACAGCAGGCTGATGACACTGATTACAGTCTGCTCTTCTACTCTATCAGATACACTGTGTCCCTGCTTTCCTTGTGCTCCACCCCCCGGGCACTATAAGAAAGGCTGGTAACTAGAGGCCAGGATGCATTACTTTTGGAATCGATGAGGCGCTCCCGCGGCGCCGTGTCCGATGAGGACAGCTGCTCCTTGACTTTGGCAATGTCTTTAGGATGCAGGTAATCAAATAGGCTCTGGCCAATCAGGTCATTCTGCACAGAGAGGGAGAGAGTTCCGTAAGATAAGACAACGTTACATAAATGAGGCCCATAAAAAAAATAGAAAATAACTAACACCCTTGCCTTTCATGAACTAACACTTGTACTTGACTTTTTCCAACTAGCACCGACTTTGCTGATAGCTACTTTATTGTGGAAAAATGTACTGACTGAGATGTAGTTGTCTTAGCTACTTATCTTAAGATGAATGCACTAACTGTAAATCACTCTGGATTAGAGTGTCTGCTAAACAACTAAAATGTAAATGTCTGTAAAGTAATACCAGGTTAATAATAATAAATAAATGTTATATTCATGTCATCAGGATAGCTCATGAGGGTAAAAATGACTACAGTACCACCATTTATTGAAAAAACAGCAACATATTGGAGAGGACGTACTTGGCTGAAGTTTAGAATTTTGTAGACTGTCTCAGAAACAAACAGTATCTTCCCTCGATCGCAGCCAACAACAAACAGAAAGCCATCAGATGCCTGTGGAGGAGAGGAAGAGGGGAGATGAGAGAGAAAGAGAAATACTGAGTCACATGCATACTCATCATGAAACGCACTCTGAGGACACCATACAGTCTATGGAGGTAAGGACACTCACCCTCAGTATTAAGTGCTTCAGTTCGTCGTCTGACAGGAAGGCTGGTTTGTAGATAGCTTCAGTGTAAGGGTTAGCAGCACCTGTGATTCAGAAAAAACTCATATGTAAGACAACTGAATCAATATGTAATTTGTATTTCTCTGATGTTCTCTGATCAGCTGTATGGTGGTGGTTGTCATCATTGTACTGTTCTGGCAGCAGTCCTATTAAAATCCTTCTCGCCTCACCTCTTAAGGTCTTCATGTGCTGGACAGCCATGCGCAGGACTGTTAGTTTGTCCAGTTTACGGGACATAGCGTTGCATGTAGGCACTAGTGCGGCCAGCTCGTCTATGAAGCTGTTCATCTTGTCCCTGCGTCTCTTCTCAATCTGACTGTGGGCCTCCCTGCAATCCAAACAATACAAAGAGCATTTAATGCAAACAAACGAATCAACACATCCATAGTCTGTCAATATTTACAGAAACATGACTAATCTCTAATATAAATACAAAGATTTTTATTCCATAGATTTTTATGTCATCCTACGCAAGATAGAAACATTTGGTTACCTGGCATTTTTTATCCGGCCTTGATGATCACCAAGTCTATCATTGTCTGTGTCCATGCTATCCCTTTGACGAGAAGCAATAACATTAGTACAAAGAAATATAGTAAAACTATTAATTTACAACAAATATTAAATAATGATGTTACAGTATGCAATGTAAGTATGAATAAAGCAAAACACTAAAGTGAGAAGTCGTTTGAAATGTTTATAATAAAAAAAACATGGAGAGCCTTTGATTCACATGAAACATCAACATTACTAATGCAAGCCACTCAGAAATACCATCTTTGGTAGAAGCTATATGAATAGTTATTAGAAATGTCCCTACAGAATTAGGAACCTGGTTTCTTTGAGACCTTTCTTAGTGTGGATTCTGGCGAAAGACCTTGTGCCTCTGATATTGTTCACAGCTGAACTCCTACTCTGTCATCCCACTCAGCCTTACTGTCCTTTCACAAACCACAAAAGAGAAATTAAGCCATGACCCATTACATATCCTGTGCCCACTTCAAGACTCGCCGACTCCATACTATAATAGCATTCAACAGCCTCAAATTAAGATTATTTCAAATATGACTGGCTCTACAAAATTGACCCAAAGGTATTCACACAGAGTTGTTGTCTTAAGTCTCACTAAGTGAGGTAAAAACAAATCTGTGCCTTTAGTAAATGAGCTACAGACAACAATATAATGTATCATCCATCATCCATTATACATCATACATCATACATCAAATCAGGGTGCCCTCTCTATTAAACGAAGTCCTGATCAACCTAAATACCAGCAAATACATTTTTTAACACAACTGTAATACTTTCTTGGTGCTTCAAGATTGTTACTGCAGCACCCCTTCGTGCTTTGATGCTTATCCTAATTCTAGCTATTCAAATCTACACTATAGCAATCCTGGCTCTCCCATATTCACAGCGATCCATAGTGTACATACTAACTGACCAGTCACTCTCAGGGTACTGATCACCATAGCGCATTCATTTTGATTGACCTAAATTAGGGATGAGGAATTTCACAACATCTAACTGATATGGAGAACACATTAGTGTCTAACCTCTATTTCTAGGGGTAAACGCTAGAACAGTTTGTATAGTTTGATCAAAGAAGAGGCCAATCCCGACCAAACAAGGATCACAGAGGGCCAACTAATCTGACACGGGATTGGCTCATTTACTACAAATGTACTTTAACATGCATAATTTGATTTGATACTTACTCAAAAGAAAAGTCATCAATTCTGTGAAAGCAAGGAAGTTTGTATATTACAATTCAAATGAAGTATGCTGATTATTCTGATCTAATCTAAATCAAGGTTATGCTACCATTTGTTCCTAATTGGTTGTTCATTTCTAGGTAGGTAGTTATCTTGTCAACTTTAAGTGGAAACCTTTGACACACAGTAAGAAAATATTTCCATATAGTTAATCAAAAAGCTGCCATGCAAACATACACATCTGTCAGAAAATGGCATAAATGACAAACAGAAAAATGTGATCACTAAACCAGACCTAACATGACATTAATATAATAAAGATGATTGGCACATGTACTATCTTCAGATGGCAAGTAGGACAAAGTCTATAAGCAGTTTTGAAGTCAGGCTTACTGGTAGTCTGTGGTGCTGCTTTTTCTCTTGCGTGTGAAGTCCATGCCGGGTGCGCTGATCGAGCTGATTAGATCAGTGGAGCCGGGAGACAAGAACTCGTTCATCGTGGAGGAAATGTCCATTCTTTGGTCTGCCATTAGATCACCTTTAGAGAGAAAACACACTGATTTCAGCACTTATTATGCTCCATAACACACAACAAAAAGGTTGGTTGATGTGAAAGCGACTTCTATGAAAGAACACTATAGATATAAAAATCTAAATTCCTAGATAAAGATAATTGATCAAAAAGTGAAATAAATGGTGGTTGTTTTAAAGAGGGTGTGACACTCACCACAAATATTCATTAGGCCGGTTATCCTCAAAACATCTCACTCAGTTTCTTTCCAGCAGTGACCCAGATCTGAAAGGCAAGTCAGTGAAGAGTCAGACGTCCTCTTTATATACAAGGCATGAGGAAACCACAGCAGCATCATATAACAAAGCCCTCTGAACCTGAGCAGCTGCCGTATAACCTGGACTTTGTGCTGACGTATACCGTAGATGGCCCGTTCAGTAAAGGTGATGTAAGAGGACCGATTCATATCTCTATGGTTTGAGATAGAAATGATAAGGTCTTACATAAGGTGAAAGCTATAGCAGAGGCTCAAGTCTCTCTCTCTCCCTAAGGCAACAATCAAGAGTATCTTTGAGAGGCATCATTCACTTTACCTCCAGCAACAATGAACCAGAAGAATGATGTGCGTAGAATTGATTTTGTCGTCAATGAAAACATTGGATTATTAAAAACGGATGCTTGGGAATAGTGTCCATAACATAATGCAGCATATGCTACATAAACCTAGGTGTCAGTCAGAGACATAATTTAGTGAGATTAGTCCTTAATGTAAAGGCTAATTCAGATAAAACAATGCCAATGTTACAGAGGAAGAGGAGTCACATTTCATGAAGAAACCCATATCTACATTGATCACTGTTTATATAATCCAATCAGTAATATGGCCTTTTCCTAACCTCACTTAGATATATTAAATGAGTCTCCTCTGCTAACCCATCACTTGGTGCTCCTTGTAGTTTCCTGCACAACGTCCTTGTAACATTGTAATCCTGGTCAATTTGCCTCGATAGATGACCTTAACCTCACATAGGGCTGGGCAATATATCATATTTTAAGGTATACCGGTATGGATTTTTACACTTGGATACAGTGCTAAATAAACTACACTGTCAGTTTTGTCCTAGTTTGTTTGAGTATAAAACAGTCAGGAGAGAAAAATACCATTTAAACCACTTAAAATTACTTTTTTGCCATCCTAGGGTCATCCACTACTTATAAAACCTATTTTCAACCTTTATTATTGAGAAAAATAAAATACTATCAAATACCGCCATACCGTAAAAAAATGGGAAAATACTGTGATATGATATTTTGGTCACATTACCAAGCCTTACCCTCACAAATTGCATGTTTCCTAGACTTTGTAAATAACCTAATGCTGCTAGCACTTTCAGATTTACAGTAAATGTAAATCTGGTACACTCAAATTAGTATGATATGTTACGTTTGGTATGGTAAGGTTACTTAATGCAAAAACTAAAATATAACGTGAACATCTAGCAACCCACATCTAACAACTTTAACATTTTAGCTAATTAGCTAATTTTCAACTACTTACTACTTTTTAGCTACTTTGCAACTAGTATTGTAATGAAACAGCAGGGAGCAGGTCTCGAACCCTCGACCTTCTAGCCCGAAGTCCGGCGCGCTATTGACTGTGCCGCAAAAGCATGCTCAAGCAGCAGAGTCGATTTCCACGCTTATAAACCCAGGGTCGTTACACTATTCCCTCCTTTCAAAGAGCGCGTCCTCGCACTAGCTTGCGACTCTAGGTCTTACAGGAACGCACTCATCTGCCAAGCACACGCACTGTCGTGGATGCAAGGTTCGATCACTTCTGACACCAATGTAATGAAACAGCAGGGAGCAGGTCTGGAACCTTCAACCTTCTAGCCCGAGGACCGGCGCGCTATCGACTGTGCCGCAAAAGCATGCTCAAGCGGCAGAGTCGATTTCCGCGCTTATAAACCCAGGGTCGTTACAGTATGTTAGCTAACCCTGCCCCTAACCCTAGCCTAACTCCTAACCTTAACCCTAACCCCTAGCCTAGCTAAAGTTAGCCACCTTGCTAGAATTTTTAACATATCATGCGTTTTGCAATTTCGTTAACATATTGTTCGTTTTGAAAATTCGTAACATATTGCACGTTTCACAAATTTGTAACATATAATACAAATTGTAATTTGTAACATATCCTACAAATGGGTGATGGACATCCACAAATTAATACATACCATACGAAACTTAACATTTCATACTAAATGGAGTGTCTCGGATTTACATACAGAATAATACGAAATGCTCTGAGACCAGGTTGCACAAAAATACCTTAAAAAGACCTCAGGTCACAGTGGCTTGTCCTGCTCCTGTAATCAGACCAAAACTAATGCTCTGCTCCACTGTGCCTTAAAGTCTTTTCATTGTAATTAGATTCTCCACTGACCTATTTTTACACAGCTCTTTTTCCCTATCCGTATGATGTGACAGTTTCAGAGTGTGATTACATCGAACCAAACCATAATTACACCCCATAATTTCTTGCCTGCAGCCAGGAACTTTGTTATTGTCACCGTCACCATAGACAACTACACTACAACCTGACCCTTCACTCTGGTACAGTATATGTCACAGACATATAACAGATATCCGAGCTGACCATGTAATCCACGGGGCAAAGAGAACTTGCTTTACCATTCATCATCTATGTTTTTTTACATGTTTTTTTGTAAGCTGCATAAAACAGTACTCCTGAGAATAAGCCTTTTTGTAAACGTTCATTTTGTCACATAAGCCAAAGGAAGGCTAAAACACCTACACTACACCTACACCTACAAACACCTACAAAACATTAAAAACACCTGCTCTTTCCATGACATTAACTTACCAGGTGAATCCAGGTGAAAGCTATGATTGATTGTCACTTGTTAATTCCACTTTAAATCAGTGTAGATGGGGAGTTGACAGGTTAAAGAAGGATTTTTAAGCTTTGAGACAATTGAGACATGGATTGTGTATGTGTGCCATTCAGAGGGTGAATGGTCAAGACAAAAAATGTAAGTGCCTTTGAACGGGGTATGGTAGTAGGTGCCAGGCGCACCGGTTTGTGCCAAGAACTGCAACACTGCTGGGTTTTCATGTTCAATAGTTTCCTGTGGGTATCAAGAATGATCCACCAACTGTGGAAAGCATTGGAGTCAACACAGGCCAGCATCCCGGTGGAACGCTTTCGAAACCTTGTAGAGTCCAAACTGAGGCTGTTCTGGGGGCAAGGGGGGGTGCAACTCAATATTAGGAAGGTGTTCATAATGTTTGGTATGCTCAGTGTATACTCAAACACAAAAGCTCTCGCTCGTACTGACAAAAAAAGGAGAAAAAGGAAACCCTATTTTAAGGTCAGCTTAGCTAGTTGTGACAAATCTCTGGTTGCCCGGATACAGTGGTGCAGGAACTTCTTGAATGCTTGCCAATTAGGGAACCTTTTCTGCTAGACATAACCCACTGATAGCATGCAGGTCACAACTCTCCTCACACCACCACTCCACTGCTCATCAGTCTAATGAAAATACTTTAGTATCATTTTAACATCCCCATGGCATTCACATATTCAGTAACACTCAACACCATCCATGTTACAACACTAGAAGATTACATTTACATTTACATTTAAGTCATTTAGCAGACGCTCTTATCCAGAGCGACTTAGGTGGATTCTGATCATTT